>NW_027527824.1:1348434-1404019 GCF_008692635.1 Crocuta crocuta
CACCCCCCTCGCCCCCACCCCCCATTCCCTTGCCTTCCACCCTTTCTCATTTTCTGTTCTTCAACCACTCAGTCCTGTGGCATTCTTTAATCCAATCACGTAATCGTGCCTCTGGAATGAGATGTGGTCATGCATTCAGCACACACTTCATGGGCTTGATATTGGGAATTCTGTCTACCCTTGAAAGAGTCCATGATCTAATGAGGGAGAGGCGGGGATCTAACAACTTACACACATCCTTTGTCTTGCCCATCCATCCGTAATTCTGGGTGTTTCCTCCGTGCAGGTCTTGTACTGGGTGCTTGGGACTTGGGAGTAGTTGGAAATAGATTTTACTTCCGAGAGCTCAGCCTAGTAAGGGATATAAATAGGTCTTGAAAAAAAAAAAAAATAAGAGGCTTACTCCCACCCCTGGAAGGGCCAAACCAGGAGACTTTGCGTGGAGTAGTCAAGATTGTCACCCTCCCAGGGATAGAAGACAGGACGCCACTGTCTTCCCACACTGTGTCTCCAACACTAAGCTCAGGGCCTGGTACAAAGAAGATGCGCAGTGTTTGTCAAAGAATTAGGTAGGAAGTGGGTGGCTTGGTTTGGAAATTCTGGTGTGGTCAAAAGCCTGAGGGGTTGGTTAGTGGGAGGGGAGAATGCTTTGCTGAAAGGGTGTGTAGCCTGGTCCAAGGAATTAGTAATTAGGGAATGGGTTTAGGTGATTATAGTAGGAGGGAGGCAGCAGAGTCAGCAGTCTTCATTAAGGATGAAGGGCAGAAAGGAATGAAGAGAATGAGTTAGTGGCACCCAACCTGGGCTTGAATTCCAGCTCTCTCACTTATTGCCATGACTTCTGGCAAGCCAAAATCTGAGCCTCAGTTCCCTCCTCTGCAAAAAGAGTAGTAATTCCTGCCTAATAAGATTATCATAAGGATTGAATGAAGTAACATTTCTAGGTAAGGGCTCTGTAAAGATTCTTTCTCTGTAATTTAGAGGTCAGTAGATTGGGGTTAGGGATTAGTGTGACACTCTTCCATCAATAGCTGGAAAGGAGGTTGGAGGTGACAGAGTCCAGCATGGGGCTGGAGGACAAAAGAGCGTGGAAGGGCAGGTCAGTACAGTGTGGTCATCGAGAGGGTGAGAGAAGGCCGAGAGTTGGGTGCGGGTTAACAGGCATTGGACTTATCACCCTGCCAGATTCATGGACCTAGCTGAAGTGATCGTGGTCGTCGGCGGTTGTGACCGCAAGGGACTCCTGAAGTTGCCCTTCACTGATGCCTACCATCCAGAGAGCCGGCGCTGGACCCCTCTGCCCAGCCTCCCAGGCTACACGCGCTCAGAGTTTGCCGCCTGTGCTCTGCGCAATGACGTCTATGTCTCCGGTGAGGGCAGGCAGTGGCACCCCCACAGGATTGGCCTCTTTGCCTCTCATGCTGGTCCTTTGTTTTAATCTCCAATTGCAAAATTGGGGCGGCCCTTTCCTGATAACCTGCGGTTATTGCCTGAAGTGGTATGTACGTCTGCAGAGCCTGTCACTAGTGTGATTCCAACCCTGGGAAGGCTGCTTCTCACAGGTGAGTCCCTGGTCAGTAACTCCAGGAGAACAGGGAAGGAGAGTCCATCGCCTGCATCCTGGGCCCTGGGCCCGTAGGACATACCAGTGCTCAGCTTCAGGGACTAGAAGTTCTGGTTCTGGTCTGTGATCTGGAATGAAAGGCTATGTGGTCTTCAGCGGTACATTCCTGGTTTCTAAGCCGCATCTGAGTTTCCTGTCTGTAAACTGGGTACAATAATCCTAACACCTCATGGAAGGATGAGAACAGACATGAAATCGTGTGAAGGTAAAGGCAGAAATAAGGCAGGGTTACTAGGTCACACTCTACCTTTCCCCATCTCAGCGCAGGTGACTCTGCTTTCCCTTTGTCTCCATCAGCTTCCTGACTTGGGCACACTTTGCACTCATGTCTATTTGAGTTCTAAGCGTTCTCCCCCCCNCCTGGCATACCACCATAAGGCACCCAGTGAAGATCAGCTCCCCCTCCCTGAGTCTCTCAGGCCTCTCCCATCAAAACTCCTGTCCCTTGTCCTAACTCACACCTTCCCACCATTCATTCAGAGCACACTGTCCAGGTCACAGGCCCAGAGCCTCACACCAGCACAGTGCGGGGAGTCCTTCCTGCTGTCTACCCTTAATGCTTCCTTTGCATCTGGGGGCCCTTATTTCTAGGTCTTTAGGGGTGCTGGGGCAAGAGGGCTTGGGGTCAACAGCTGCTTCTCTTTCCCTAGGAGGCCACATCAACAGCCGTGACGTGTGGATGTTTAGCTCCCCTCTGCACACCTGGATCAAGGTGGCCTCGCTGCTCAAGGGCAGGTGGAGGCATAAGATGGCAGTCATGCAGGGGCAGGTAGGGACACTCAGCAGCTGCTGCCTGGTGGACCAAGGTACAGATCAATGGACTACTTGGGGAAGGCCCTCTAAGACACTCTTTGAAAGAAGTGATCTTAGGCACCAAAAAGGAAAGATACTTGCCTGAGATTACATAATAATGGTAATGCTAATACTGTTCACCATAATAGTACAGCCTAGTGGTCAGGGATCAAAGGTGTGGGCTCTGGGGCCAAACAGACTAGGTTTGAATTTTGACTCTGCCACTTAAANTCAGGGATCAAAGGTGTGGGCTCTGGGGCCAAACAGACTAGGTTTGAATTTTGTCTCTGTCCCTTAAAAAAAAAAAAAAAAAAAAGGAAAAAAATCTGCTATCTTTGTAAGCTACATCCCAAATTCAGAAAAGAAAATAGAAGTTCTTAGGATCAGTGAAGTGAGTTGATAAACTCAATAAGTTATTAGCTATTATTATTAAGTATCAGTTTGATGCCAGATATTTTACGAATTTAGTATCCACCCCAGAGACTGACATTATCCCCAGTTAACAGAGGAAACATGCTCAGGGAGGTTTGGTAAGTGCATGGAGGCCTCCCAGGTGCCCACAATGCCGGAAAGCACCCAGTGTGGGTCTTGAGAAAGTTTCTCTGCACAGAGCGGAACCGTGGGGCGGGCAAGCAGACAGCTTTGACTCCCGCCAAAGTGGCCGCGGCACCTCACCCTTGCTTGTCCTCATCCGCAGCTGTTTGCGGTGGGCGGCTTCGATGGCCTTCGGCGCCTGCACAGCGTAGAACGCTATGACCCCTTCTCCAACACCTGGGCACCTGCGACACCTCTCCCCGAGGCCGTGAGCTCGGCCGGAGTGGTGGCCTGCGCCGGCAGAATCTACGTGATCGGGGGTGCCGGACAAGACGGAGTCAGCACCAACAAGGTGGGCACAGAGGGGGCGTTGGAAGTGTGCTGTGTGCCAGGCGCAGAACCGGCACTTTCATGTCCTCGTCCATTTTCTCACTCTCAACAACCCTGAGAAGTGACCTTGTTTCAGGCAAGGAAGTGAGTTCAGAGAGATGGATGACCCCAAAGTCACCTGAATATTTTTACCTGGTGCCACAGTGGTTTCATACATTTTAAAAATTGAGGGCAAGGATGGGATTACTGAAAATATTTTTCCTCCGTTCAAACAACCACCAGCACGCGTTACTGAAAATTTAGAAACCGGAGAAACAGAAAAGTATCGCCCATGATCCTACCACCAAAGGATAACTACCATTAATATTTTGGTACATTGCTTTCCAGGCTTCTTCTGAATCTTTTTTTGTTTTAGTTTTGTGTTCTGTTAGTAAAATTTTGCATTCTGCTTTTTATTCTCACTTAAATGTAAGCAGATTTCCACATGCTCTTCACAGCCACCATTTCAGTAGTTCTTTAGGTGGAGAACCAGTCTATCAACCAAATTTTCTGCTGAACATTTACATTGTGAATAAAAATTAATCTTCATAGCAGCTTCCTCCCTCTGTTTCCCTTCCCTTGTGAGGATGGTCTCGCAAGTCTGTGGTTCTGGGACCTGAATCTTTCAAAAACNGGGAACTGCCCTTTAATATCCTTTTGTGCAGCACTGATTTGTTATAAGCCATTCCAGGGGTCTCCAAGTAAACAATTGAGGAAACTGAGTAAAGGTGAACACGGAGGTAGGATAAGCCCTCAGAAACTGTGGAAGGTGTTGTACACACTGGTGATGCTGGGCAGCCTGTGGACAGCTGTAGGGATGGGGACTGCCAGGACAGCCCAGCTGGAAGCTTGTCGAGCTCAGAGCACTAGGAGGAAGGAAGAGGGTTGACGATGTCTGCAACAAGAAATGCATCTCTACTGGGGGCCTGCTCTCTGAGGGCCTTCTCCAGCACTGGTGCAGATGGCACTTGCACCTCGTGGGACACAGACCTTTCCTGGACCTTGAAGGATGAGGAGGCTTTGGACAAAGGGAGGAGTCCAGGGCTGAGGCTCAAATGTGGAATCAGACTCAGCACCCCTGAGGGCAGGGCCGGTGGGTCTCCTCTATTCTTCCAGATGCTAGCTCAGGCCTGGTGGACACAGGCAGTGTGTTGAATGAGTCCCCCTAGCCAGAGAGGTGGGAGGATGTGGGCAGTAAGGCAGTTGCGGGGGGGGCGGGCGGTGAAGCTTCACCACAGCCCCTCTGCCTGCCCCTCAGGTGCAGTGCTTTGACCCCGAGGAGGACCGGTGGAGCCTGCGATCCCCGGCGCCCTTCTCACAGTGCTGTCTCGAGGCTGTCTCCCTTGAGGGCACCATCTATGTGGTAGGAGGCCTCATGAGCAAAATCTTCACTTATGACCCTGGCACAGATGTCTGGGGGGAGGCGGCTGTCCTCCCCAGCCCTGTGGTGAGTAGAGGCTCCCGGGCAAAGCCTTGGTACTTGTTGCATTTGGGAGAGCAAAGTCCCATGTCTAAGGATGTGGACTCCATGCTAGGCAGTTACATATAATTCCTTTCCTTTGTCCTCGTTATGATAACCAGCCTTGTGTTCCACAGGATGAGGAGACCAGCCTTAGGTTGAGGCCTCACCCAAGGCCACCAGTTAGGCCATATTAAGGCAGAGCATGGAACCCAAGTCCTAAGTGCTTTTAGCCTTGAATGGGGGTCTTGGGCTAAATGACCCTGCAGTCTCTCCTGTACTGAAGGCCACCAGCTGGTAGTCTGTTGGGGGGAGGTCAGAGTGGAGAAGGGACTTGGTAAGTTCCCTTGCCTTAGTAATATCAGAGCAGGGAGGTCCAGGCCCTGGCTGTTCTGGCCCCTGCATTCGTTGCCTCCCCCACCTCCTGTCCCCTTCCCTGAAACTCCAAAGAGACTACATAGACATGTGGTTGGGTTGCTGTTCCCTGCCAGTTCTGACCTTCAGTCATTCTAAGAGCCTGAGATTTCTGGCTTCTCTGAGTCTGAGATCATAGTGGTTGTGACTGTTATCACTGTTACTGGCAGTATGCAAAATGCTTAAATTGCTTAACCCCATTATCTGTTAAGGCAACCTTACGAAGAAGGGACAATTATTGTTCTCATTTTGCAGGTGACTTGTCTAAGGCCATTTACTAAGGGTCAAGCCAGAACTTGAACTCAGATTCATCCAGTCCCTGCCTTTCTGCAATCTAGACTGCCTGCTCATATTGTGTGGCTATTGTCTGGCCTGGCCAGCCAGGGACAGAGGGATCTCCAGGCTATCACTGATTATCTTTCTGTTTGTCCACCCAGGAGAGCTGTGGTGTGACTGTGTGTGATGGCAAAGTCCACATCCTTGGTGGCCGGGATGATCTCGGGGAGAGCACCGACAAGGTCTTCACCTTTGACCCCAGCAGTGGGCAGGTGGAGGCCCAGCCATCCCTACAGCGCTGTACCAGCTCCCATGGCTGCATCACCATCATTCAGAGCCTGAGCAGGTGACACGGACTTGAGCAGCCTGAATCCAGGAAGCAGAGAAAGGAAAGAGAACTCAGATTCATCTGCTCCCCTCATGGCACCTCCATGTAAATAGCCCCTTAACTTATTGCCCCCCGCCCTTCCTCATAGAAATAAAACCTGTTCAAAGGTTGGGTCTGTGTTCCAGCTCAAGCCTGCTTTGCCTGGAGAAGTAATGCCAATATCTACTCCCTACTTTGACTCTTTACAAAGCACCTTCGTATGTTACCTTGTTTACCTTCATGACGGCAGTGTGGACATGTTAAAAAAAATTATGAAACATTTCATGCATAAAAAGTATATATTTTTATACGGCTTAAGAATTATAATAAAGTAAATACCTGTGTTTCCACCATCTAGCTTAACAAACAGGTCTTTACAAATGCCTTTGTAGGTACCTCCTTTCCTAAACCCATTCCTTCCCACATCCATCCCAGAGGTAACCACTGTCTACATTTGAGATTATTGGCATTTTTGAAACTTTTAATAAGCTAATTATTAATATTTGTATTTTACAGAGAAGGAACTGCCTTAAAAAGATGAGAATCACCCAAGATCACATACCTTAGTCAGTGGCAGAGTCTATGACTCAACATTTCATGAAGCTTCAGGAATCCATAAAGCACTTCTGGTCAGGATGGTTCTCTTTCTAAACCACCTTCTCCAATTCAAACACTTAGCAATGAGAGGTAAAATTAAAAGCCAGACAACTAAAAAGACAGAGGCTTAATTGTTGGTGGAAATGCAAACTGGCACAGCCACTCTGGAAAACACTGTGGAAGGTCTTCAAAAAATTACAGATAGAACTACCCTATGACCCAACAATAGCACTATTAGGAATTTATCCAAAGGATACAGGAGTGCTGATGCATAGGGGCACATGTGCCCCAATGCTTAATAGCAGTGCTATCATCAATAGCCCAATTATGGAGAGTCCAAATGTTTGTCCACTGATGAATGGACAAACATGTTGTTTGTATATACAATGGAATTCTACCATTTGCAACAATGTAGATGGAACTGGAGGGTATTATGCTAAGTGAAATAAGTCAGTCAGATAAAGATCTATATCATGATTTTACAAACGTGGAATTTGAGAAACTTAACAGATGATCATAGGGGAAGGGAGGGAATAAGAAGATAAAAACAGAGGGAGGCAAACCGTAAGAGACTCTTAAATACAGAGAACAAACGGCTGATGGGGTTAGGGGGCTGAGGGTGGGGAAAATGGGTGGTGGGCATTGAGGAGGGTACTTTTTGGGATGAACACTGGGTGTTGTATATAAGTGATGAATCACAGAAATCTCCTGAAGCCAAAATTACACTGTATCATAGCTAACTTGACAATAAATAAACCAACAAACAAATGTAAAATAAATAAAAAGACAGAGGCTTAGGCTTATAAGTAAGCAAACATATCCAAGGATCAGAAACAGAATTATATAATCATAAGGAAGGGAGAAGCTCCAGCTTTAAGTTTCAGACTCACTCTGGGATAAAGCCTTAAAAAAAGGATTACAAATGAGGCTCACTGCTAGATGCTAGGGCCAAGGAGGAGGGAGGAACTGACTCATGAAAAAAGTAGAAACAGAACAAAACTGTCATGGGACCCTGAGCAGCCCTGAGGCTCAGGGTGGCAGGCACCAGGGCCCCGGCCTGAGAACCCAGCCAGCCCAGGTTCCACACCTGGACTTATAAGATACCCAGTGTCAACAGGGGGCACAAGCTCCTCCTGCCATCATAAGCACCTGGGAGGCCTGGGCTCTATGGGCAGCCAAATAGAACTGCTAGAGGGGAAGGGATGAGCTCAGAGCACAGAGAGGAGACAAAAGATGTCACGTATTCTGTGAGGCAGAGACCCAGCGGTTCAGGTCCTATGCCTGTTTCTGAGGCCCAGAGGAGCTGGCCAGGCCCCATCTGGGGCTCCTTCTCTCATGCACTTAGATCACCTTTTGAAGAGCTATCATCTGCTCCTTGCATCCCCTCTGGCACGGGGACAGCCCATGCCCCTCCCCATCTTCCAAAGCCCCAGGGCCCTATCTGTGGGGTCTCTCCAGCTGGGACTGGCCCATCACAACCCAGCACAAAGCCCCAGGTCCCAGCTGAGCTGCTATCCTCTGATGATCCCAGATTAAGAAGCCTGTGACCATCTGGACACAGTTGATAATACTGGAGGGGAGGGGAGGCTCAGCCCCTCAGAGCCTGCCAGTCTCTACCCCACTGATAACACCCAGAACAAAGCAAAAAAGGTGCTGTATTGCTTGCGCACCCAGGCCAAAGTCTGAGTGGAAAAGGTAGGGGTAAATTCAGGGTAAGATCTTGACATGGGCACCCCACCTGGGCTGGGCAGTTCCTGTGTGCCAAGCAGGCTGCCCCATTTCCCCAACAATGACCTTTCATGCCCCCAGTGCTCTCCCTGCAAGTGCCAATGCCCTTTCCTGCCCTCTCCGCCTAGGCAGATCTGATACCCTCCACTCCAGAGCTGATCACTCTCCTCGTGCCCCTTCCTCATAGGCTGCTCTTTTATCGCCAGGCATATGGCCAAGCCTATACATGTGACATCTCTAGTCTCCCTCGACATACCCAAAGAATGCTTCTTGAGGCAGGAATGGTGTCAGCTTTACCTCTGTATCCCCCGATGCCCCGAACAAGACTTCCCACTCAGTGCACTATATCAAAGTTTCCTGGATTTCTATCTCATAATACCTGTGAGGTAGTACTATTTCCTCCCTTAACAGTGAGGAAGTAGACACTCAGAGTTATGAAGTGATTTGTCTACTAATGTCACTGGTCTGGTGAGTAGTGGCAGAGCCAGGATTCCACCCTGGGTCCAGCTATCTATAAAGCACACGGTCTCCATGCAGCCTTGCCCAGGCTCTGCTAAAATGGTGTTGAGTGTAGCTTTGCTGTTTAGAAAAAGAAAATACAGTAGTCCTCCCTTATCTGTGGGGGGATATATCCCAAGCTCCCCAGCAGAAGCCTAAAACCACAGTTGGTACCAAACCCTATATATGCTATGTTTTTCTTATACATACATGCATACATACCTACATACATACACATACATACCTACAATAAAGTTTAATTTATAAATTAAGCACAGTAATAGATTTAAAATAATAAAGTATACAATTATAATACTCTATAACAAAAGTTATGTGAATGTAGGCTCCTTTTGTACTATACTTACCTGTCTTCTTGTGATGATGTGAGATGATAAAATGCCTACAGGGTGAGATGAAGTGAGATGAATGACAATAGACATCGTGATGCAGCATTAGGCTACTATCGACCTAAGTCAGAAGGAGAATCATCTGCTTCCAGAATACAGCTGATCTCGGGTAACTGAAACCGTAGAAAGTGGAACCATGGATAAGGCGGGGGGAACTACTGTACGTTTCTACCATGGGAAACCCCAGCCTGATGGGATATCGTCCCTGCCCTTAAGGGCTCCTGGTTGGATGAGAGGAGACATGGTTCATCTCCCTGGTGAGGCTCACCAGAACACAAGCAAAAGATCATACACTAGTGTCCTAATTTCCTAGGACTGCGGTTTAGACCAAGACCATATATAGAGGGCCTCCCTGGCTTCTCCCCCACCCCCACCCCGAGGCTGCCTGCTGAATTGGGGGGGACTGTTACAGTCCAGGAGAAAGCCAGACCACAAGTCCTGAGTATATGACTCCTTAGCCAAATGGGTTTGCCGTCCTCTCTCCAGCTGAGAACAGACTTAACTTTCTGTATACCATCAGAAGCCACTGGACCCAAATTTAGTTTTTGAGTTTCGTTTTTGAGAAGTTCTAAGTACTTGTAAGGATTAATACTTTATGACTTAGTGAGTTTCCAAAGAACAATGAGAAATTTACTTTTTAAAAAAGACAATAAAACTCATTGTCTTGCAATGACCATATGGATTCATTAGATTCTTCTATAAAGTACATTAAGAGATCAAGATGAATTTATTTTTCCTGTATCTTGAAAAACTTTGCTGTTTAATCATCCCAAATATTATTTCATATTACTCATCAGTTATTCCCAAAGACTACAATGATCAAATGGAAGAATGATGGTAGTGCCCAGAAGGAAGATGCAGTAGTGAATAAACCATTACTATTACATCATCCTTCAGTTTCCATACTCGATTTCCTATAGTGCATATCATCTTCCAAGAGTATAAAAGAAGTCGAGACATCAGCTGAGAACTCAGGATTTTTCATTCTCTGCCCATAATGACAGAAGAGAAGGAAACTGACAGAAGAGAAGGAAACTGACAGAGGACATTTCACACTTAATAGAGACAAACCAGAAAGTAAATGCAGGGACACACGGCAGCACTCTCGTCTGAAAGGATGGAAGCTGGTCACCTAAGCACAGTCCCTCTTAGATGAATTTTCTCAGACTCAAGAGTTGGTGAGTGAACAACCTATTTCTAAAAACAGACAGTATATATGGCATCTTAAGTTAAGTCATTCAACAGGAAAGATTTCATCACACAGTACTGATTTGACAAAGGCCTGTACAATATTCATCTTTTATGATGTCTGCACCTCATTTACTTGATATAGCTTGTTACAGTTTATAAATGGAGACACGCTGAGGCAGTTGTGTACTAAGGTGAATGAAGGGGAAAAGATGCTGTAGATGTTTTAAAAATTCATTAGATCAGTCCTTCAAATTGACCATTATAAATCTAAAATCAAAAATGTTTTAAAATTATGGAGCAATGAAAATGTCTTTTCAACATTATGAGCCATCAAAAATTGTAAGGTATTCCATGTAGACAATGCAAGTGCAAAACTGAACAAAATCAAAACCAAAAACCCAGAAGCAAGAAGCTAGAGCCTACTGGAGATCGATTTGAAATCTGGAATCAGTAGCCACAAGATGATCACATTCCAGCTTTGCACATGGTGGCTGATGAACATTTAACTGCATTCAAGAGATGGTGCTCATTTGAGGTCGATGTCTCCCAGGCAAGGAAAATACAAAATTGTTTATAGTTTTAACTCATTTATATATATATATATATATATATATACACAAATATCTGTTTTCATGAATACATTTTTATTGAAATGTAATTCACACCCTATAAAACTTACCCATTTGAAAGGTAGAATTCAATGGTTTTTAGTATATTGACTTGTGCTAATACTTGCTAAAATTTTGGTATTTTTAGGGGCACCTGGGTGGCTCAGTTGATTAAGCGTCTGATTCTTGATTTTGGTTCAGGTCAAGATCTCAAGGTTTGTGGGTTAGAGCCCTACACTGGGCTCATCGCTGACAGCACAGCACCTGGGATTCTCTCCTTCTCTCAAAAATAAACTTTAAAATAAAATTTTAGTATTTTTAAACTCTGAACACTTGTAAAATTTATAAAACTGTTTTCCACTGTCCCTTTATTCTTCTATAAATCTGTAAAGTGACTTAAAATATAAAAGATACAATGTCTATTGGACCCAGATGGTACATAGTGATGGCTAATCTTCCTCTTGTATTGAGGGAAACCCAGTGAGCCAAGATCCATCTCCTCTGGTTCCCCATCCCTGATGGGGAAGCGGCCCTAAAGCTGGGTCTATGCTCTCCCTCTCCTCCCTCTAAAAAGCAAAAATACTCTTAAAGGCAAGGGAGTTCTTCTATCCTCTCAACAACTTAGGATTCAAAAGGTCCAGCTCCTCTGACTCACCACACAAGACTGGTGGGTACAGGCTGGTCACGGGGGCAGTTCATGGCCAGACAGTGAGGGTGGAGGGTGGGATGAACCCATCACAGCAGCTCCCCCCTCCTCACCCCCATTGGTGGACAAAGGCCCAGCTGCACCTGGCCACCTGAGCTGCTATACGATACAGGACTGAGCAGCAGAGGCATCATTTCATTTGAATTTCAGAGCCATTGGGGCCTCTTACTATTTTAAAAATGTGAGTTTAGAGTAAGTTTTTCCCAACCTAGGGCTTCATGTCCCTTGTCAAACCATAAGTAGAGTCTTGAGATATCCTAAGTATTTTCCATAGCCTAAGAAAACTCACACATTCCTTTAAGATGTATCATGTAGGCCAAAGTTGCTATAAAATGAAGTTGGTGACAGAACTAGTCCATTATAGGGATGTTCAAAGATTAATGGAATGTTTACAGCAAACTCAGGGCAAGGAATAATCATTTTTCTTAATAGTCATGCTGCTTATCAAGTTACACATATAGTTTTTGATCAATAACATAGGGAAATGGTTGGTTTCATGGATAAAATAACCTCAAAATCTTATGTGCCTTAAGACGTTGATTCTCAATACTTAAATTCTGACTTCCTGCTCTGGGGTTGGCAGGCCTTAACATAGAACAGCTACAGTTACACACAGCAACACTGGGCTCAGAAACAACCACTAGGTGGGAACGTGGCATGGTAAAGGCGGATTTCACCACCCGCAGAATGGAGTAGGGAGAACTGACCGGCTATGCCCACTTCCCAGCGAAGCAGAAAGCTCAGTTCCTATGGTCAGGGTCTGTAGTTAGGATGGGGAGAACCCAATACCATGAAGTTAAGCTACTAATCATTTCCAAGATACGCTTAAGTACTAATAGTAACAACATCCAGTATTTATGGAGGACCTAGGGGTCAGGCACTGTGCTATGAAATCACATGCAGATGAGCAGAGGCTCTGAGAGGAGACTGCCGTGCCTAGCACCCCCCACCCCTCGGTCTCCTTAAGCACTCTGCAGAGAAAGGTTCTCCTCACCCCCACCAGGCTCGGACATTCCCAGAGCCTAATTTCCCAACTAGTAGAGTGGCTGACTGGAAGTAGGGGCTGAAAGTAAGACTCCACACATTATCATTCTGCTATGGACCTAGAGCAGCTATGACAACAGGGGCCTTTGTCTGGAGATAGACAACCTNTTTTGCACTTTTCCTGGTTCTCCATATTGACAGTTGACCATCAGTCTGGGACCCATGCTCGGCCTCTGGGTCTATTCTCAAGTTCTCACATTCCAGCTGCTATTCAGCCTTTCTTCACCAGAATAATGGCTATCCAGGGGTGTTTATGTTCTAACTCAAGCTTTACTCATGCACATTAATAACCTTATACTTTATTCACGTTTTACTTTTCTTCTCCAAGCTGCTACTTTGGCGCGTATTTCCTGCTACAGCACCCCCTTGTGGGGAGTTACATTAACAGCACGACTGAACCCCACACACTTTCAGTTTTAAGTGTATTTGAAGTTAAGGAATTTAATCACCTCATCTGATATACAAAGACCTGTGACTGGCTGTGCCAGTACTACATACTGAGGTCCTAGGCGACCAGGACTACCTTAATCTGTCTTCACCACATATTCTGGGTGCTCCTATTAGCTGAACTAGTTTCACAACAAAAAAGATCCCCTCACAACCAAACTACAGGTCCAGAAATACAGGAATTAAACGACGTAGCTCAACATTTTCAGTAAAATTGCCAAGTGCCATTAGTTTTACCCACAAAGGATAAATAAGACCTTATGATAGCTGCATATACTGCATTAGATTTGGTGGTGGGCACAGAATTATTTCAAGGCACTCAAATCTCACTTATGTGCAGTTACTGTGGAGGCCCAATACCAGCCTGCCTGCTCATAACCACCTCACCTCAGCCCTTCCCAGAAAACTCATCAGCTTGAGAAATTGTCACCTCAAGGTAGGAAGCATGGGGAAATAAACATTCACATTTTTATATTCAGGGTCTACTTCCTAATAATACAATATATTCCACTCCCTAGTGGAATATAGTGCGGCCATTAACACATTAGCTGTGCTAGAGGTTAAGAGACTTCCAAAGGGGCGTGTCCCTGCTAAATGAACTGAGAGATTACTTCTAGATATGACAAATTATAGACAATGTAAATGTTCTTCTAGCTCCGAGGACTGAGCATAGACAGAAATGTGGATTTTAATCACAGCTCTATGCTGCTTAGGAAAATATACTTCTACACTTCAAGCTCTTTAGTGGCACAAATTCCCTTTACACTTTAGAGATGCTCAGGATTAAATGAGAATTATGTAGAACACTACCTATAGTGTAGAAGGACCCAAAACCTAATGGGCAAAATAAAATGCACTGATTTTCTACGTGCAATACAGATTTCCTCATGCATCATGGGGGAAAAAAGGCCATCTCAAATATATCCCTCTTCTAAACCTATAACCTCAAACTGCAGGTGAATTACTCAAGGTGCTGTCCTATTAGCCATCAGCCTTCACATTTCACCAGATTTATGGACTATCAGGTCTGGTTAACTCTGCTTGGACCCTGTTCTGGCGCCTGCCTCACAAGCACAGCTCAAACCAAGGATTTCCAGGAAAGCGAGCCAGGCGGCCCGAAGACTCAATCAAGGAATGTTCCCTTAGGGCAATCGAATTATCAGTCCAAACAGTAGACCTATAGTCTATTCAAGCCATGTGTCTTTTTCAAAGATTTTATTAAAGGTCTTTACACAGCAAAATCCAAACTCCACATCCAGCTGCCAAGGAGACCCTGAAACAGAATAAAGCACATCAGTAAGAACAGAATCTTCACCTAAATACTGGGTTCTTTCATTTCCCATTTAGGGTTTGTGTGAAAGATACATATATACACAGAACACCGAGAAACAAACAAGAGGTGCTGGGTAAAGAAGAGGCTTGGTGTTACTGTTTTAACTGGTGAAGGGGCTGCTAAGGAAGAGATGACTAATTACTAACAAGAGTGCCTTGACGATTTTAAGCAAATAAAGGAAAATTTGTTTCAAACACAGTAAACATAGGAATAATTTATTTTAGAGAGGATGAGCAGGGGAGAGGGACAGAGGGAGAGAATAAGAACCTTAAGCAGGCTCCATGCTCATTCAGCACGAACCCCAACACGGGGCTCGATCCCACAACCCTGGAATCATGACCTGAGCCAGTATCAAAAGTCAGACACTCAAATGACTGAGCCACCCAGGTGCCCCAAGAAAGGAACTTAAGAGAAAAGGCAAATATACTCAACAGAATCCCTGGGCAAATGGGCCTCTGACTCCAACCTATGTTGTAAACTATAGCCCAATTTTTATGTATCAAGTGCTTACCACAGTGTAGGACATAGTTATTAATACGAAGACAAGGAAATAGGATCTGACTCTACCACAAGAGGCCTCTGGAGACGTACCTGTTATGCTGTGGGTACTGGTTGTGGCATGGCAGGTGGCTCTGGCTTCCCACCTTTCTGTTCTGAGATGGGGGTGGTGGGAAGGATCTCATCTTTGGGTTCCACAATGCTCACATGATCTGGCAGGGGCTTCTTAGGGCCAATTTTACCACTTGGGTCCCAGGGAAGCATGATCTTTACTTTGATGCCCAGGACACCTAGAAGATGCCATAGTTAGAATCTAGCTGTGGCTGCAGCGGTCCCACGATAGGAGAGGACAGAAGAAAGAGAACAGTAGGTTACTCAAGGACCCCTAGGTCTGGTCCCTTCTCAGACAAATGCCTCTAATCAATCAATGAACAGGACACTTTTGCAAAAGGAACCCATGCACAGCACCACAGAACGTGGCACTGACAAGGACCAAGAGCAGGATGTGACCTTTCTGACTCGTCATCGTGTCATCACTGAAGGGTACACAGTGGCTGAGACAAGAGCAAACCAACTCTCGGATCCGACTGACCTCAGTAACTCTTGCAGTTCAATGCAGCACATTCATCAGTAAACTCAAGGAGTATACATATGCCCCACTGCTCCCAAAACGAATTCCCCAAACACCGAGGTGTGCATGGAAAATACATCTATCTGCTAAAGGCCCTTTGGCCCCAAGCACTCCCAGCTGCTCACCCTGTCTGAGCAGCACATGGCGAACAGCAGTGTCAACATAGTAGTTAACAGGGTCCCCACTGTGAATCATCAGACCATCCACAAACTTCATGGATTTAGCCCTCTGTCCTCGGAGTTTCCCGGACACCACGACCTCACAGCCTTTGGCCCCACTTTCCATGATGAACCGCAGCACACCATAGCAGGCCCTTTGGGAGAACAAGAGACAGATATCCACCTATTATCACCAAAGACAGGATTGTTCAAGCCCACCACACCCCACCGTGTTATAAAACAGAAACAAAAAGCACAAGACTTATTAGTACGCACGGTCTTTAATGTTCCTTTAACGGAGAATAAATCTGACCAGAGTGTGGCAATTTTCCTTCATTCCCATCGCACCTCATCTTAGGCTGATTCCTTAGGGAATATATACCAATTTGTTCTAACCACATGCTTCCTGGCCTTAGTTGCATATTAGGATCACCTCAACAAGATTAAAATAGAACCAAAAAAACCTATGAAGTCTAGACCCCACCCCTGGCCAACTGAACTGGCAATTAAATGGTGGGGGCAGCAAAACTCAGCATTTCAATCAGGTAAGCACACAGCTTAAAAATCCGGAAGTACCCCAGTCAGTGAGTGGCCCCATATCTCCAGAATTCGCATTCATTAGGAACACTAATTACTAATGTGGGTTCCTAGCCCACCCTGACAAAGGTTTCTAGGCCTATAAATGGACAATAAGCCTTAAAACATCATGCCCCCAACTCATTTATCACCGTAAACCCTAAAAAATACTAATTGGGAGAGCTATGTGACTTTCAACAGGGAAGGGGGAAAGGGAAGGTAGGACCCATCACTCTAGGATCCAGGCCCCTTCGCATCATCTCATTTAATCACAAAAGGGTGAGGTGGATGTAATGACCTCCATTTACAAACAGGAGATCCAAGGGTCAGAAGCTAAGTGGCTCAGGTCTCAGAACTTCCAAGTCAAACTTCACTATACACAAAAATCACCTGGATCAGGTTGCTGGGCCACACTCCCACCTTCCACTTCAGTGGTGGAGACTGAGAGTTTTTATTTCTAACACGTCTTCCGATGATGGCAGTGATACTGGCCCAGGGACCAACCAAGCTTTTGAGGACCACAATTCTAAGCGGTATAACCTGGTATTCAAACCAGGCAGGCAGCCTTTTTTTTAGAGGTCCCTGCCTACAGCCTATCCTGCTACCAATCTCCCCATCAGGTCAACCTTCCTAAAGCTAAGCGTTCATGTCCTTCCCCTGCTGAAAAACCCGCCAGGGCTCTGCAGGAAGTACTGACTAAATTCCAAACACCCAGGCAAGGCATTCCAATAAGTTCACAAACCGTGAAACTGCACAAAGAACACCTACTGAAATCTTACCAGCAGGCCCAGCTCCAGGGCCAATCTAGCCACCTTGTGGCTTTATAGTCCACCCCTCCACACAGCACTATCTTCGCACTGCTCACGTATAAGCTCTTCCCCATCAGGACTGTGTCTCATCTCTTTATAATATCTGCACTCAATGGATCTGAGTAACTTCAACAGGAATCCCAACCTCCTCCCCCTAGAGTTTTTGTTCTACTCCCAAAGCACCGAGTATTCCCTTTACAGTACTGACCGTCTTTAAAGTATAATTATTATTATCATTATTTTTTTTTGGAAGCAAGGGGAATCTTTATTTTTGCTTTTGTACTCTAGCTACAAAAGAAGGTCAAAAAGGAGGGTTCTCCCATTACAACTTTAATCTGGTAGGTACCAATGTTAAAATGCCCATAAAATAGAGAATTAATTCTTAAAAGGATGTCAAGTACACCAACTCTATTGAAAGGCAGGTCACTGCTGCCTATGTCTCATTTTAAAGTATAATTATTAAACGGCTCAAGACACTTACCTCCGCACAGCGAGGCCTCCTAGGAGTTTGTAACGCAGAGACTCTGCCTGGGCAATAGCGCACAGACCTCTTGTGGCCACTTTTTCAGCATAAAGCTTTAAGAAGGAAACAAGGCACACCCTTAAACCTGTTACCTTCACCAGTGTTTTCAATAAAAAAAATCAGTTCATTCATCCTGCAAGCAAGCATCCCTGTTGGCATCCCTTAAGTACTAAAACACTTCTGCTACCCACGAGTAACATATACTGTGATATGGTCTGAATCTTTCCTTATTGCCCTCCCACCCTAGATCCCCCTACAGCTACACCAACCGATGGGGTAGCCAATCCATCATACGTACCATTACCATGCCCAAACTGAATGTAAAATTCCCTTAACCATCAGAAATAAGAACAGGCCTATAAAATGAAGCCCACTGCTTATTAAGAGAACTTCAACAGAATACCACTCCATTTATAAAATTCAGTGATCATAACTAAGGTCTTCATGATGGTAAGAGTTTGTACAAGTACCATTCTAAATAACCATCTCCAGGACCACAGTAATCTCTGGCATAAGCTCGATCACTCACCTCTACACTACCCTCAGGGAAGCCGAATCTCTTCTGAACCACAGCGGTCAATTCTCGGATCCGCCGGCCCTTCTCACCCAGAACATTCTGCGTCCTGAGAAAAATAAAAAGGGTTAACTTATAGCTCTCACAAAATTCCTGATGTGATTTTAAATCTTTTACATATGGGGTAGTAAAGTCTCATTCACCTGACATAAGAATATATAAAAACGTGGATGTCAAAAACTAGAATCAGACTTAAAATGCCACTAAAAAAACATGTTATGTTTGCTAGAGCCAATTCACTGGTTGTCCCCTTAAATTTACAGAATACACCGTTCTAGCATTTACAACAATTACAGGTGATAGCCAGGAAAATGGGAGTTTTCACCTGGTGGCCAAGATAATGATTTCTGTCCTGGTTGGTGTAACTCGGACCTCAACCCCGGAGTAGCCATCTTCAGCCAGCTCCCGCGTGAGAAACTCGTTCAGTTCAGCTTTGAAAATGCCATCAGCGACAAACTAACCAAAAGATAAAATTCACAATTAGAACACGGATGCAGGCTCACTTTTTCCTGCCTAGTCCTTCTGCCAGGGCAACTCTCATCAAAGTTTCACACCTCTAACAACCAGCCCGTCACCTCTCTCTCTATATATACCCTTGTCCCATCAGGAACGGGGCAACCCTTCTCAGACAAATGCCTCTAGGTCGTCCTTTGGAAGTTACTTTAACCCAAGGGCCCTTAAAAGTGCCACAGAACGCAGCACGAAGTAGGGGCCACCCGGACAAAGAGAATACCTCCAGTCAGACTCGTCATCATCTCTTCATTGAAGGGTTTTTAACACGTTGTTTATGTACACGCACGTACACATGCAGAACCAAAAGCTGCTCTAAAAGGGCACATTTACAACCCATTCACTCAGCACAGCACAGACGCTCACTACTCTCGGAACTGGTGAAAATATAGTGACTTAAGCAGTCTCCCTGAAGACACAACTTGGACCATAAGAACCCCAGCCACGTTACCTAGGGGTTAAGTACCCGTGTCTTACAAAACTGGCAAATTCTAACTCCAAAGCGTGTGGACTTACACAATGTTATGCACAACGAAAATGACAAGTCGCCTCTGTCTAAAGCGAATGGGACTTAACAGTTCTCGCCCACTGAAAAGCGGAAAATTAAAACTCGGAAGTGTTCTCCCCAGGTTTCCTCCCTCTCCTCCCCCCAGTTTTCCTTGGGCCCCAAACGCAGCAAGAAACGTTCAGAAGCCTTTCCAATGGAGGTTTTTGGGATCAGATGGCTGCATCCTGTCACGAAGGCATGAAAACGCCGCTCCCTCTCCTGCTCAAAGCCAGTGTGAGACGCAGGGGGAAATGGCTCCCGCTCCCCAAATACCATACGTTCGCTAAAGCTATCTGTCGACCAAGAAATGCTCACAAGTGCTTTCTCCGGCGCCGGAGGGGCGCCTGGCGCTCATATCTGCTCTCCGCCCCGAAGCGGCAGAAATGTCTCGCTGCCTTCCGCCGCCGAACTGCGCTCGCCCGGCTCGGGCCCCGCGTTCCATCCACCGCCATCCGCAGCCCGCGGGAATGCCACGCGTACAAGGCAGCTTCCCAAGGCCGGGCACAGGGTCTTGCGACGGCATCTCCACAAGCCCGTACCAGCGCGGCGCCACAGTTCCCCGGACCGGCCCCCAGGTCCTCACCTTCCTCTTCTTGGAAATTTGCACCGCCATCTTGCTGCCGTGCACGGCTGAAAGGAAAGGAAGGGGCTCGTAGGCGGAAGTACGTATAAAGGGCGCGAGCTACGACAAAGAACTGCGCGACGTCAGCGCCCGTGGGCCCTCCTGGGAATTGTAGTTTTAGGAAAGCATTAAAGGGGCGGGGAAGAAGGGTAATGGAGACACCTATAGGCAGAAACAGGAAGAGCAACAGACCAATCAGAACTTTGGAACTGCAGGGAAGTTTACAGTCCAATTCTCATTAGCTTAAAAGTGAGCAACTGGGCACAGAGATGGAAATTACAGTTACAAGGTCATACAACAACAGCATGGAATCCTGGTTCCTACACTATACACTGTAATAAAAGTCAGCTGAAAGCCCTCGCTGAAATCCGTTTAGGTGCCCAGCTCTTCCAATCTGTGACCATTTCCTCTGTTCCAAATGGTGACAATAGGTTTCTCTTCAGATCGCATAAATCTTTCGCCTTTTACCAAATGATGATAATAATAATATCTAATATTTATTAAATATTTTAAGAACCGTTCTATACCCTTTATGTTATGAACTCATTTACCAGTACCTCATTTTCATAAAGTCCGTTAAAACTTGTAACGTAAGTCACAAAATAATGGTTCATGGACTCACAATTATTTTTCAATTAAAATATTTCCCCTTACATTTTGAAAATTTCAAATGTACAGAAAAGTTAAAGGGATTGTGCGTATATGCATCACCAAAGCGCTCCAATTAACATCTTTGCCATAATTGCTTTATTATCTACCCATCCTTCTATCCACCCAACAGTGCATCATTTGATGCATTTCAAAGTAAATTGCAGACATCAGCACACTTCACTCCAAAACACCTCAACAACAGTTTTATTGAGAAATAATTGACATACGTCACTGTATAAGTTTAAGGCACACAACATGATGGTTTTATTTCCTAATAGTGTGAAATGATTGCCATGATGGTTCAACTAACACCCATCATATCATATAGATTCAATAAAAAGAAAAGAAAGAAGAAAAAGTTTCTCCGTGATGAAGGGTGGTTTTCTTTGTAGATGCATTACATTTTATTTGTGTTTTTTAATATAAATTTTAGTTAGTTAACATACAGAGCAATATTGGTTTCAGGAGGAGCAGTTTTATCTTAAATTTGAATAGTTTGCCTACATTTAAACCAGGACATTTATCTGTAAAACTATTTTAGGCTTCTCTTAAAAATAGATCTAGCAAAATAGTGAGCCCACATTTTCTCATGCAGACTCTCCTTCCGTGTTAGATGGCAAAGGGCTTTCCAATGTGCCCCCAGGCCCTGGCAGCTTCACTCATTTATTGTCTGGCCCTAGAAGCTATCTGAGCTTTTCTCCAGCACTGAAATGACTCTGATGCAAAGATCTGTCCTATAATCACGGAATTACCAGAGTTCTGGGGGTAGTGGAGCAGAGAGACCAGGGAAAATGAAAAGAAGTGGATGAGCCAAAGAGATAGGTAGGCTGTGGATCTATGTATCTTGGTGATAGATTGAGGTTGAGGGGGAATTGAGAATGATACCCCAGTTTCTGATGCCAGCAGTGGGCACTTGGTGACAAACCTCACTGAGATGAGGAACCCAGGATCACGCTTTCCTCCTCCGTGTGTCATGTCCCTCTGCTCCTCACTCCTGTGCTTATCCAGCTCCATGGCTTGTGAATTCAGGCTGATAAAGTCTCCACCCTGGTGAGTCTGCCTACCTGACTTCCCTGTGCCCTCACACAGGATCTGGGTGCTGTGGGACAGTAGCAGCCTTGCATGCTGGGGTCAGAATATTTCCTCATCCAGATATGCCCCTCATTCTCCCACGGTGCCTGTTCTAAACTTTGCCAAACCAGAGCCTCCCACTCACTCTCAGTGATCAACTTGCTTCCTAACCCCTTGTCCCCCCGGTAGATCGTACAGGCAAGAACTACCTCTCACCCATCCTATAATTGTGTGTGTCCTTGGCCATCCCTCCCTGCTTAGGAAAAAGACTCTCTTCTTGCCCAAGGTCAACCACCCCTGTGTGTTCTGGTTCAAGTTTAGTTCTATTCCTTTGAGACCTTGCTCTAGCAGTCATGCCTTCTCTTTCCTGTGATACTTTTACTGGCTCTTTCCTTCCCCATGCTAAATACGTCACTTCCTCCTAGTTGATCTCATAACCACAACACCTCATCTCATGGGGTTGGAATGGCCTGCTTATGTCCCACTAGACCGTCAAGACCAAGCCTGTTTTGTTCATTACAACCAGAGCTTGGGATATGGTCTGGCTCAAGCCCCGTGTCAATAAAAATTTGACGAGCAATCAAATCAATGCATGAGTTCCGGTTTTAGATCTTTCCTAGTAGTGTGGTTCACATGAATTTGTTTGCAAGTGCCATTTCTGAACCAAGCTCTGGAGACTCAGAAGTAAGCATCAGACCATGGCAAGTTCTTGGAGGTAAATCCAGCCCTGGAGCCTCCATGGTAGCTCATCTGCTGCCCTTCCTCAGTGACACTAGGAGGCTGCCTGCCTGGGTATTGCCCTCTGGTTCCGGAAGGAAGCCCACGAAGGAAGCCTTTGTCTTTATCATGATGCCTTACATTTTATCTAAGACCATTATAAGAAGATATCGTATTACTCAAAATAACCCCACAAAAATAATAGTGGTCACAATACACTGGATTCTAATAGAAGCAGGGACTTTGAGGGTGCCTCAGTCTCCCCTAGGACATCCAAAGTGTAGACAAGGCTCACTGTGTTGAGCCCGCCGTGCCACAGAAGTGTCCCCAGAACTGGGAGGAGGCAGGTGCGGGTGGGCAGGAGAACTCATATGGCCTTGTGGCAACATGCAGGCATGCCTGGGCTCTGTGAGTGCCACACAAGTACCCGTCCTGAAATTCCAGAACACTAAAGGTTGTGGTTTGCCCTGGCAAATATCCATGGAGGTAGTTGCAAGAATGCTCATAATGGGTCACCTGGGTGGCTCAGTCGGTTGAGTGTCTGACTTTGGCTCAGGTCATAATCTCACGGTTGGTGAGTCTGAGCTTGGCATTGGGCTCACACTGCCAGTGTGGGAGCCTGCTTGGGATTTTTTGTCTCTCTCTCTCTCTCTCTCTCTCTCTCTCTCTTTCTGTCTCCCCCTCCCCCACTTGCATCCTCCCCCCTCTCAAAAATAAATAAACATAAAATAAAGAATGCTCATTATAGCAGTGTTACTAATAGTGAAAAAATAAATTTAAAACAGCCCAAAAGCCATAGGGAAATGACTGCAGAATATTATGTAGTCATTAAAAAGAATGAGGTGCACAAGGGAATAGAGCACCAAGAAATGCTGCTACATCAGAAAAACAAGTTGCAGAGCAATATGGACTGTGTAATATCTTGTACAATAAAATAAAACACGTATGCCTGTAAATACATAGAAGGATCTCCACCCCCTGATGGAGAACTAAACCTACTTCTGGGAATGGAACAGTATTGAGGGAGGTGAAGGGGCAATATACTTTATTGCTTCCCTTATAATAAATATATATCCATTACTCGTGAACTTAAAAACAAATAACAAAGACAAAAAATGCAAGGGCCACATGTTTTAGATTTCTAATCACACGACCATTTGTGAAACAGTACGAATGTCCCAGCCTCCAGCACCAAATGCCATACATGATCCTTTCTTCTGAGAGTTTAAGGTAAAGGAAAATTTCTTTTCTTAAATTATAAATCTATTCTGTCTCATACAGTAGCCACTGGACTCACAGGGCTACTAAACACTTGAGATGTGTCTGGTCAGAGTGAACAGTGCTAGAAGTATACACACTAGATTTCAAAGTACATACATAAAAAAAGAAATTTTCATTAATAATTTTTATATTGATTATATGTTGAGACAATAACATTTTAGACATATTGAGTTTAAAAATGCTATTAAAATTAAATACACCTGTTTCTTTTGCTGTTTCAGTGGCTCAGTCGGTTAAGTGGTCAACTTCAGCTCAGGTCAAGATCTCACGGTTTGTGCCATGAGAGACTCTTGAATGCTGAGAACAAACTGAGCACTGATGGGTATGGGGGAGAGGGGAAGGGGAGTGATGGGCATGGAGGAGGGCACTTGTGGGGATGAGCACTGGGTGTTATATAGAAACCAACTTGACAATAAACTATTTAAAAAAAAAAATAAAAGATCTCACGGTTTGTGAGTTCGAGCCCCATGTCAGGCTCTGGTGCTGACAGCTCAGAGCCTGGAGCCTGCTTCGGATTCTGTGTCTCCCTCTCTCCCTGCCCCTCCCCTGCTCGTGCTCTCTCTCAAAAATAATAAATAAACATAAAAGAAAAAGAAAAACTGGGATTACATATGTGACTCCCATCTGCAGCCCTTAACGTTTTTGTCGGGCAGTGCTGCTGTAATCTTTTCTGATGCAGAGATCAGTGGGTCTGACTTCTTGTTTTCTTGGGATCGGGTACCATGGCTAGGAGAGCATGGGCCATCGGTAACTTCTCACAAACTTAAAGAACAGAAGAAAGTTCACGTGGCATGGTACGTACCAACCTTGTTTCTCTGTTTGCCTGGGGCCTTGAGAAGCTCAGAGCTAAATTTCACGCTCAGTTGAATCCTAACAATGTGGGAAACAATGGCAGAAGAAAAAATTAAATTTCCTGACGACTTACAGTGAATCAACAAGTCCTTGGAACAGGCAGAGTGACCTTCCTCTAGGAGCTCAGCTGCCCCAACGATGACACTTTGCTAAGGGCAAGAGGTGATCTTAGCCCGACCCCCCAGGATCCTGTAAGTCTATTTTAACATATAAAAATTCCTTTGGAAACTTCCTTTATCTCTACCCCTCCCCCACCAACATACATATTGGCAACTATACTCCAAGATTGTAGCCCACTGATACACATCTGAAGGATCTCATGACTGAAGTTTTACTAGTCAGTAATAAATGACCTTTTCCTAACACTAGCCACCCTCCTCAAGGTCCTGGAAACCTTAATTCCAAAATTCCTTAGAGACTTATGCTGTCCCTAACCTCCTCCCAAGTTGAAGGTATACAATCAGTCATCGGTCACACCCCCCGTGCAGCTCTTTCTGCCTGTGGGTCCTGTCTCCGTGATTTAATAAACCAGCTTTTTGCACCGAAGACATCTCAAGAAATCTTTCTTCACCACTGGCTCCAAACCCCAACATTTTCCACATCACTAGGACCCCACTCTGGCCCAGGTCCACTCTAGACGGGTGGAAGAGACCCATCGGGGGAATTCAGGATCGTTCTGCCCCTCTAGCACCAGGAAGTAAGACCGTCACAGCCCCTCTTCCACATACATTTGCTCTCTCTCTTCTATAAACAGAGGCCCACGTGATCCGGTGAATGCATACAGGTGAACTCACTGTTCGTTTTTTTCTGAGCAAACTACCTGTGTGGCCCCTAGATCCACACAGCAGGTTGGGGTATGGATTTAAATCCCTGCCTTTGGGGTTAGGCAAAACATTTCTCAGACTGAATGACGCTTTGGAGAAATTCCAGGTTTTCTCATCCCGCCAAACTTTTCCAAGCATGTTTTCTTCAGTGTGGCATAGTGTTTAAGGTCACATGCTTGAGCTGGACAGCCTGGGCACACACCCCTGTTCTGCTGGTTTACTAGCTTATGTGACCTCAAGCACATTATGTCTGCATATATTTCCTCGTCTATTAAATGGATGAAAATAAGGGTAAGCCCACCTCAACCTCATGGGATGATTGTGGGATGAAATGAATTAATAGAGGCAAAGTGCTTAGTACATAGTTAAGCACCCAGAACATAGTAGTGCTCAATTAGCATTAGTTATTTACATGGATCCTCAGCTTATGCTAGGTCCTGGGGACCCTAGCTCAGAACTGGGGATGAGGTGGAGGATACAGATAAATTAGTGTGATAAGCATCATACGTGTCATGATGGGGACAATAGAGTACTGAGGAGACTGAATATTCGTACGGATGTCACAGAGATCCAATCCTTGAGCTAAGGCTCACAAGACACTTAAGTATTTACTAGACCAGTGGACACTTCAGGCAGAATGAAGGGGCTGATCTCCCTCGTTATGAAAATAGCTTTCTTTTCTGATTCAAAATATAAAATACGTTAATAAAAACGTTGAAAAGACTAAAGAAGGAAATAAAAACGACGCTGTTCTGGTTAAGCAGTATAAACATATTGGGGCACATCCCCCCAGATCTCTCCTTAGGCAGTGAGATATATTCTCACGGACAGATGTGCATCTGAAACATCAGGCAAATACTGTCACCACAATGCAGGGGGGCCATGAAGGACGCTGGGGCCCTGCCTGGAGGATGCTGAGCGGATGGAAGCTGGATCAGAGGCAGGGCATTGGGGAAATAAGGAAGCCGGCTCTGTCTGTTTCTTTTCTCTCTCTCTTTTTTTAATTTTTGTTTTTTAATTAATTTATTTTTGAGAGACAGAGTGAGACAGAGTGTGAGCGGGGAGGGGCAGAGAGAGAAGGAGACACAGAATCTGAAGCAGGCTCCAGGCTCTGAGCAAGCATTCAGCACAGAGCCCGATGCGGGGCTCGAACTCACAAACTATGAGACCATGACCTGAACCGAAGTCGGATACTTAACTGATTGAGCCATCCAGGAGCCCCTCGATCTGTTCCATATCCCAGTGCTGCCACTTACAAACTTTGTGATCTCAGGCAATTCATTAACCTTCTGAAGCTCAGATCCTTCATCAGAAAGGAGGAGAAATCATCAGGCTTCCTCCAAGGGCGTGGGATCAGCATCTGGGCTGGACAGGTGGGGCCGGGGGACAGCTATAGCAAGGTCGAATAAGGGGAGGGCAGGCAGGTAAGAAAGACCAGCTACAGCCTTTCTGAGAGGGTGTCACCAAACCCAGCTCGAGGATGGGGAACACAAGTGGGGTACCCAGAGACACTGCCTAGTTTCACTGTAGAACGCGGAAATTCCACCTTTCCCAAACCTGCTCTCCCAAACCTTTGTCTACTTTGCCCTCTGGCGGCCATAGTCTGCAACTACAGCGCTTTGCTCAACCTTTTTCCCAGACAGGCGTGGGGCTGGGACTCATCCCAGCGGGTACTTCTTACTTCTTCCACCGTCCGCTAATCAAGTGAGCATCTTGGGTAGTCAAAAGCAGGGGGCTGAGAATGTGGGAGAGCACACAGCCAGGTATAGGTGGGCATGCTCCACAAACAGGAGGCAGGTGGCTGGCTCCCCAGGATTGGACTCGTGAAACCCACATATAAGGGACTGAATTTTCTGACTCCACTGAGGCGTTGGGAAGACAGGAATGGGATGGTAACAAGCCAGTGCTACCAACTGCCCAGTTTCCTGCCCAGAGCAAGGCCGTGCGAACAGGCGGCTGGTTAGCTCGGACACAAAGCGGGAAGGCAAGAGCCAAGCGCTGGCATGTAGCCAGCCCCAGCTCAGGGGCAGGAGCCAGGCCTGGGGTATGACAGGGCTGGCTATGAGCCTCTGCTCTTTCTCAGGGATGGGTACTTTGGCTTTTGTGGAGAGAAGCCATTAGAACCATTTGATCTAGTTCTCCAGGCTCTGACCCTGCAGGCTCAGAAGGCCTGGAGTTCTGGCTACAAGCAACCTCTGCTGACCCTTGCACTTTCCCAGGGAGACAAAGGACATAGCGGCTTCCTGAATGTTGCAGACTTCCACAACAGTCATCAAGCACTGGGAGGATTGGCAGCAATGGCGTTTGCCCTGTGCTGCTGGGGGAATAGCAATTAGCACAGCCGCTTTGGAAAGTTCAGTATCCTTGAGGAAGGTTGAGCATGCGTCCCCAAACCTCAGCAATTCCACTCCTGGGTAGGCAGCCTAGACCCTAGTCTTCAAAATTTTGTGCTCACGTTCTCCCTCCAAGAATGTGAAGAATGGGGTTATTCTTTGTACATTTCAAGTTTTATAGAACTTAAACATAGGTAGAACTTTTCACTGTAAGTTTAAATAAACTTGCAAAGACTATAATTTCCAGTATTATCATAATGTCAGCACCTTAAAATACAGAAGTTAGCCACTCTTTTAAAATTATCCATAGGTGGGGTGCCCGGGTGGCTCAGTCAGTTGGGTGTCTGACTCTTGATTTCTGCTCAGATCATGATCTCACAGATTCGTGAGTTCGAGCCCCCCATTAGGCTCCTTGAATTGACAGTGCAGAGCCTGCTTGGGAGTCTCTCTCCCCCCCCCCGACTCTCTCTGCCTCTCCCGTGCACACTCTCTCTTCCAAAATAAGTAAATAAACTTAAAAAAATAAAATAAAATTATCCATAGGAATATGAGTGCCACAGTGATTTGATACCCACCATTATTGACTTAAAAAATACACAAACACGTTCTTCTTGAATGGCTGCATATTTTATATTATTTCATTCCCTCTTTGAACTTATGTTTTTATTGTGCACAACCCTGTGAATGCCTTCATGTGCCCTGATAAATCCAGAGCTCCCTTGGAGTGGGTCCATGACCTTTTCCCGTCAACCTTCCTTGCCCTCATTGGCCAAGCTGACTCAGGATTCATTTAGCTGGGTGGTTTTCCAGGAAGACCCCCAAGCCAGCTGGGTGCTTTCCTGGCTCCGTGACCTACTAAAATCCTTTCTTCCTATTACCCCTTGTTTACCCAACCAGAAAGTTCTGAAATAAAGCGCTAGCATGCAGGGGCATAAACATCTAGTGACAACACTCAGAATATCGCTGCTTATATAAAGAACAAATATTTTTTTTAATGTTTATTTATTTTGAGGTGCCTGGGTGGCTCTGTTGGCTGAGCATCGGACTTCTATTCAGGTCATCATCTTGCATTCATGGGTTTGAGCCCTGCATCGGGTTCCATTCTGAAACCTCAGAGCCTGGAGCCTGCTTTGGATTCTGTGTCTCCGTCTCTCTCTCTGCTCCTCCCTTGCTCCTGTTCTGTCTCTCAAAAAATAGAATAAAACATTAAAAATTTTTAAATAAAATTTTAATTATTTTTGAGAGAGAAGGTATGTGCACAAGCAGAGGAGGGGCAGAGGGGGGGGACAGAGGATCCAAAGTGGGCTCCTTGCTGACAGCAGAGAGCCTTCCATGGGGCTCAAAACCTCGAACCCTGAGATCATGACCTGAGCAGAGGTCGGAGGCTCAATCGACTGAGCTACCCAGCAGCCTCAACAAGTAATTTTATATACAACATCTCCACATATTGAGAGCTTATAATGCACTTGGCACTATGCTAAGTACTTTATATACATTTTTGCCTCCAAATCCTCACGATGCACTTTAACCTATTAGCCATGCTGTCAACCCATTTTGCCAACCAAAG
This sequence comes from Crocuta crocuta, assembly GCF_008692635.1. NCBI lineage: Eukaryota > Metazoa > Chordata > Mammalia > Carnivora > Hyaenidae > Crocuta > Crocuta crocuta. The sequence continues at coordinate 1,377,573 of NW_027527824.1, forward strand.
GAAACTGCCTTCTAAGACCAAAACTCTAGCCCCCTCAAGAAAATTGCTTATTAACATACAGGAATTTAAAGGGTTATGCAATATTGATAGTTTTCCACCAACCAGAAGCCACAGTTGGAGAAGAGATACCTGTAATACCCTAATTGTCTGCAGACCTGTTGAGAGGGTAGTAACTAGGGACTATGACATTTCTTAAATTCCTTCCGTATGGCGACTTTGAATTAAAATCAAAACTAAAATGAGGGGCACCTGGGTGGCTCAGCCAGTTAAGCGTCCAACTTCGGCTCAGGTCGTGATCTCGAGTCGGGCTCTGTGCTGACAGCTCAGAGCCTGGAGCCTGCTTCAGATTCTGTGTCTCCCTCTTTTTCTGCCCCCCCCCTCACTCATGCTCTGTCTCTCTCTCTCTCAAAAAAAAAAAAAATAAACATTTAAAAATTAAAAAAAAAAAAACTAAAATCAAAGGAGGAAAGGACATGAGTGGAATAAATGGTTTGGGACCACAGAGTTTCGGCCTCCATCAAAAAAAAAAAAAAACCTGAAAAACAAAAACCTTGAGCTAGGCTAAAAATTAGGTAAGAGACATTTGCTTATCTGCAAATGGATCAGAGTAGAAATATCTTCCCATGTCACTGAGGAACTTTGTTTTACGGATGAGTACTGGGACGATCATGGATCTTTGGGGTGAGGACTAAGCTGACCCCATTAAGTCTTTCTGCTTAGCAGACAAGTGTGATAAGATGAGGCTTGTCCTGAGAACATCCCACAGCACTCTGAGATCAATCATGTGGCCTTTGGGATAATCCTATCTCCTGGGCTGAATCATTGGGGGGAGATCGGGAATTACTGAGTCGTTCGTCCACTACCAGCTTAATGAGCTTGACAGGTTCTTAGTCTCTCTCAATTCTTATCGGAGGAAGCAACAGCTGGGTAATTTTCAAGGGTAGTGACTGTGCTGACCCAGTGGTGAACCCCTTAGATTCCCAGTCTGCCGGTCTCTCTGATTTAGTTTAGCCTTGACTTTCTAGGATAGGGAGGGCACTCTAATCCAGGCACTGCCCCTTGGCTTCCTTTGCAAAGGCTACTTACTCCGTCACTGCCCAGCACTCAGACAGAGCCAAGGGGATGCCCTCTTGCCCATGGCTATGAAGTCGGACTGACTCCAGCAACAAGGGCAGACAAGCTCTAATCACAGGCCTTTGTTGAGGCCTGGGGCTTAGCGTAACACAAGTGAAGGTGGTTTTTTTTGTCATTTGTATTTTTTTAAATGTAAAGTTGATTAGTTTATTGATAATTTAAAAATAAATGACTTTATATTGAAAAAAAAATCCCACTACTAAAAAGGACAGGTTGGAAGAGAAACCGCTAGAGGGCGGCAGCGCGCAGCGGACCCACCTAGGTCGCGGGGACATCCAGCCTCCTGTTGTGTCAAATTAAGAAGGCCTGGCGGTGGGCACCTCTGGCTGCTGCGCCCTCACCAGACACCGCCGCAGCTTCTCATGAAGGGGAAGGGGGGGGGCATGGGGGAGCGTTATGGACCAGCGCCGTCCAGTAGAAATATGTGAGCACATACATAATTTCAAGTTTATTGGTAGCCACTTAAAAGAAGGAAAAAGAAGGAATAGGTGATGTTCATTTTCATAGTATTTTCAATTTACCCCTGTATATCCAAAATATTATCATTTCAATAGGGTATTCACATAAACATTATTGAGATATCTTACTTTTCTAATTACGCCTCTGAAATGCAACATGGATTTTCTATTTACAGCACCGTGAATCTGGATGAGCCACATTTCAAGGGTTCAATAGCCGCTTGTGACTACAGACATTTAATTTCCACCAAGTAAGTACCTCTTAAAGGATAAGGGCCTTTTGAAGATTCCACTAGTTTCCCAGAGAGGTCGGTCCAAGGACCCTCTGGGCTCTGCCTAAAGCCTGAACCTGCCCCACCCCTACGCACCTGCCTATAAATATTTCCCCTAGGGCACTGTCGAACTGCTCCCTAAAATGCAAGGAGGGGCTCTTAGGTGGCTCACACGGTCAAGCGTCGGACTCTTGGTCTCAGCTCGGGTCATGATCTCCCCGTTCGTGAGTCTGAGCCCCACGCCAGGCTCTACGCTGACAGTGCGGAGCCTGCTTGGGATTCCCTCTCTCTCCCTCCCTCTCTGCTCCTCCCGCTTGTGGCCTCTCTCTCTCTCTCAAAATGAATAAATCAGCTTAAAAAAAAATGCAAGGCAATGTGTCATGCCCCAGGTTAGGAGCCCCAGATTAGGGCTCCTGTCCCCTCTGTCCCCCTCTGGTCTGAGACCAGAGCTGTTCAGCCTTGAGGAGGGGTGAGGGTTTCCACAGACCTCAAAAGAGCCCAGCGACTGAGAAGACAGCCACTCGGTTCTAGGCCCGGTTGCCCACTGAGAGAGGCCGACCCTCAGAGAGGTGACAGGCCTCGGGCTCACCAAGCCAGGTGCAGAAAGCTCTGCGAGTGGTCCCTCATCTGTAACGTGGGGTCAACAACGGTACTTCAGCCGATAGGCTTGCTGAGAGGCTTAAACGGTAGGCTTTTAACAGCGCTTGGCACATGGTAAAAGCTAAATAAACGTTAACTCTGAAAAACCTACGTTTGCATGACTGCATTTCAACACTTTGAAACAATCATTTCCTTTTTCTTTTTTTTGGCCCAAACACATAAACTTCTGGGAACTCCGTGGCTATGACCAAAGCCGGGGACTGTGGTCCCTGGATACAGGCTGTTCTGATCTCATCTCCTGTCACCTTCAGCTAAATGGGCCCCATCATTACCAGTCTGCCAACTAAACCTTTTAAACAACACGAAGAAAAAGATTACCAGTTAAAATACCTTTAAACCCGACTGGGTTATTTGCTAATATGTGGCTGATGCTTTCGAATGCTTGCAAAGTGTCAGGTGCTTCTCTTTCTTTCTTTCCTTCTTTCTTTCTTTCTTTCTTTCTTTCTTTCTTTCTTTCTTTCTTTCTTTCTTTCTTTCATGTTTGTTTTTATTTTTGAGAGGGACAGAGACAGAGTGGGAGCAGGGGAGGGGCAGAGAGAGATGGAAACATAAAATCTGAAGCAGGCTTCAGCAGGCAGAGCCTGATGCGGGGCTCAAACTCACAAACCGTGAGATCATGACCTGAGCCAGAGTCGGATGCTTAATCGACTGAACTACCCAGGCACCCTTCCGTTTCTTTCTTTCTTTCTTTCTTTCTTTCTTTCTTTCTTTCTTTCTTTCTTTCTGTCTTTCTGTCTTTCTGTCTTTCTGTCTTTCTGTCTTTCTGTCTTTCTTTCTTTCTTTCTTTCTTTATCTCTTTCTAACATGCTTTAAGCCATTTCAGGCTCACAGCCCTAGAACTTAGATCCTTTATTTTACGCATGAACAGACTGGTCACAGCCAGGAAGTGGCAGAAGGAAAATTCAGGGGGCACCTGGGTGGCTCAGTCGGTTAAGCACAGACTCTTGATTTTGGCTCAGGTCATGATCTCTGGATTTGTGAGTTTGAGCCCTGACAGCACAGAACCTGCTTGGAATTCTCTGTCTCCCCCTCTCTCTGCCCCTATCCCTGCTCTCTCTCTCAAAAATAAATAAATAAACATAAGAAAAGAAATTCTTTCTTAAAAAGAAAAAAAAAGATGTAAGATTCAAATCCAGACAGTCTGTCTCCAGAGTCTGAGCCTGGGCCATCCTTTCTCCTTTTCACCAGCAAAATGTATTCTTTCAAACCTCAGGCCTCACCTTAAAAGCTCTCACCTCTGTGAAGCCCTTTTGGCTGCTCCGGGGGTGGGGGGTGGCCCCCCACCCCTCCCACCTCTATGACCTGTCCTGTGCTCCCTGGCCTGTGTTCCCAGGTGCTGTTCCCAGCCTCTAGCTGGACACCTGTCACGTGACATCATTGTGAGCTATGCCGGAACCTAGTTCCTCATTCCAGGGTGTCAGCCTCCTGCCTGGTGACAAGACCCGGGCCCAGGGGAGGGAGCCAAACAGGCCAAGGTTTGATTTCTGGCTCCGCCACCCACTCCATGGGTGCCTTAAACAAAAGGCTTACTTCACTATGCCTCACAGAGGTCATAAGGTCCTGGTTCCTTATCATCAGAAATAATGACTGTATTATATTTTCCTGTGAATTAAAAAATAAGATAGTTTCTTTACAATCATGAAATGACATAATCAGCAAATTGATGCGAATGCAATTTGGTTACACACTTAGGTGAGTTAAATACACTTTCCCTTTGACCTAGCTATTCTGCTTCTGGCAGATTACTTACAAATGTATTCCTCTACGTGAGAAAGTGCATATACACAAGAACATGCACTGTGGCGGGAGATTGGAAGCCACCAAAGTGTCCAACAGTAGGGAACTCTTTAAACCAGTTGTAATATCTCTATCAGATGAGACCCTGTGAAATCATGAACAAGAATGAAGATGGTTCTGCGTCTAGTGGAATGAACCACTTTCCAGATTAAAAAAAAAAACAAAAACCAAGTGGGAAACAGTGTGGAAAATGTTATGATTTGTGGAAAAACTAGAAAGAAAGGTTATGTATGTGAGCACTTACAAGTGCATTGAATCTCTCTGGAAGGAAACACCAGACACTGCGTCTGTATGTGACCTCTGGATGGGGGGCTACAGAGTGGGGCTTCAAGACACAGAAAGGAGGCTGACTTTTCACAGAACACCCTTCTTGAATGTTGTATGATGTGCATGCATATTGAATAAGTTTTTCATTAATTTAAAAGTAAAGATGAACACCTGAAGATATGCAAGTTCAGTTGTAACATTTTTTCCCAAAGGTGGTAAGCAAGGGGCCAACGGACACATGAAAAGATGCTCAGCATCATGCATCATCAGAGAAATGCAAATCCAAACCACAATGAGATATAGGCAGCACGTCACACCTGTTAGAATGGCTATTTGTAAAAANGTGAGGATGTGGAAGAAAGGAAACACTGTGCACTGTTGGTGGGAATGCAAACTGGTGCAGCTAGTCTGGAAAATAGTGTAGGGTGTCCTCAAAAAATTGAAAAAAAGTTTTAACTGCCAGCGGCATCTGGATGGTTCTGTGGGCTGAGTGTCTAAGCCTTGATCTCAGCTCAGGTCACGATCCCAGGTCATGGAATCAAGCCCTATATCATGCTCCATGCTGAGCATGGAACCTGCTTGGGATTCTCTCTCTCTCTCTCTCTCTCTCTCTCTCTCTCTCTCTCAAACAAAAAAATAGGTGCTCCTGTGTGGNTGAGCATGGAACCTGCTTGGGATTCTCTCTATCTCTCTCTCTCTCTCTCTCTCTCTCTCTCAAACAAAAAAATAGGGGCTTCTGTGTGGCTCAGTTGGTTAAGCATCCAACTCTTGATTTCAGCTCAGGTCATGACCTTGCAGCTCATGAGATTGAGCCCTGCAGAGATTGGGATTCTCTTTCTCCCTCTCTCTCTACCCCTCCCCCTCTCCATTTGTTCTCTCTCTCTCTCTCTCTCTCAAAATAAATAAAGAAATGTCAAAACATTTTAAATAAAAAAGTAAGAAGGAGAAAGAAAATACAACTACCATATGATCCAACAATCCTACTTCTGAGTATTCATCTGAAGGAAATAAAAACACTGTTTTGATGAGCTATCTTCACCCTCCTGTTTATTGCATATTATTTACAATAGCCAAGACATGGAAGCAACCCAAGTAGTAACCTATGAATGAATGGATAAGGATATGTGGTATACAGACACACACACACATATATACATATATACACACATATATACATATACACACATGTATACATAAACATAATACATACATATGTGTGTGTATATAATTCAGCTGAAGGAAGGAAATTCTGCCATTTGCAACATGGATGGACTTCACAGGCATTATGCTAAGTCATAGGAAGGAAGTCAGAGGAAAAAAACACTGTGTGATCTTACATACTTTTATTTTTAAAGATTTTATTTTTAAGAAACCTGTACACCCAATGCGAGGCTCCAACTTAAAACCCTGAGATCAAGAGTCACATGCCCTACTGACTGAGCCAGCCAGGCGCCCCTAGTGTGTGATCATACTTATATGTAGAATCTTTTAAAAAAGGAAAAAGAAAAAGGAAAAAAAGCCAGACTCCTAGAAACAGAGAATAGATTGGTGGTTGTCAGAGGCTGAGGGGAGGAGGGAGTAGGTGGAGGTGATCAAATGCTCAGACTTCCAGTTATAAGATGAGTAAGCTCGGGGCATCTAATGACAGCATGGTGACTATAGTTAATCATACTGTATTGTAGACTTGCCAACTGCTGCGAATAGATCTTAAAGGTCTCGCCACACACACATACACACGCATGCACACACGCACAGGATAACTATATGAGGTGACAGATGTGTTAACTAACCTTATAGTGGTGATCATTTCAAATCACTACACTCTACACCTGAAACCTACGCAATGTTATATGTCAATTATATCTCAATAAAGCTGAAAAAAATAGTTGTGACAAGGGAAGTGCAGATTAAAGCAAGGAGATTATACTTTTTACCCAGCTGATTGGCGCCCCTCTCCACGTCTCTTACTGGCCTGAGGGAAGGGAGGCAGGTGGAAGGGTAGGAGGTGGAGGTGGGGTGGGGAGCTCTGTGTGCCCTGAGTACCCATAGGGAGAGGCCCGCGTGGTCTGCATAATTCTTGGTTGTGGGGAACTTTCCCGTGCCCTGCGGGATGTTTGGCCGCACCGCTGGCCTCCACCCACTAGAGGCCAGTAGTACCCCCTCTCCCATTGTGACAACCAAAAATGTCTTCAGGCGTTGCCACCTGTCACCTGGGGATAGGGTTGCCAGAAACTAATAGAAATAAAGGTTGCTTGGTGAAATTCGAATTTCAGATAAACATGAAATATTTTTCTAGTATAAGTATATCCCCAAGACCTACTGGGTGGGGGACATACTTACACTGAAAATCTACTTGTTTATGTAAAACTCAAATTGGCTGGGTGGCATGTGTTTTATCTGGCAACCTTGGGATGAGGATGGAGGGATAACCCTCTGTTAAGAGCCTCTGCCATAAGGTGCCAGGCAGGAAGGAACAGACAGAGGCGATCTTTGCTCTGTGGGGCTTACGATCTCAGTAGGACGCTGCATTGAGAAGGCCACTGAGGTCCCTCAGGTGCCTGGCTGGAATGGGCCCTTAACTCCTGATTCTGCTTCTCTCTCCTCCTACTCAAGAGCTCTCTGCAAAGGGTGCATGATCCATTCACACTTGTCTCCTGCAGGGGAAGTCACTGAAACCCAAAGAATAACACTAAGCCTCCAAGTGGGCAAGTGTAAAGGTTCGATACCTCCTGGGGTCTGAATCCACCCAGGAATGAGTCCAGGCTCATGGGACCTCCCCGCCCAGGGTTTGGGGAGGTGGGGACCTGGGGGGGGGGGTTGTCCACTGAGCCTGGCAGGGATCACCAGGAGAGGCGAGCAGATTCAGAACCTGGAAGCAGAGGATAAGACTATTCAGTCATTTGATAAAGTTTATTTACCGAGAGCTCACTGTGTGCTAGGGAGGTAGTGGCCGACAGGTGGAGCTGGTCCCCGCTCAGGTGGGCAGGAACGGGAGGCCTAGGCAGGGATCAGGGTCAGTGCTGTCTGGGAGAGAGCATCGAGAGGCCCAGCCTGTACTGGTCTGGGAGGCAGAGGAGTGATTAGCGGGTGGTGGTCCAGCTCTGGACATATGTGGAGTCCAAGGTACCTGAGATATTGGGGTCCAGGGAGGCGGCAGAACTGGGGGTCTAGGCTAGGGAGAGAAATGTGCTCGGAAGCCCTGGGTGCTGGTTGGGATGACAAGAGTCGATAGGAGAGAGAGAAGAGGGTGGGGACAGAGCCTGGGAGCCTCGGTTTGCAGGGGCAGTGAGGGAAAACAGTCAGAGGTCTGGGTAGGGGTTGAGTCCGGAGGGCCAGCGAAGTGAGGAGAGGTCCCTGGAGGGAGCAGTGGGCCCTGCTGAGAGGGCAGGTGGGCTGGAGATGGCGGTGGGGGGGCCTGGTGGGTCCGAGCCAGCACAGTTCTGGGCATCACACTTCAGGACTAACATTCATAGGAAGAGAAGGTCCAGGCAAGGACCAACTGTCATTTGCAGAAATGTGTGAATGAACTGGGGAGGCCAACATGAGAAAGGAGTTTCCCAGGCTCATGAGTGTCCCGTAGCTGCAGCCCCTCAGACTCCGAGGGCCTGGGGTTGCAACACGGTACAACCTCTGCTCCTGGCTCACTCTGTTCCAACCCAGCTGGCCTTGTCGCTGCTCCTTGGATATGCCAGACAGGCTCCAACCCCAGGGCCTTTGCACCTGCAGTTCCCTCTGCCTGGAATACTTCCCCAACACATCCTCATCTCCTTTAGGTTTTTACTCAAAGTTATCTTCCTCATTAGGCCTTCCTGACCTTCAATTTGAAATAGTAACATCCCCTCCAAGTATTACCTAATCCTCTTCCTCCCTTCTCTATTTTTCTCCATAACATATTTATCACCATCTAATAAAACCTACATTAGATTAAAAAAATTTTTGTTTTGATTTGAATGGATAATATGTTCTCACAGTTCAAGATTCAAAGTTGTATCCAGTCTTTTACTGGTACAAATAGTACTTCAATGAATAATCTCATGTCTACATCATTTCACCCTGCAGATGAAGCTCTAGGCTATAATCACAGAAGTGGGGTTGCCAGCTTAGGGAGTAAATGCATTTAAAAGAATTTAAGTTTATTTATTTATTTTGAGAGAGACAAAGTTAGCATGAGTTGGGGAGAGGCTAAGAAAGAGGGACAGAGAGAGAATCCTAAGCAGGCTTCATGCTGCTGGTGCACAGCCAGACTCAAGGCTCAAACTCACGAAACCACAAAATCGTGACCTGAGCGGAACCCAAGAGTCCAACACCCAACCAACTGAGCCACCCAGCCACCCCTGGGATAAATGTGTTTCTAATTTTATCTTAGTTTTTTATCCTGCTCTCTCCACGAGAATGTAAGCTCTGTGTGAGGGCAGGGATTTAGTTGTATCCCCAATGCCTCAGACAAGGTTTGCCACATAAGTACATGTTGAATGAATAGAACCGCGTTCCTGGAAGCCTGAAGATATGCTCCTGATGGCCACCCCAACGCCTGCTTCCCAACCTCAGGGCTATGGAGCCTTGGAAATCCTCGAACACAGCAGTTAGTCCGCACCGGTCCTGCATCCCATTCAGAAATCGAGAGCCTTTTCCTCAGCAAATGTTCTCAGGCTGCTGCTTCTCTCCCTCTGCTTCCCCTGCTTTATCCAGGAAGGCATTCAAAAAACATGTCTACAAGGCAGCATGCGTAATTTCACCTTTAAATTCCCTTCCCTGATGACCGTGTTCTCTTTTCTAAAATTTACAAGACCACTGAATACCGAAAGAATTATCTGGTGGCAGAGAGAGTAGGCTCATTTTCAAAAATGGAATTCATCCACGCAGTGTTTATGTTGTGTCTGACCCTGCACTGGTAATGAGAACGGACGGGGAGAACATGATGAGAATCATCCCTGCGTCAGAGTTTCAGCATTCACGGGCAGAGAGCATTCAGGAAGTTTCCTTGAGGGCGGGGACTCAGTGTCTGGCATGTTCAAAACAGATGTGCACCACCCCCTCCCTCCCCCCAACACACACACACAGATTAGCTGGTTAATGTTTGAGTCCCCCGGGGCCTCTAGCACAACAAATTCTCCCATTTTTCCCCACCTGTCAGAAAGACTGTTTTTTGTTGGTCGTTTGTTTGACTTTTGGTTTCATGTTTCTGGGAGTGTCTGTTGATATTTGTCTGAGTCAACGGTTTAACTGAAGGAAACTTGGCCGTTCTGACTCTAGGCAATCCTCTTTGGACCCCTCTGGGAACACCCAGGTCCCTTAGGACTTTTCCCTTCAGCTCCCAGATTTCATAGGACTGGGGAGGGAGGAGAAGTGGGTAAAATATGGAGCCAGACTAACCTGGGTCCAAACCCTGGTCTGACCCGTGGGAAGCTGTGAGGTCTTGGGCAGTGGAGATGGAAACTCTCTTCCTCTGGTGTTCCCAGCACCACCTAGAATCAACCACCTGATAAAGAGGAGGGCAGGGGTAAAGTCCAGCACCTAAGACCCAGGCAAGGTTGGGCTGGAGGCAGAACTTCATGATGGCAATGTGTGTGTCCCAGGCTGGGCCACCTCCTTCATCTTCCCAGTCAAGTGAGCAATTTCTAACAAAAACTGGGGCCCACAGGATCATTCCTAGGGGGCTTTTGAAGTTGCAGAGCTCCAAATACCTTTTGGCTCCTAATCTAGAGTTTCTGGGTTTTCTGAGAAGTCCAGGTATAAATTAGAGCATTGTTTGGATCTCTTTAATCTCATCCAGCCCTCAAGTGTCCATTGCATGTTTAACCAGGGGAGATCTTACTAAGCTTTGGTGAACAGAAAAGTCCAGAGGATTTCTAGACATTAGACACCTGCCTCACTGTTTATGCTGGATTGAGGAATCCCACATTTCTGTGTGGATCAGATCACCGAGAAAAGTTCCTTTAAAATCTAAAGATAAAGCACCTGGAGATTCTTTTGACTAAAGAAACTGGAGATTTGAGAGAGCTTCAGGCAGCCTGAATGTGCAGATGACCCAATGGTGATTTCAGGAGATGATATTGATTAAGACAAAGGATTTGGCCTTGAGGCAAGAACAGAACAACCCCTCCAGATTTTAGGTGACTGGATCAGTAGAGAAGGAATTGTCATTTCAGTCCCTAGACAGGTGCTGTCCAAAGTGGAGCAGCTCAGGGGACATGTAGCAGACATAGCAACTAAATGCAGTATACAGACCTTGTCCTCACTTAGGCAAATCACCTGTAAAACAGAAAACTCAGCAGGTATTTGAGATTGAGCAGATCTTGATAACCATTGAATCTTTTTTTTTAAATATTTTTATTTATTTCTAGGAGAGAGAGAGAGAGAGACAGCATGAGCAGGGGAGGGTCAGAGAGAGAGGGAGTCACAGACTGAAACAGGCTCCAGGCTCTGAGCTGGCAGTCAGCACAGAGCCTGATGCGGGACTCGAACCCACGAACCGTGAGATCATGACCTAAGCGAAAGTCGGACGCTTAACCGACTAAGCCACCCAGGCGCCCCGATAACCACTGAATCTAAGTTGTGGGTACATGGGGCTGAATTTGCTGTTCTTTCTACCTCTGCATATATTTGAATTTTTCCCTTAATAAAAGTGAAAGAAAATAAGACACCCCCCCAAAAAGAGTATTTCAAACGTTAAGACCAAATACTTCTCTTTCCTTACATATCATCAATTGCTTAAAATCATGCCACATTTTTGCTTACTTCATATTTGAATCACAATTTTTTGGTACAGTTTTATGCTTTTCCTGGAGTTTCTTGGCATCTTTCCTATTCCTTTCTGAGAGAAGAAACATGTGCCTTCTTTATCATAAGATTAAGAGTTTTCTAACTTCTTAATTGTACAATCTATTAACTGGAATTCACTTTATTCTTGAAGACATTTTTAAAACGCTGTTATCCGAACCTATGTTTTCCTGTGCTAATTTAAATGCAATACTTCCAGGCAAACAGTTATTACCAGGGAGGTTCTTTTCAATGTGTGTATGACTTAGTCCAGAAGCAGAGCCTGAGGCAAGGATTCTGGTGAAAGTGAGACCACTCCCACAGTTAGTCACGATCACCGGGATAAAGCAGGGAAGAAAGCTAAGCAAGGAAATATTCTTGGCTGGAGACTAGCTTCAGCAGGGTCCCATGAAGACTCTGGAGTCTGTCTCCCCTTGTGCCTGGGGTAGAGTGGGGGAAGCGGCATTGTATGTAGCAACTCACAGCAGCCATGTGGTAGGTGCACCAGACTGCTGAAGGAGATTTGACAGCACCAACCAAACTCCAGTGGTTCTCAAACTTGTTAACCCACAGATCTCAGAACCCACACTCAAAGTTTCCAATTCAGTAGGTCAGAGGTGGGGCCTGAGAATTTGCATTTTTAACACCATACTAGATGCCGCCCCCAGAACTACATTTTGACAATCAAATTGCAACATTGTGTCTTCCTTTTTTTTTGTTTTTCTTGAAGACAAGCTCAAGTAACTTTTTTTTCAGCAAGAGTGCATTGAGGGGTAAACATTATTCATTCTCACAAGTCTATTTGGACGCTACACTTTCTTCTTTTGCTTGGTTCAAAAAACATTGCACCAATTTTGCGGGCCATTGTTTCATAGCTTCTAGCTCCAGAGAAGCCTGATGCTAACTTGATCTTTATACCTTTATAGATAGTCCATTTATTTGTTTTCAATTTCCAGGAGGTATTAGGCTTTCTGATACCTCATGAGACCCTAAGCATGCATGATAATTATTTTCCTGCTTTTGTTTTCCCTTTCCTCTCTGGAATTTTCATTCCACAAATATCAGGACTCTTGAATTAATCCTTTGTGATACAATTCTTTAAAAAATTTTTTTTTCTCTATTCTTGGAGAATTCCATGACTTTTGCTTCTGGATTTTTAAATTTTATTTGAGAGACAGCGAGAGAGAAAGAGAGGGTGCTTGTACGTAAGTGGGAGAAAGGCAGAGGGAGAGAGAGAACCTTAAGCAGGGTCCATGCTCATTGCAGAGCCCAATGGGGCTCGATCCCATGACCCTGGATCATGACCTGAGCTGAAATCAAGAGTTGGATGCTTCTAGATATTTTTCAGGTAAACCTTTTATTTTGGGATAATTTTAAATTTACAGAGAAGTTGCCATGATGACTCAGGGAGTTCTCATACACATTTCACACAATTTCCTCTAACATTAGCATCTTACGTTCTTGAGGTACATCAAAACTAAGAAATGAACATTCATACATTACTATTATTGAAATTCCAGATTTTTTATTCAAATTTCAACAATTTTTCCTAATTATCTTTTTTCTCTTTCAGGACCCAATCCAGTATAGCACATTGTATTTAGTCATCTCTCCTGAGTCTCCTCTGTGAGTTTCTCAGTCTTTCCTTGTGGTTGTTTTTTGTTGTTGTTGTTGTTTGTTGTTTTTTGTTTGTTTTTTTTTAAAATCACCTTGACAATTTTGAAGACTATTATTCAGGTGTTTTGTAGAACATCCCTCGGTCTGGATTTTTTCCCATGACCAGACGGCCGGAGAGAAGGGTGCTTTGAGGGAGAATAACACAGAGGTGAAGTGCCTCTTTCATCACATGAGATCAGCTGGTGACTTGGTTCTCTGGTCACTTGATTAAAGCAGTGTTTGTCAGATTTGTCTGCTGTGAAGTTACTATTTTTCTCCTTTCCATACTCTATTCTTTGGAAGTGAGTCACTCAGTACAGCCACATTCAAGGGAGAAGAGACAATTAAGCTCCATCTGGAGGTGGCTACATATGTTATTTGGAATTCTTCTAAAAGGAAGACTTATCCTTTTCCCCCAGTTATTTATTTATTTAATTATTTAGGTCAGCTTGGATCCAGGTATATTTGTTTTACACTTTGGGTGATCCTCCAATACTACACTATTTATTTTCTTACTCAGATTGTCCCAGCTTCGGCCATTGAGAGCTCTTTTGGGTTGGCTCTTGCGTCCTGCTGACACGCCCCATCCTGATTTATTTAAGCACTTCCGTACTTTCTGGCACAAGCTCATAGACTTTGACATTATATTTTTTACTTTGGCAATCATAGTTGTCATTTCCCAGAACTCTCTCTTGATTTTTTTTTAAAGAAATGGATTTCTTGTTTGATGAATCCACAATAATCTCAAATTAGAATTTATTTGTAATCATAACATTGTAAGTGTTATTTACTGGATTTAAATGATCAGAATTATGCTCTAGATCAAGCACGAATAGCTTAATTATGGTTACAGAATATGTGTAACTATAACTCTTGGCAATGTAAAAGTAATAGTATATCTGTTGGAGTCAGAATGGGATGAAGAAAAGGTAACGTAGCGTTCAGATGCTTATTTCTTCATGCTACATAGTAGAATGCATGAGATACAGCTAGAGTGGATGAAAGGGGAAGTAAAGATTATAAATGATTATTGCTCCAGAGGAAATAATCAATAGAAGAATAAGCTAAAACTATAACCAGTACAATGGAGAACGGATTGGAAGCTGAACAGCAGTATAAGGGAGCAAATTTCTTCATTCTTTTTCGTGAAGGGAGTCAATAATCATTCAGTTGATAAAGCAAGACATGAAGGTAGATGCATACCAATCAGATTTGTGGTGAAAGTCACCCCATCTAAAAGCAGGAAAGCTTGCTGGTTTCCTTAGAAGAGGGGCCATAGGGCAGGGCAAGGTAGGGTGGAGCAAAACTGAGTTTTTTTCCTTAGTAACATTCTGTATTGAAACACTTAGAAAAATGTAGTCCTTTTATGAAAATAATTGAAATGTGTATGAATGGTGAGGCAGAAACAGAATGGTGCTTGGTAGAACATGTGGGGTGGGCAGGGCTAAGGCGGGGCTGGAGGAAGTGCGTTGTGCGCAGGGCGGGGGCTGCAGAAAACAGCCCACCTTGGGTAGGTGGGTTCCCCAAGGTAGGGCCCTTTGCCCCTGTGTGTTCCTTCCTCCAGCAACTTCCCGAGCCCTTGCTGAGCTCCAGACCCTGTCTCGGGCTGAGGATGGGAGGCATCTTTGCTCTTAACATTTAACCAAACCTTACAAGACTGCTCACCCCAAAGCTGGCGTTCCCCAGGGTGGGCCAGGGTAGAGTCCATTTGCACTTTCCTTCTCAGGGTGAAGGTAGTCTTGGGGGAAGGATTCCCAAGGGGGGATGGTGACGAACCATCCAGGTTTGCCCACCACCGTCCCCACTGAAAACGGAAAGTGCTGTGTCTTGGGAAACTCCTCTGTCTCAAGCACATCCAGGCATTTGGTCAAAGGGTGCTTTCCAAGGGGACAGTTCTAACCCTGACTCTCACTCCTCCTCCACCTTGATTCTGCTGGAAGAGACCAAAGAACCCACGGCGTGCGGATGTCAGCGCTACAGCCCCTAGCATTATGTACTTTCTAAATTTTAGAGGGTCTGCCGTAGTTGAGGGGTGAGATGTAGGTCAGAAAGGTGGTGATGCTGATTTCTGGATGGAGAAGGGGAAGGGGAGGAGAGGACTCTGAGGAGGGGAACTAGGAGATGTGGGGTGAGGGAGGTTAAGGTAGGGTCGTTATTCTCCCTCCAGAAATTACATAGGGGGGGGTGGAGGTGGTGCATCTAGTTAGACCTTAAGAGAAGACTTTTTTTTTTAAGTTTATTTTGAGAAAGTGTGAGGACACACGTGTGTAAGCAGGGGAGGGGCAGAGAGAGACAGGGAGACCAAGAATCCCAAGCAGGCTCCACGCGGTCAGAGCAAAGTCCCTCGCAGAGGCTTGAACCCACAAACCATAGTCCTTACTGCAGTGGCTAGGATCCCTGCATTCGATAGAAGTGGTGAGAGGTATCTTTGCTTTCTTATTCCTGATCTCAAGGGAAGTAGTTAGTATTTAAGGCGGAAGTATTTAGTATTCAAGGTGGAAGTAGTTAGTATTTCAGCTCTAAGTATCATATTAGTTGTAGGCTTTTCATAGTTTCCCTTTATTAAGCTGAGGAAGTTCCCTTCCATAGCTAATTTACTGGGCGAGTTTTTATCATGAATGGATGTTAAACTTTGCCAAATGCTTTTTTCTGCATCTATTGAGATGGTCATAGGGCTTTTCTACTTTAATCCATTAATGCAGTAAATTACATTGATTTTAAAATGTTGAGCCAACCTTATGTCCTGAGATAAATCCCACTTGGTCATGATATAGTGTGTCTTTTCATCTGCAGCTGGATTCAATTTGCTAATACTTTAGGGTTTTGTTTTGTTTCGTTTTGTTTTGAGCACCTACTATGTATTACCTACATTGCCTTCATGTATAATGAGGTTTAATGCAGAATATTTAACTATAGTTTTGGTTTTTTTTGGAATGTCTTTTCAGTTTTGGTATCAGGATTATTCTGGCCACTTAAAGCAAGTTGGGAAGTGTTCCTTCCTTTATTTTCTGAATATGTTTGAGTAAGATTAGTATTACTTCTTCCTTAAATATTTTTTATAGTTCACCATTGAAGTTCTTTAGACCAGGAGGTTCTTGGTGACAAGGTTTTTGATTATAAAGTGAGACTTGATTAGAATTCAGATGTTCTATTCTTTTTGTGCCAGTTTTGGTAATTAGTGTTTTTCGAGGAATTTGCCCATTTTACATAAATTGTTTGATTATAGGTGTAAAGTTATTCATAATTTTCCTTATCACCTATATAATATCTGTAGGATCTGAGTGATATTCTTATATTCATTCTTAATGTTAGTAATTCGTATTTCTTTTTTTTTTTAAACCAGTGTTGTAGGGATTTAATAATCTTTTTTTTTTTTTACAATGCCAACTTTTGACTTTGTTGATTTTTCTCTATTCTTTTAATTTCATTGATTTATATTCTTATATTTATTACTTCCTTTCTTCCACTTGCTTCGGATTTAATATGTTCTTTGTTTTCTTGTTTTGTTAAAAGTTTATTTATTTATTTTGAAAGAGGGAGAGAGCAAGCACAAGCAGGGGAGAGGCAAAGAGAGAGAGAAGGAGAGAGAGAGAGATAGAATCCCGAGTAGGCTCTGCACTATCAGCACAGAGCCAGCCTCAGGGCTCGAACTCACAAACCGTGAGATCATGACCTGAGCAGAACTTCAGAGGCAGATGTCGCTTAACAGACTGAGCCACCCAGGTTCTCCATGTTTGCTTGATTCTTAGCGTAAAAATTTAGGTGGTTGATTTAATCCTTTCTTCCTTTATACTATAAGCATATAAAATATACATTTCCCACAAAGACTACTTTAACAGTGTTTATATGTTGCATTTTCTTTACTAGTTAGCTAAAGAGAATTTTTAATTTTCTAGGTGATTTCTTCTTTGACCTATGTGCTATTTAGAAGTCTGTTTAATTTTTAAATATGTAAAGCCCTAGCAATCTTAATTTCTTTAATTCTAATTTAATTCTGTTGTGTTCAGTGAATGTAGTCTGTAAGATATCAATCTTTAGAAATTTATTAAGTATTTTTTGTGTTGTTTTTCGGGGGTATTTTTGAGACCCAGCATAAAGTTTACCTTGGTGAATATTCTATGTGCATTTGAGAAAAATGTGTATTCTGTAATTGTTGGTTATATACTTCTGCAAATGTTAATCAGGTGAAGGTAGTTGACAGTACTTTTCAAATCTTTTCAAATTTTATTTATGCTTCTCTAGATGTTCTTACTGAGAGAGGGATGTTAAAAATCACCAACACAGGGCACCTGGGTGGCTCACTGGGTTTAAGCATCCAGCTTCGGCTCAGGTCATGATCTCACCTTTTGTGAGTTTGAGCCCTGCGTCGGGCTCTGTGCTGACAGCCAGCTCAGAGCCTGGAGCCTGTTTCAGATTCTGTATCTCCTCTCTCTGACCCTCCCCTGCTCACGCCGTCTCTCTCTCTCTCTCTCTCAGTAATAAATAAAACATTTAAGAAAAAAAAAGGATCACCAACACGATTGTAGGTTTCACTATTTTTCTCTTTAGTAAAGCTTTTACTTTATGTATCTTGAAGCTTCTTTATTAATTGCATACCCACTTATGATTGTTGTGTTTTCCTGATCAATTGACCCTTTTGTTATGAAATATCCCTCTTTAATCTCAGATAGTAATCTTATCTTGAAGTCTATTTTCTCTGACATGAAAACTAAATTAGCTTTCTTATGGTCCCAACTTTATGTTCTTTTTTTAATGTTTATTTATTTTTGAGAGAGAGAGTATGAGCAGGGGAGGGGCAGAGAGAGAGGGAGACAGAGGATCCAAAGTGGGCTCTGGGCTATCAGCAGGGTTCTAACTCACAAACCGTGAGGTGAAGCTGGATGCCTAACTGACTGAGCCACCCAGGCACCCCTGTTCACAGCTTTCTTATGCTTTCATGTTATATCTTCTCCCATACCTTTTCTTTTCCTTTCTTTTTTTTCTTATTTTTTAAATTTTAATTTATTTTTGAGAGAGACAGAGAGACAAAACATAAGCAGGGGAGGGGGAATGGTAGGAAGAGAGAGGGAGACACAGAATCTGAAAAAGGCTCCAGGCTCTGAGCTGTCGGCACAGAGCCTGACGTGGGGCTCAAACCCACGAACCGTGAGATCATGACCTGAGCCTAAATGAAGAATCAGAGGCTCCACCAACTGAGCCATCCCCTGCCTCNAAACATTTATTCCATTTTTATTTAATGTAATTTTCTATATGGGAGGATTAGGTTTACTATTTTGCTATTGGTTTTCTTTTTCTGTTCCATTTCTTTTTTGTTTTTCTGTTTCTCCTTTCCTGTTTTCTTTCAGTTTAGTCAAATACTTTAATACTTCATCATCATTTATTTACTTTTTAAGTGCTTGCTCTAGAGATCATAATGGATGCATATTATACAGTCTACCTAGAATAAAATATATGACCCTCGCAACAATATAATTCCGTTTATATATATCTGTCCTTTATGTTCTATTGTCCTAATGTTGCCATATATTTTACTTCTACATGCATTAAAAAATCCCATAATAAAATATTATTAGTTTGGTATTTAACAGTCAGTTAAAAGTAAAGGCAAAAAATGCCTTCTATTACTAACAAATATATTTTGTCCATATATTTACCATTTCTGGTGCTCTTTATTCCTTTCAAAAGATCTACCTTTCCATCTGGTGTCATTTTCCTTCAGCTTGAAGAACTTTCTTTAGCATTTCTTGTAATGAAGGTTTGCTGGTGGGGAATGCTGTCTGCCATCATTTATCTGAAAATGTCTTTATTCCACTTCCATTTTTTGAAATGAAATTTTGGGTTGACAGCCTCCCCCTCCTTCCTCTAGCACTTTAAAAATGTTAACTCCATTGCCTTCTGGCCTCACTTGTTTCTGATGAGGAGACAACCTTCATCTGTATTGGTTTTTCATATATAATTGTGTTTATAATGTGTCTTTTCTCTGCTGGCCACATTCAAGGTTTTCTCTTTATTTTTGGTTTTCTGAAGTTTGATTATGATGTTCTTAGATATTATTCCTTTGTATTTATCTTACTTGGGTTTTGCTGAACTGCTTGGGTCTAGAAGCTAATTTTTTTCACCAAGTTTGTGAAATTCCCAGTCATTATTTATTCAAACGTATTTTCTGCCTCATTCTCACTTTCCTTAAAAAATTATTATTCTTGGGGCACCTGGGTAGCTCTGTTGGCTGAGCATATAACTTTGGTTCAGGTCATGATCTCACAGTTTGTGAGTTTGAGCCCCACATCCGGCTCTGTTGCTGACAGTTCAGAGCCTGGAGCCTGCTTCAGGTTCTTTGTCTCCCTCTCTCTCTGCCCCTCCCCCACTCACTCTTCCTCTCTCAAAAATAAATAAAAATTTTAAAAATTATTATTCTTCAAGATTTTCTAGAGCAATTTTTTTTGCTTGCTTCACAGCAAAACCAAGAAGTGGGTACAGAGATTTTCCATATTCCTCCCCACCCCCCACACATGCATATCCTTCCCCACTATTAACATTCCCCACCAGAGGGGTACATTTGTTACATTTGATGAACATATATTGATACATTATAATCATCCAAAGTCCATTATTTACATTAGGGTGTCTTACATTTTTAGATTTGGGACAAATATATAATAACATGTATCTACCATTATACTATCATACAGAGTATTTTCATTTTTCTAAAAACCGTTCTCCCCTCTCCCTCAATGCCTGGCAAACACTGCTCTTTTTACTGTCTCCATAGGTTTACCTTTTCCAGAAGTTGGAAGCACACGGTATATAGCTTTCTCAGATTGGCTTCTTTCACCTAGCAATATGCATTTAAAATTTCCCCATGCCTTTTCATGGTTTGATAACTCATTTATCTTTAGCACTTATGAATAATACTTCATTGCCTGGATATACCCCAGTTTATTTATCCATTCATCTACTGAAAGACATTTTGGTTATTTCCAAGCTTGGGCAATTATGAATA
Organism: Crocuta crocuta; assembly: GCF_008692635.1. NCBI lineage: Eukaryota > Metazoa > Chordata > Mammalia > Carnivora > Hyaenidae > Crocuta > Crocuta crocuta. The sequence goes on from NW_027527824.1 coordinate 1,397,576, forward strand.
AAGCTGCTATAAACATCTATGCAAGCTCTTGTGTGGACATACGTTTTCAGCTTATTTGGGTAAATCCCAAGAAATATGATTTCTGGATCATATAGTAAGGGTATGTTTAGTTTTGTAAGAAACTATCTTCCAAAGAAAACTTGTCTTCCAAAGTTGTGTTCCTACCAGCAATGAATGAGAGAGTTCCTGTTTCTCCACATCCTCACCAGCTTTTGATGTCTGTATTTCAAATTTTGTCCATCCTAATGGGTGCATAGTAGTACCTCATAGCTGTTTGTTTGTTTTTTTATGTGAGCTCTATGCCCAATGTGGGGATCCTCAAACTCATGACCCTGAGATCAAGAGCCGCATGCTCTACTGACTGAGCCAGTCAGGCCCCCCTCATTGCTGTTTTAATTTACATTTCCCTAATGACATAAGACATGAATCATCTTTTCATTTACTTATTGGCCTGTACATATTTGCTTTGATGACCTGTCACTTCTTCTTCTGGGGCTGAAACGACATGATTTCATCCATGTGTCAGCGAGGACTTGAGGACAGCCTTTAAGAAGACTTGGAGTCTTCCTCCTTTCCAGGAGATTGTAGTTCCTTCCTTTCCAGGATTTCCCCCTTTCAATTTCCAGCCATGCTTGCAGCCCCAAATTCCTCCCTCTAATACCTCAAACAGCTTTCAGCTCCTTCTAGGTTTCTGCTTGATTCCAGCTTCCCTACACTGCCCAGACTAGGAAGTACCCTCATGGGAATAACATATAAAAGCAGATTTCCCACAGTGTGGTTCCCATCTTTCAGGAGCAAAATCTCCTCCAGTTTTGGATAGTTTTTGTTTGCTCTCCAGTACCTTCAAATTCTTTTGTTTTAAAATTTTTATTTATTTATTTATGAGAGAGAGCACATATGCAATGGTGGGGGGGGTCTATAAGATACTTTACCCTTACTAAAATCATATCTGCTGTCTTTCTTTTTTTTTAATTTTTAATGTTTATTTTTGAGAGAGAGAGTTACAGAGCATGAGCAGGGAGGGACAGAGAGAGAGAGGGTAACACAGAATCTGAAGTAGGCTCTGAGCTGTCAGCACAGAGCCCCATGTAGGGCTTGAACCCATGGACCACGAGGTCATGACCTGAGCCGAAGTCAGACACCCAGCCAACTGAGCCACCCAGGCGCCCCTGCTGTCTCTCTCTCTTTTTTATGTTTATTTATTTATTTTTATTTTTTTTTATTTTTAATGTTTTCTATTTATTTCTGAGAGAGAGAGTGTGTGTGTGTGTGTGTGTGAGCAGGGGAGGGTCAGAGAGAGAGGGAGACACAGAATCTGAAATAGGCTCCAGGCTCTGACGTGAGGCTTGAAGTCAGGAACCGTGAAATCATGACCTGAGCCCAAGTTGGACACTTGCTTAACTGACTGAGCCATCCAGGTTCCCCTCTCTTTTTTAGAACCTGGCAAAGACCTCTCTGTTAGCAAGGGTATGTGTCCTTTCCTGTCATCTTCTGGGTCTGAGCTGTTACTGTAATTCACTCAGCTGCATTTCACAGTAGAGTGGGTATTTGTAATTTTGGGCTACTTAGCCTCTAAACTCCCTTGAATCCTTTGCCCTGTAAGTCTTGGAGTAAGTTAAAGCCTGCCTCTCAGTATAGGAATCAAATGCCAATCACACAGTTTCTCAGTATCCTTGCAGCAAAAGCAGGATCACATGACTAGGCTCAGCCAATCACGGGGGATTTTGATGCACGGAGGCCTTTGACTCAGAGGTGTAGGGCCAGTGAAGAATCCTTTCTCGTGACAGAGATGGCAGTGGCCATACCTAATTTCTGGGGCTAGGTTTGATGCTGGCAATAGTTGGGGGTATGAGTTGTGGTGATCCTTCCTCAGCAGTAACAGCTGTCTGAATACACTGCCAATAAGTTCTCTGTATGTTTAAGTCAGCCAGATTGGTTTTGTTGATTACAAATGAGAACCCTGCATTGTCCACTTAGTGATGGTTTAATACCAACAATCCCACCATAAAGAAATCTTGTTAGACAAACTGAAGATCTCTATAAATTTTTTTCATCGTTATTTATTTTTGAGAGAGAGAGACAGAGTGCAAGTAGAGGAGGAACAGAGAGAGAGGGAGACACAGAATCCAAAGCAGGCTCTGAGCTCTGAGCTGTCGGCACAGAGCCCGACATGGGGCTCAAACTCACAAACTGTGAGATCATGACCTGAGCTGAAGTCGGACGCTTAACTGACTGAGCCACCCAGGTGCCCCCAGGTCTCTTTAGATCCAGCCACATTTGGGAGCTGACCCAGCTACGAGCCTGCTTCCTCAAGATACGGCCCCCATTGTCCTTTTCAGCCCAACCCTCGTATCTCTGTGCTTTGGCCATGGACCCATCTGAATTCTTTCAAAGAGTTGTGCCCTTTCCTTCCTGCCTGGCTTTGCAGCTGTCGAATGTCCTCTCCTGGAATGCGGTTATCATCCTTCCCCTAAACTGCTGACAAGGTCCCTCCCTTCTGCATCCCCTCTGGCTCATGTCCAGTCCATTCTTTACACAGTGACCAGAGTCATCTTCCCAAAATGCATGTCTAAGTATGTCACCACTCTGCTTAAAATCTTTTTTTTTTATATATATTTTATTTATTTCTAGGAGAGAGAGAGAGAGAGACAGCGTGAGCAGGGGAGGGTCAGAGAGAGAGGGAGACACAGACTCTGAAATAGGCTCCAGGCTCTGAGCTGGCAGTCAGCACAGAGCCCGACGCGGGGCTCGAACCCACAAACCGCGAGATCATGACCTAAGCGAAAGTCGGATGCTTAACCGACTAAGCCACCCAGGCGCCCCAAAATCTTGCAAAGCTTCTTCATTGGTCTTTAGATGCAGACCAAATTCCTTAACATGACCCTCCAGGCCCGGCATGGTCTGGCTCCTGCCTACCTCTTCAAGGCTACTGGGAGACACTGAAGAGGTAGATGTCTGGGACTGGCTTGATATGGATCAAAGGAGGCAAAGGAGAAGTTAAAGATGATATCTAGACTTCTGGTTGGGGCAGAAGTAGGGAAGCTCCTTAGCTTATTAATCTTTAACATCTCAAAGGCATGCATCAGTCAGCCTCACATCCTTTGTTGAACAGGGAGCTAACAACATCTGCCCACTCACCCGCTCACTCCCTCTTCAATCTGACCTTCAACTACCTGACCCGCTAAGCAGAGGCTTTAGGTTAGAGCTGTAATACTACCTTTTATTTGCTATGTCCTTGGCTTAGGCACTTTCTCTCTTAGAGCGTTTTTTAATTTTCATCGATAAAACAGGAGTAATACTTCATTTCTCTCTTTCTCTTTTGCTAAAGAATTCTTACTGTGAGTGGTAAACTTCAGGCATGTGACTGGCCCAGGCTGGGTCATAGTTGGAGATGACCATCTCCTATGAGCCTCAGTAGTAGAATCTATTTGCCTTGTAGAAAGACTAGCCTGGTTTTCAGATAGAGGATGTATAACAAGTGGGTTGAGATAGGAAGGGGGGGCCTCGAGAGCTCTCAATCATCAGTGCCTTTGAAGAAATGTGTGGGGAGGTGGCCTGCACAAAGTGGGGAACAAACAGACCTGTCCCAAACCTCAGAGTCATTCTGGGTCTTCCACCATCCACAGTCAGTCCCTCAGCAGGTGCTCTGCCTCCAAATATGTATGAACCTCTTTTCTTTGCATTTCTGCTGCCGCCACCATCGTCCAAACCACATTCTGCTCTCTCTTGCCTACTGTGCTAGTGGGGTGCCCTGCCTTTGCTTGTCTGGACCAAGAGATCTCCAGCCAACAGCCAGAGTGACCTTGGAATCAGGTACTGTTTCTCCCCTCCTAAGTCCTCCATTGGCTCCCCAAATTCTTCAGCCCACCTGCAAGCCCTGTATGATCTGCACCAGTGCATCCCTGTTCACCAAAACTCAGGCACCCTGACCTTGTTCCTGGGCTTCAGAAAGGCCCAGCTTCTGTACCTGCTGCTCCTTCTGCCTGGGCAGCTCTTCCCCCAGCTCTCCCTGCACACCACCCATCACTGGGTCCTTACCTGAAGGTTTTACCCAGAGGTCAAGAGCCCATTTCTAAGTACACTTGTCCCCATCACCCTGTTTTATTTCCTTCATAATACTTATTACTGTCTGAAATTAAATTGTTTATATTTATAGAGGTCTCAACATACAGCTTTTACATCATTGTTAATTTTAATTGTACTAAGAATACTTAACACTGTCTGAAGAGCCTGATGGGGGTAAAGCAAAAGTACCCCTAAACTCCTCTTCCCCCATCCTAGATCCCTCACCGGAAGGACAGCTCTATTTGTCCTACTGATCACTGATTTGTGAGTTCTGAGAACCATGCATGGCACATCTGACACAGAATTATTGAATGAAGAGGAAATCGAAGGTCAACATCTGGCTCTACTACATACTAGCTTCCCTTAGAGGGGAGGTTCTGGAGAAGGGGAGGTCAGACGCCAAGGCCCATAGCAGGCTATGGATTTGGGTAACTTCTTAGCTTCTCCAAGCATCAGTTTGCTTATTTATAAAACAGGGGAAAAAATTTATCTCCTAGACTTGTGAGTATCAAGTAGTGCCAGGCACACCATTAACTCCCTCATGAAATTTATAGGCTAGAGGGGATGTACTTGAAACTCTGTGTATTGACCGCACAGTCTACCAGTCTGTTCACTGAATCCAGAAGGTCAGAGCCATGCTTTACAAGATGGGCTGAGAAGGGCTGTGTTGGGGCCAGGGTTACCTGATACTGTCTGACACATCTTCCTGGACTGTTTGTTTTCCTTGGAAGTTATTTACAACGTTATGTTTTGTAGTAGACAAAACACAAATGATTTATGGAGTCAAATGAAGGATGTGTCTGAATTTTAAAACCCAGATGCTTTGGTCATCACCACAAGCAGAGCCTTTGAAGAATATATGCTTGGGTTGCTCCTGTGTTTTCTAGGTGGGGAAACTGATGCAGGACCTGGTGTCTTCATCCCATTTAGGGTCCTCTCCAGCTCACACACTGGGCCTCCTGTCACCACACAGGACTCTCGTGTGCCCCTTTCAAGATCCCTGGAGAAAGAGCAGGTGGCTTCCTCTCCTTCCCCTGTGGGAGTAAGGGTGAGGCCCAGTGGCCAAGGCCAAGAGGAAAGTCCTGGGCTCTAATCCACATTCTCTTAATTCCTAACACTGCCCAGACCCTGGGCCACCCTGGCTGTCCATCAGCACACCCCCTTCTCAACCACCCCTCTTTCTGGACATAATTATAGTAATTATACTGGGATATCCTTGCCCACCTACATATGACCAGCATAGGTAACTGCTTCTAAGCATAATTATAGAAGATGTTTACAGACCCACAATCACAGAAGAGTAAATGATGGTTTCCTTTCCTCCCATTAGTATGCCGATATCAAGGCTCTGTCGGGTCCAATTAGCCAAATCGCAGCACTGAGGGGGGTGGGAAAGACTTCACACTCCCCCACTGTGCATGGAGCAGGAAGAGGCCTCTGACAAAGCAGGATCTCAGCCCAGGTTTTCCAGGACACCAAGAAGTCTGCAGACAGATGAGCTAACATCTACTGGGCACCTACTGAGCATCAGGCACTCAGAGGACGCCAGCAAATACCTGTGAACAATTCTGCAAGCTGGTATCTCACTTTCCCTGTTTGGAGCCCTTTTGAGGAGGGCTGTGTCCAGTGTCACCCATAACAGGCCATGAAGCTTGGTAGGGGCCTTTCCATTGTGCTAACCCTCAAGGTCAGACAGCAGGCCAGCTCTAGCTTCTTCCTTATCTCTTGTGCTCAATGCTTCCTCTTCCTGGGCAGCCACCGCCACCACCCCTGCTGGCCTCCGGTCCCCTCCCACCCTCATCAGTTCCCCCGTGTTGACAACTGCCTCCTCCTGCCCCCACGGCCCCCTCTTCCGGTCCCTGTTGGGTTGTCGGGTGTTATCTCTCCAGAAGGGCGGGGAGTTGGGGTGGGGGAGGGTGGAGCAGAGGGCTAAGGTCGTTCCAGACACCCGGGGTCTCAGACAGGCCCCCATCCACACCCTACCAGGAGCGCCGCGGGGAGGGCCGACTCTGGGCCTCTACCTTCCCCCACACAAAGGATGCCCCCGGTGTGCACGCGGGAGCGCTCCTGCACATACACACAATTTAACAAAGACGTGCATACCGATCCATGACACAAACACATTCCCTAATCGGCCGGCACACTGTCGTGCACACGCACCTCACACTCGCATGTCCACACGCGCACGTATAGACACTCCAGCGTGCGCCCTCACCAACACCACAACACACACACACACACACACACACACACACACACACACACNCAACGCCGACCTCGGGGCCCTGACGCGCCCGCCGCCGTGCCCTGGCGCGCACACGCAGGCACACGCGCAGGCACACGCACCCTCCCGCGCTGTTCCACGCCCCTGGCCCCGGC
>NW_027527824.1:1404142-1420708 GCF_008692635.1 Crocuta crocuta
GCTGTCGCCTCGGACCTCCTGCAGCCGCCGCGGACCATGGGCGACAAAGGGACGCGGTGAGTGCGGGCGGCGGCCCGCCGGTGCGCGTGGGGGGCGACCTGGGCGAGGGCACAGGCGGGGGGGGCTGGCGGGCACCCCGGGGAGCGCCGACGCCTGGCCCCGCGGCAAGCGGCTCTCCTGTGCCCGAGGTCTCCTGTGTGGGTCGCTGGCCTGGCCCAGGGGCCGTGGGCGGGGGTGGCGAGAGGCGAGGACCCGGGCCGCCCCATCTGGCTCGAGGCTTCTTGCCATGGACACACACTCACACACTCACTCGCCGCTGACACCCAGCACTGGCCAGGAGACGCAGAGACGCAAGGGGGCAGGTTGACACACAATGGCACGCACGCTCACATGGACACACGCATCCATGGGCACACTCATGCTGGCACACACACTGACATTCACTGCCACGCACTGATCACATACAATGACACACTGTCACACACTCAGTGGCACACACTTGTGAACACATTTTTGTACTGACAGTCATGTTGGCATACACAGGTCACACTCCAGCACAGAGCAGTGCTACACCTTCACGCTGGCACACGCATGTGGGCCTACACGGATACACGCATACACTGTCACTTGCACTCACTGTCATGAACACTCTTACTGAGACGCACCCTCACGGACATGAACACTTGTGCTGGCACCTGTCTCCTCAACACAGTGTTTGCAAGACTGTCCCAGCACCGACCCCCGCAGAGACGTCAGACTAATGTCTCCACACGCTGGCACCCCATGGTCACAAGCCAGCAGACCCCGGGTCCGCTGACACACACACTCCAGTCCCCACATGGCAAGAAGTGGAACGCACACATCACACAGGGTGGCAGGCCCCCCCGGAGCCTGGGAAAAATGCATCCTAACCACACTGTTTCCTGTCTCTTTGACCTCTGGAGGCCTGGGGTGGCTGGCCAGGGTCTCTTTTAAGCTGGGGTGGGGAGAGGGGTTCCTATCTTCTTAGGAGCTTGCCCTGGCTCAGAAGGGGAGAGGCTGTGTCTGAAATGGAAAACTGGGAGCCAAAAGGAGGAGGAGGTGGGGGTAAGGCAGTCCTTGAAGACAGCCCCTCTAGACCAAGACTAGCCCTGATCAGGCACTCAGGTTTGTCACGCCATCTGTACCCCTCCACTCTGTCCACTCCGAGAAGTCCTAGGAGAAGCTTCTCCTTCATCTTCTCCCCTTAAGCCTCCTACATCCCCCCTTTTCACTTTTTTCTTTCTCTCTTCTCCCTCTTCTTTCCTGTCTCCCTGTCTCCTTGCTTTCAATAGTTATCTATTGAGTGCCTGCCGTGTACTAGGCGTAGTGTGGGGATCAAAGATGTGCAAGACCGATTCCTTCCCCAAAGGAGCAAATAGGCTAGGGAGAAATGACCCGTGGTCATTGCGTTTTGTTACCACAACAAAGCAATTTCACACCAACTGCCACCTGCCAGCAAGTATTTCCATTCTTCAGAAAAAGAAACTGAGGCTTGGAGGTAATTTAGAAACTGCTTCCAAGCCATGCTCCTGACAGCTCTTCAAAGAGGTTAATTTTCCTCTTTCTGTTTTCCAGAAGAGGAAAGAGAGTGTTAGAGGTTATCTGACTTGCTTAAGGTCAGGAGGCATCAGAAGCAGGACAGAGGCTGGAGTCTACTTGGTCCATTTCTCTGTGGCTTGCCCTTGGGCATCGCCAAGACCTTTGTGGGCCCTGGGCTGAAGGTCAGGGTGGGGTGCACTGCTCCGTGTGTGGAGGCCCAGGCTGGTGGGGGGCTGCAGAAGATCGGGAGCTCTCTGCATTCACCTTGATGACTAGTCCTCATTGCAGCTGGCTGGCCGGCACTGTGACCCGGGTCTCTGTCCTCAGCAGAAGGATGTGTGCCTCTGTCTTCTATGTCCACATCCCCCAAAGCCAAGATCTTCCTCACCTTTGAGGTTAGACTTTTCTCCCTGTGAGAGTTAGGAGCCAAGGCTCCTAGGAGCAAAGGTCTCCTTTGTTCTTCCCGTGCTGCTTCGCCATCAGGGTGACTCAGCCCCTCTTGGGCCTTGGTTTGCCTCTCTGTGACTTGAGGAGTGTCATTGTTCCCCTGCTGACATAGGTTGTCAGCAGGATGGGGACACGAGGAGCAGCCAGGTACCTGTTGGAGACCTTATCTTTGGGGTTAGGCCCTTTTTCATGACTCTCTCTGCTTGCCTCCAACTCGCTGGGGGACCTCATACAATTGTCTTCGCCCTTCTGGACCTTAGTTTTCCTATCTGTAAATTGGAGCTGTCAATACTCAAAAAAATGTCAAGGCTCTTTTGAGTTCATTGAATTTGCTGGGCAGGGGGAGGGGTGCTGCCTGAAGCCTGGAGCCCAGGCTTGGCTAAACTTCATTCAATGGATGGTGGGCCTGCTCTTCTCCCCTACCCCCTCCGCCCTCTTCCCCGGAGCCCCAGGAAGCCTCCCTCCCGTTTTCAGACAGGTTTCCTCAGTAATTTGGAAGAGAAGGGCAAAATCAGTAATGGGCTATACCTTGCTTTGTTCCGTAGGCCGTGGGCTTCTACTTCATCTCTGACCTAGAAGAAGAAACTGCAAACATCCAGTACTCTAGATCAGGAGTCACGGCATCCATCTCTGTATCTGGGCTCACTCCCCATATGAAAGTGACAGCAGAATTAGTCGGAAACTGTCACTGTCCCCTAGAAACTCCCAGGGTCAAGGAGGCAGGGGTGGGCGGTGAGACAAATGCCTGGATGAGATTAGTTACAGGCAGGTGGTATGATGACTGCTCCAATAAGGTGCTCTGGGAGCCTTCATACATCCATTCAACAAATGTTGACCGAGTGTCAGAGGCTGGGGCTTCAGAGAGGAATGGCCCCACTGTGTCCCCAAGGGATGTAGAGCAGAGCAGGCGGTTATAATGTAGAGTGACATGTGCCATGGCAGGCCTAAGGAGGAGTCCCCACGCCAGTCCCAGCAGGGGGCATGGTGAGGGAAGCTTTCCTGGGAACCAGGTGGCTTTGGAGCTGCTGAACTTCATCCAGGAGGCCGAGGAAGCTGAGGTGGTGGCACTGGGGACATCATACTTGGCTGAGGGCAGAGTGTGCGAAGGCTTGGAGGCATGAAGCAATGCATACAGCCTGCGGGTTGGGCAGGCAATACTGGGTGAGCCTTAAGAGATAAACCCCGGCTAGTCAGCCACAGCCTGTAATGTCAAGCTAAGGAGAGAGGGTTTTCTCCTGAAGTGCGTTGTGATTCAGAGGGGGGTGTGAGGGGAGGGATGGGAGCAGATTTCCCTTTCAGAGGGATGTAGCAGGAGGTGGATGGCAGAAGCAGGGAAACCCCGTGAGGAGGCTGAGGAGGAGCCTGGGAGGAGGGACCTGAGCTAAGGTTGTGGAGAGGAGGCGGCTGAGAACTATGAATAAGGAGGTGGTGTCCGTTAGCCCGGCTGCTGGGGTGTCTGGTGTGCGTCAGGAGACTTACATGCACCATCTCACTTGGTTCTCCCAATGATCCTGTTGAGGTAGGGATTGCTATTCCCTTTTACAGAGGAGGAAACAGACTACGAGAGATGAAGTAATTTGTCCGTTGCCATTCAGCCAACAAGCTTCTGAACCCCAGCCTGTCTGTTCACAGAGCCCTCTGCCGCACGGCGCTTTCACGCAGGAGAGGGCTTGTCTGGCCCACAGTTGGCCTCCCGCACCTCCCTGGCAGCTCCACTCTAAAGTTGCGCATCCCTTCTGGTTCTTGCTGGTCCTCCTGACTCACTTGGCAACATGGACAATCAGTTAGGCAACAGGTGGGACTTCCTGAGAGGCAATGGGATGGAATGGAATTCTCTTGCCTACAGATGTTTATGAAGTTTTCTTTGTTGGAAGGGGAGGAGGGTGGGCGTGATGGGGACACATAATCACCAGCTCTCTGAACCTTGGCTGTCGTCCCCCTTGGTGGTTAAGCTCTGTGTGACCTCTCTTGGCTGGATGATGGGGAAGTCCTGCGGCTTTGGTCAGGGATGCTTCTGGGGCTGCTGGGAGTGGAAGGGTTGAGTCTGACTTACCATCTCCGGTCCCTGATTCTAGGCTGGCTTCTGGGCTTCAGACTTCTCCACAGCTCACCTCCTTCCAAGTTTGGGCATCCTTGCCCAAGGCTGAAGCTTTCCATTACGTTGGTTCAGGGGGCTTGTTACACCTCAGGGCTGTGACCGTGGAAGGTCAGCAGGCCTCAGCCAAGCCATCCTCCGCTGCTTTCGGAGTGACCATCTATCTCTCTGAGGCCTGCAGGGAGTTGGTGACTTGGGAGGGAGCCAGACTGGAAGTTAAGGAAGATGTAGGGAAGTTTCTGCATAGATGGGTCAGGATCCTGGGGTAGGGATGGAGGAGGGAGGTGGGGCTTTGAAAGTCTTGGGTTTAGAAGTGGTGCAGGGAAGAGGTATGGTGTGTGAAGAGAGGAGAGTTGGGGACAGCTGAGGCCTTGGTGAGCACTGATGTCTGAGGGGGGAGAGGGGACGGACCTTGGGAGAGGCTCCTGGCAATTGGCCAGAAGGCAGTGGCTAGTGACTTGGTGAGAGGGCTGTTGGTGGAGTGGTGAGGGCAGAGCTGGGCCCCAGAGGCACAGGGACACAGCAGAGGGGAGGACTCTGCTGTTCCTCATGCTTGGAGCTGGGGTGGGCCTCTTGGAGGAAGGGTGTGAGGCCCTGAGCTCAGGGTGGTGGGAACTAGAGGTGTGGGAACCTGGGGGCTCAGGCTCAGCTGAGGGTGGGAGGGACGTTGCAGAAATGTGAGCTGGTCACAGGGGAGGCTCTCTGTACTGGCTCCTGGCATCTGATTCAGGCTGGGGGTCTCGGGGAGGCCTTCCCAGAGGAAGTACACTCTGAGCGGGTCCTGGGGATGCCAAGCGATCTAGACCGACCGACCGTGCAGACAGTGAGTGCATGCAGGTGCAGGAGCGTGAGGGGTGTGGCTGCTAAGGGAGGAGACAGCCCTGGTGAGGAGGCCTTGGGTGCTGGGATGGGGGAGTTTCCTGGCGTTCTCTCACATGATTATTCCTACCCCCAGGTGTTTTTATTCCCCAGTTGGTGAGCTCCTTGTGGTTTGGGGCTATTTCTGTTTTCTCTTTGCTGGCCCATTATCCACCTCTNAGGTCCTGGGGATGCCAAGCGATCTAGACCGACCGTGCAGACAGTAAGTGCATGCAGGTGCAGGAGCGTGAGGGGTGTGGCTGCTAAGGGAGGAGACAGCCCTGGTGAGGAGGCCTTGGGTGCTGGGATGGGGGAGTTTCCTGGCGTTCTCTCACATGATTATTCCTACCCCCAGGTGTTTTTATTCCCCAGTTGGTGAGCTCCTTGTGGTTTGGGGCTATTTCTGTTTTCTCTTTGCTGGCCCATTATCCACCTCTGGATCTGATTCATTAGAGATGCCTGGCAAGGATTTGTTGAATGGACTGAACTCCTTCCTCCCTTCTTGCCTCTGCTCTCAGCCCAGGAGCATCTTAAGGGCTAATATTAGGTTTTTCCCATTAGAGAATTCTAAGGATGAAAGCCGTGTTTCCCACATTAGACCAGGGTGGGGGGACGGAGCTGGGGTGCGGGGGAGACAGTTTCCTCCATCAGGTTGTGAAGTCCTTAGGGAAGGGGATGTACCATCCTTATCAGAATGGGTTTTCTGCGGGGCGCCTGGGAGGCTCAGTCGGTTAAGTGTCGGACTTCAGCTCAGGTCACAATCTCGAGGTTCATGGGTTTGAGCCCTGCATCGGGTTCTGTGCTGACAGCTCAGAGCCTGGAGCCTGTTTCGGATTCTGTGTCTCCCTCTCTCTCTGCCCCTCCCCTGCTCGTGCTCTGTCTCTGTCTGTCTTGAAAAGAAAAAAAAAGAATGGGGTTTCTGGGAGTGAGGCCTGCTTCTCCCCCATCAGACAGGCTTCTGCAGGAGGAAGCCCTTCTCCCACATCAGACTGAAGGCGTCTGAGAACGGGGCATGTCTCCAGTGTGGGTCCTGGGATTAGAAAAGATATTATCTCTGATGGTTTCAGCCATCCTCTCTCTTTCCTGTGTGCAGGATGGGTCCTGCCCCAGGAATGGCTTGAGTCCTAGTAGGGGGGTATACAGCAGTGGGGGTGGGGCAGGACAGGGTGGCTGCTTTTGAGAGGGGAACAAAGGAGCCTGTTGTCCCAGCCCCCTCCCTCCCTCCCCAAGGGGCCCTGGCAGGGTCATCTCTCTGGAGACGCCTCCTCCTTTCTGGGACTGGCCCCATCTTTAGCCCACTTTAGAGGAACTGCTTGTTCCTTCCCAGGAGACCTGGTGCCAGATGAGGCCAGGCTCCAGGGACTGGACCAGACAGGTCCTGGTGTTCTGTGTGACTGAAGTCCCCACAGCAACCGAGTCTCTGCCTAGGGCTGGGCTGGGCCTGGCTGAGACCACAGCTGATTCCAAGGGACACCCTTGTACCTGGAGAGGGATCTGTTGGTCTAAAGAGCCTGGAGCAAGGTGGGGCGCTGTGGCTGATGCCAGGCCAGCAGGAGACATACTCCTCGCTGAGGGTCTAAGCGTTCAGTGGCGGTACACGGTGCAGCCTCTCTCTCCAGAGTGTACCGTAGGCCCAGAAACTGGATGCGTACGGACCTAGATGAGGCCCAAGGTCTCCCCCATAGTGGCCATGGGCCTCTGACTCCTGGTTGTTTAAGCATCTTCATCCTCCTCCTCCTTCAGGCGCCATTAATGGTCATGGGGTGGGGGCAGGGGTGGGAAGTGGACGGCTGGGAGGCACCATCCAGGACGGTCCCAGAGGTATGCTCAAATGCTTAATCATTGCTGTGTGACCTTGGGCACAACATTCACCCTCTCTGGATCTTGGCGTCCCTTGGAAGTCAAATCAGCCATCACTGGGAAGGAGGTAACTCTCCTTGAATTACCCCTTTCCTGGGTTCTGCTAGTGAGTGTGGGGGTGACCTTTCTTTCAGGGGGTGCCAGAAGTGGGGGATCGAGCAAAGTTCAGGCCTCTGTCATAGGCCAGTGAGACTGAGACTTCAGGGGAGTTGGGCCAGGGTGGGTGTGGATTGTGCCCTCAGCCACTCCGGGATCTGATTAGCATAGAGTGATTAGCATAGTGGGTAGGCTTTAGGAGGAACCAGATTTCCTGGTTTCAAATGCCAGCTCTGCACCTTACTAGCTCTTCCACTTCCCCTATTATTTAACCCTTTCTCTGCTGTAGCACCCTCATCTGCAACATGGGGTAGTAATAGTGCCTGCACAGTAGGTTGTCTGGAGGATTACATGAATTACAACAGGTAAAGCTCAGAGACAAGTCCCCTGGTACAAGGGCAGTGTTATTTGAGGTTAGCTCTTAGATGACTTCTCCTGGGGTCTGCCTCCCCACCAGGCTGTGAGCTCCCTCAGGGAAGAACTCTGTTTGACTCACTCTTGAGGCCTCAAAGGTCTCAGCACAAGCCTGTTTTATCATCGGCCCTTGTACACAGGTGGCGACCTGACCCTATACGGTGTCCTTCCTGTCTGTCCTTCAAGACCTGGATCATATATGGCCTCCTCCTTCAGGAAGCCCTCACTGACTTCCAAGTGCCGTGTGACCTTTTTTTGCCATTCTTTCTCTCTCTCTCTCTCATTCTTGGCACTGATCCCTCCCTTGCACCCCCATGGGTCCTGTTTATTTACACACTTGTGATGTCCTCTGTGTGAGACCAAGGACACCTGCCTTGTGTCTGTTGTCCCTGTGCAGACCTGGCATGGAACCGAGCTCCATAAATATTTGTTCAGTGAAGGAGGCTGAATGTAGGTATTTCACTGGGAAAAGATATATGTGGCGGGGGATGGGGGATGGGCAATGTGGTTGATGAGGACAATGGGACATCTTTGGGGATTTTGAAATATCTGACAGTGACTTTGTGTTTGTGACCCAAAGGGCGGAGGTCAGTGGATGAGCAGCTTTACCTTGCTAGGAGAATGTGCGTTCTGATAACCAGAGCTATCTGGCACCGGGATTGGTGGCTCATTCCAGCCTTCCTCATTTTGCTTCTGCTGCTTTCCCCATTTAGAATACCATCCTCACTTCTCACTGCTTGTCCAAATCCTACTTCCTCAATAAGTGCCCTGGCCATGGAGCCATCCCTTCCTGGCCCCCAGAGTGTGGGATCTGTTCATCATTCGCATCCTCAGACATTCCCTGAGCCTTCCTGGGTCTCTGGACTGTGGGGTGGGGAGTATGGGCTGTTTCTATAGGATGGACATCTCGATCTAGCTACAGTGCATCCAGTGTGGTTTGGCCTGGCCTGAGGAGGGGACCGTGGTTTCTGATGATCACACACTGGTGATCAAGGAGCCCTTTATGCAGCTGGAGAGATCTACCCATTGGCTTCCCACTGGGCAAGTACTCAGAACCCACCTAATTACTGAGGACAGGGTTCTGGGCACTGGATCCAGTAGGCTGTGGTCATAATCAGCTAATTAAACCAACCAGGAATTGCTTCTTGGCCCTGAGGAGTGGAAGGAAGGAAGAGGGTGGGGGGGAGTGAGGCTCGGAAGAGTGTGAGAAGGCGAGGGATGCTGTGAAGGAGGCTTCAGACACTGGGCCTGCAAGCAGAGATGCGAAAAGAAAGCAGGAGGTGGGGAGAGAAGGTAGGGGACCAGGGAGAGAGGCAGACAGACAGACAGATGAGAGACAATGCTCTCTGGGGAGAGCACCCAAGTGAGATAAATCATGGACAGGGGCTCTGACCTTGGCTACAGGGACCCCACTTCTTCACCATCCCCCTGATACCATGGATAAGCTGCTTTTCCTCTTTGGGCCTCAGTTTCTCCATGTGTCAAGCAGGAAGGAGAAAGGGCTTTGGCCTAGGAGGCCTCTAGGGTGCTTTCCTTCTTGGTTCTAGAGCTAGAAGGGGAAGAGGGCACACAGGACAGGCTGTGCTCTGTGCTTGATAGCTTGGCCACTTGCAGCCCTATCTTCTAGAAGGGGCAGGCTGTGTGTGGGTGTCAACCAGCCTGAGACTGAGTGCCTGCCTGTAGCTTAATCAGAAGGGAAGGCTACTGGTGGCAGCGGGCAAGCCCTCGGCCTCTGTCACGCTCTTGTCCCTGTCCTCATGACTGTCCTATGGTCCCCAGACTGGTGTCCTCAGCAGGTGACCAGTTAAGGCTGCACAGTGTCTCTCAACAGCCTAGGCATTTCCCAAATAGCACCCCCAGGTGTATGGGGATGGGCCCCCCCAAAGGTGGAGCCCTGGGGTTGAGTCACACAGACTCAGCTTTGCTGTCCAGCAATATCGCACCCTAGCTCCATGACTGTGGATGAGGGTCTTAAATTTCTGGGTGTCAGTGCTCTCATTTGTGAAATAGGTGTAATGATACCACCTATTGCGTGTGGTTGCTGTGGCTGAGAGGGTCAGGAGTCGATGAAGTCGTTGCTGTCATTCAAGACCAGGCGTGGGTCTCAGCTCTCCCCTCTGCTCCCCTGTCTCCCGCATCCCCTCCCTTCTGTCCTGTACAGCACTGTGCACACAGCTGACTATGCGGGGGTGGGGGGTTGCACTGGGCCAGAGAAGAAGTTCAGATGATGTCACCAAAGGGAAGTGAGATTGCCCAGGGCAGGGAGGGGCAGAGCAGGGTGGTGCTGGGGTAGCGTGAGCCTCCCCATTCTTGGCAGATTCTCTAGGAGGAAGCAGGCACAGGGGTGGGCCTCGTGGAGGGTCTGAGCCTCTCTCCCTTACCCCATGTGCCCAGGTGCAGCGGTGGAGTCCAGAGCCAGATCTCTACCAGGGAAGCCAGCAGGCCACTGTTTCTCGCACATTCAGACACCACCACCCCTCGCGGGTGTTGGAGCTGAGGCGCTTGGAAAGCAGCTCCCGCCTCTGAGGTCTGCTGAGGTCTGGAGGAGAGACAGCAAAGGAGGGAAGAAAGCCGCTTCCCCCTCCGCCAGCCTCTCCCTGCAGCACTGGGCTGTGACAGACAAGCTCTGACTCTGAGGAAGCTGGTTACATAACAGCCTGACTCCCTGCCTCCTTCTTTCATTCCTCCCCACAGGGGCCCAGGACGAGGCAGGCGCTGCTTTGCTCAGGATTCCTGGGCCCCAGAGGTCAATGTGGCCCTCCCCTGCCCGGCTGGGTGGTGCGTGCTGCCCACCCCATTTTGGGAGGAGGCCCGTGTGTGCTGCCTTAGCGCAGGCCACCGAGGTCGGCTCTGTGTATTGCCCCCCACCTTCCCACGCTCCTGGGAGCAGAACTGCAAAGGGGAGAAGCCTCATTAGAGGAAACAGGCTGTGTCCTGAGATAATTTGCCTGCGAAGTGCCCCCAGACGGGACCTGGCCCCTCAGCAGCCAGAAGAACAAATAGCCCACATTTTTCAGTCTCCTCCACTCAGTTCCACAAACATTTCTTTTTTTTTTTTAATTTTTAAAAGTTTTTTATTTAAAAAAATTTTTTCCTTTAATGTTTTACTTATTTCTGAGAGAGAGAGATGCAGTGTGAGCAGGAGAGGGTCAGAGAGAGAGGGAGACACAGAATCTGAAACAGGCTCCAGGCTCTGAGCTAGCTGTCAGCACAGAGCCGGATGGGGGGCTCGAACCGTGAGATCATGACCTGAGCCGAAGTCGGACACTCAACCGAGCCACCCAGGCGCCCCAGTTCCACAAACATTTCTTGAGCACTAGCAGGGTGCCGGGCCCAGAGGCAGGTAGGTCCCTAAGCCGCCTGGCCCACACCGGTCTCTCCTGGTGGGAAGCTGATTTAGGGCGCAGCTCTGCTCCTGTCTCTGGCCTAAGTAAGACCCTTTCTCAGAGCCTGGAGCCTAGCCCTCCTGGGTATGGGGGTTCACGATAGAGAGCCCCGTGAGGGTTCCTCTGGCTTAGACCCTTTCTACCACCCTGGGCCTTCCAAGGAGGTACCTGTGGACAGAGCCTTCTGAGTATCTGCCACATCGCAGGCCCCAGGCCGGGCACCTGAGGCGTGAGGATGAAACAAGCAAGTCAGCCCTGGCGCTGTTCCTGTCTTCTGGGGGAGAGGAAATAGATCATCACAACACACTGTAAGAAGGGGGTAATGTGGATCCGTGTATACTGGGGGCAGAGCAAGCCCAGTGGTTAAGGGTCAGAGGCAGCTCCTGAGAAGCGGGGGGCACCAACCAGGCTTTGGATAGTGAGCTGGAGGTGGGCCACTGGTGATGCTTGTCTTGGAGTATTTGTGACAGAACTTTTCAGCCAGCACTGACTTCCTTCATCAGACACTAGAGGACCCTCTACGTGCCAGGCACAGCGTCAGACACTCACTTCCTCTGCTGTCAGCTGGGGGTGTCCTGGGGCTGCAGACTGCTTGAGGACACAAAATCTAGGGTGAACGTCCAGGTACTGCCACCTGGCATCACAGTGAGTGTTGGGTCCTGGACAGAAGAAATGGGACGGACCTAGGAGGAGACACCAGGTCCAGCAAACCCAGCATTGGAAACGAGGGTCTGGCCAGGCCTATTTTGGTGGAGGGCCCCTGGAGCGAACGAAGGCTTTCCTTCAGTGGAGGAAACCCTGCAGAGAGGGTCTGATGACTTCCCAGATGAGCTGTGGCCATGAAATAGGAAACCATGGTGTATGAGAGACTGCTCTAGGCTTTGGGGCTGTGGGGTGGTGGTGGAGGTCCGGACGCTGCAGGTCTGAGGGCTCTTCCTGGGAACACAGGAGGCCAGAGGCCAGTGGCTGTCCTGTTGGGAAGAGGCAGTGGGCTGGGGCTTCTCACCTTTCCTCTGCCAATAGCTTTGTGTCTGTGCAGCTTTTCAGCCTCTGGGCATAAAGTTTCCATCCTTTCTCGCTGTATCTGTGCTAATGAAAGCACCTAGCACAGTAGCAGGATGGTTTTATTATGGGCCTTTATTGCCCCAGGGCAGTGGAAGAAACCTGGAAGCAGGCTTAAGCTCAGTAATGAGAACTGTTTCTTTGCAAGGGAATTTTTTTTTTAACATCCTAAAAATGACTCAGGTGATCACATGGCATAATGCAGTGGTTAATATGCACATATTCATTTCTCATTTAGAGGGCTGACTTCAGCAGCAAGGGACTCGGGTGTGCATACTTAAAACCATCTGGTCATCTCTGACGTTCACTGTTTTGCAGTCAGTTTTGACCCCCCTGCTCCCCCAAAAGAGGTAAAGTTTTTTGGTAAGGTGAACCTTCAGGGGTGCCTGGGTGGCTCAGTCAGTTAAGTGTCTGATTCTTGATATTGGCGCAGGTCATGATCTCATAGTTCGTGGGATGGAGCCCCAAGTCTGGGCTCTGCACTGGGAGTGCGAAACCCACTTGAGATTCTCTCTCTCTCTCCCTCTCTCTCTCTGCCCCTCTTGCAGGTGCGCTCTCTCTCTCTCTCTCAAAGTAAATAATAAATAAACATAAAAAATTATAAAAAAAAAAAAAAGAACTTTCAAACAAAGAACCATGACTCAGTCTCAGATTGAGTCCTGTCCCAGGCCATACAGCAGCCTGGCTTCCATCAGCCTAAGTTTCTCTTGGAGTGTTTGGGGGAAGGGGTGTGCCAAGCTCCGTGGAGAAGAGACACACCAACCCTAACCTTCAGGGCACCCAACCTGATGCTGATGGCTATGTGCCCCTATTACCAAAGTGCCTTTCATCCCCCAATTCTACTGCCACTGGCCCAGGTGAAGCCCTCCTTCTGGCCTGGACTGTTACACTAGTCTTCTGACTGCTGTCCCTTCGCTCAGTCTAGACGCCCCCCAAACCCTCCATTTATTCTGAAATTCATATCTGACTCTGTTTTTCCCCCTGGCTTAAAAACTGGCCAGTTTCGGGGCACCTGGGTGGCTCAGTCGGTTAAGTGTCTCACTTCAGCTCGGGTAATGATCTCAAAGCTTGTTAGTTCGAACCCTGCATCAGGCTTTCTGCTCTCAGTGCAGAGCCTGCTTCGGATCCTCTGTTTCCCTCTCTCTCTGCCCCTCCCCTGCTTATACACACACACACTCTCTCTCTCTCTCTCAAAAATAAACAAACATTAAAAAAAAAACCTGGGGGGCACCTGGGTGGCTCAGTCAGTTAAGCGTCCAACTCTTGGTTTCGGCTTAGGTCGTTATCCCAGGTTGGTGAGTTGGAGCCCCATGTCAGGCTCCCCACTGGCTGTGCAGAGCCTGCTGGAGACTCTCTGTCTCCCTCTCTTTCTCTCCCCTCCCCTGCTGGCTCTCTACCTCTCTTTTTATAAACAAACAAACAAACAAACATTAAGAAAAAAAAACCTGGCTAGTTTCTCCTGATTTCCTATAGGATAGTCCACATTCGCAGGGTGCGGGGTGGGGTGCACTGGGGGCCTTTCGTGATCTAGGCCAAACTTCCTTCCAATTCTACTGTCCCAGCTCTCCCCACCACACAGCAAACACTCTGGCTGCACTGACTTTTTTTGGATGTTCGTCCATAGTCTTCATACTTTATGCACACTGTGCCTTTGTTCAAGCTGGTCTGTGTCTGGAATACCTTCTTCCTCTGATGATATCTCCCTTCTGTTTGAAGGTTGAACCTAACTTCAATGCAGTTCAGTTGATCTGTTGTACGGAGCACCTTCTGCGTGCTTAGGCACGACGCCTTCCCTTGACCTGGCGCTCTCTGCCCAGGCACTCAGTGCCCTCTTCCGTGCTCCCTTGCACCTTGCAGGCTTCCATGATGGCACATTGCATCATCATGGTCAGCGGCTGACATGTCACCTTCCTGTGTTAGAGGGCAGACGAGGGTTCTTGTACCTCTTGGACCTCCAGCTCCTGATAGGGCTGGTCTAGCCAGACGAGGTCCAGGTTTGTAGAAGTGAACAGAAGCAAGAATACAAGCATCACACATGCATGTGTGCACACACACGCACACACATGCGCACGCGCATACACACATGGCTGTTGTACTTAAATAAGTGGGGGCTAGAATTACATGGGTGTGTGAGTCACTTAAGATTCCCTGGAGGAAGTGAGCCCTGAGCTGCTGACCCAAAAGAGAAGCACTCTTTCCCTCTTCTCACTTCCTTCCTGGCCCTGCTGCTGAAAGAAAAGAGCTGACATGGGCTATGAAAAGGGAAATACATATATTTTGAACTGGGGGTTGGGATCTCCTGGCCTGGAGGTGATTGAATCAGGCAAATGCCTCCCTCCCTTCCTTCCCTGCCCTTCCTCCCCCTCTCCCTCCCTCCCCTTAGTCCCTCCCCTTCCTCCCTCCTTTCCTTTCCTGTCTCCTTTATCTCCTCCCTCCCTCCCCCTTCCTTCCCTTCCTGAGTCCCCTCTCCCTGCCCTCCCTCCCTCCCTTCCTTCCATACACATTTTTCTGAGCCTCAAGGACATGCCAAATACTGGGGGCTACAAAATTGATTAAATAAAACGTATCTTTATATTTTTCTGTCTTCTTAATGTTCATGCTGGAACAAGCCTGGCCTTTCCTTTATCTGTCTCATCGGATCAGAGTTCAAGTCTTGGCATGTCACTGATAGCTCTGTGACTCTAGGCACGTCGTTGTCAGGTCACTTTTCTGAGCCTCTGTTGTCTTCTGTATACCATGGTGATGATAATACCCTCCTCCTAAGATTGCAGTTGATAATGTGTGTGAGGTGCTGAGCAGCTGCCTTGATCTCAGCTCCTCATGGAGTGAGAGCCACTCTCCAGCTGGAAGCTTCCTGAAGACAGTGACCTTGTCCAGTGTGTTCTCAGTGGCCAGCACAGGGCCAGGCACACAGTACATCAGTGTGATCAGTTATCCCAGTTTCCCTGGGACTGTGTCAGTCCCACATCTTGGGAAACTCCTTGGTCCTGGGTGAATGGGGACAGTTGGTCACCCTATACTACATTCTCCAGAAGGGTTTGTAGAATGGATATAGGAGTGGACGACTCATGAAGGAAGGACCAAGCACTAGGGCAGGCGAGAGCAAGCACTGGGCAGCTGGCCTGTCAGGTGAGAGGTGGTCCTGGGAAGGGTCTGGAAGAGCCAGCAGGTGGAAGGTGGGAGGTGGGCATGGGGCCCTCTGCTGCATGGCAGCGGGAAGGAAGACACAGGTCCTGAGTCTCTGAGGCTATTGCTTTCAAGCAGGTTTCAGGGTTCCAAGGCCTATGCACTCTTTCTGACACATCCAGAGAGGGGAAGGCAATCGCCGATCTGCTTTTTCTAGGAAGGCCTGTGAGAAGCCACCAGCTGCTTCTCTGCTTGAGAAGCGGGAGGCCTCTCGTCCCTCACTCAGCCCAGTGTGTTCCAGCCTGTGTGCCTTCCAAGCTAGCCACTCGGGACTGTGAAGAGACTGCGCGCAGGTCTGGGCTGGGGGATGGGAGAGCGGGGCTGCAGCCCCCTTCTCAGGTCCTGGCCCAGAGACTGAGCGAGGCCTCAGTTCCCCACCTGTTCCCTGGGGACCAGCCCTTCCTGCCACGGTGTCTGTGAGTTGTGGCTTGTGGAGAGCCCCTCGGCATGTTTAGCACAGAGCATGCATACAGTGAGTGTCATCTGTTGTCCCTTTCTGTAAATGGGAACAATAACGTTGGCTCTGCATACCTTCCAGGGCTGATGTGTGGACCAGATGGGATGTGGGAACAGTTGGTAATCAGTGTCATACCCTTCGAATATTTGGAGATGGGGCTCTTGGCAAGGCTGTTCGTGCCAGCTTGGGGGTCCAGGCACAGGTGGGGGATGACCCTGCCCACCCAGGCACAGAACATCCTCCTGGGGGTGTGGTCCAGGATCACAGAGAAGGCCAGCGGCGCTGTCCGTGGGACCGGATGTACTCTGTGGGTTGGCCCTGTGCTCAGATGATCTCTGCTTCTTCTGAAACCATGGCAAGAGGGAGACAGACAGACAGACCTTGTGGGGAGGGTTTGGTAGCAGCAGGACGCGTGACAAGAAGAAGGAATGTCCTCCGGAGCCTCCTCTGTCGGTTGGGCTGGAGGCAGGGCCTTTGTGAAGGCGGGTGGTGATCAGATCGCCTCTGGGCCCTTCCTCCAGCCCAGAGGCGGATTCACCATGAGGCTGTGCAGCTTCAGCTTCAGGCCCTTTGTGCTCCAGGGCCCCTGCCAGGGCCTAGCACTGTGTCCACGTGCTCGGAGGTTTTGTGAAAGGTGCAAAAGGAAGATATTTTTGTACTCTTCTTCTTCATTTTTTTTTTAAGAGCTCTTCCAAACTCCATGAGCTCATTCAAGCCTGGATCTGCCCCTGCTCGGGCCAAGTGGTCCTTTGTGCCAGGATGTTGGTGCCACGTCCCTGCGTGAGCTCAGAGCAGTCTCACCCCACACGTGTGGACCTGGTCATCAGTGAGAGTCTGCCCTGCTGAGGCAGGGCCTGAAAGTCACCTGGGGGGAGCCAGCTCTGGGACAGGCCCAGCTGTGGATCCTACTTGCTGTGTAAAGAAGAGCCTGGAAAGGTCCTTCTGCCCTCAGTCTTCCGCATCTGCAACATGGACATAATACCTACCTGAAAAGGCTGTGGGAAGGCTTAAACAATGTACCACAGACGAAACAGCCTGGTATAGCCCCAGACTTGTCGTGGGAGATCAGTAAATGGTGGTGGAAGCTGGATGGAGATGGGCAGGGCTGGGGTGGGGAGGGTTGGGGGGTTGGGGGTTGGGGTAGG
>NW_027527824.1:1420852-1486148 GCF_008692635.1 Crocuta crocuta
CCTTCCCATGGGGCTGGAGCCAGTCTGCTGTCTGTCAAATTCACCTGCACTGTGCTGTGCCTCTTGCCGGGTGGGTGGGGTGGTGGTGGTCTGAAGGACAGTTCCCTGGGAAGGAACTGCTGTAAACTGGCCTTTTTGTGAGGGAGGTCAGAATGCAAATTTGCTCCTNAGCTGTCAGCACAGAGCCCGAGCAGGGCTTGAACTCCCAAACCGTGAGATCATGACCTAAGCCAAAGTTGGATGCTTAACCAACGGAGCCACCCAGGCGGCCCATGGAACATTACTACTACTAATAAGAGTTAATATATATTACTAAGTTCTAGGCACTACATTTAGTTTATCCTGAGAAAAGCCTTATGGGGTAGGCTCTCTTGCCATCCCCTCTTTTTAGATGATTACGCAGGCTGAGGAAGGGGAAGTCACTTACTGTTGTCCTCTAGTGAGTAGAAGGTTCAACCAAACCACACTGGTTCCCTATAAAAAAGTAGATGAAAGAAGGACCCCTAAATTCTAGCAGCTTAGAGCCGGTCAAGCAAGGGAAAGCCCAGACACAAATTGTTGCAATAAACCTTTCTCAAACAGCACTGTGGACGTTGTGTGTGGGGAGGGTTGTTTTCGTCCTGTAGGGAGAGAGGAAGAAGAGAAAGGCTCCCAGACAGGAAGTGGATTTGCCTTGGGGCCACTCTCCTGCTTGGACACCAGGCCTGGCTGCCTACTCGCCTGACCGCAGCCTCAGTCTCCCACGCTCACTGCACCCAAATGGAGGCCTGAGGAAAGCAAGTAGCGGCCAGGACAGGGATGGGGTGCGACTCTAATATGTGCTGAAGTCACGCCAGGGGCCTCGGTTCTTACTTATGTGGAAGCCTGTCCTTGACCTGGGGTGTCTCCTGAGAGGAAATGAGATAGAAGAGTTTCCATTATGCAGATGAGGGAGTGGAGAGACCCAGAGAAGTCAGGGATTTGTCTAAGTCCCAGAGCCAGGACCAGAATCCCGGTCCCTAGAAGCCCCTCAGCCCCCAGCACTCTGTGTGTGTGTGTGTGTGTGTGTGTGTGTGTGTGTGTGTGTGTAGGAGTGTGGAGTGGGGGTGGGGGACAAAGATGATGCCTCCTTCTTCCTCAGTCCCCTTAGCTCCTCCTGACTCCTTACCCCAGCAGCGTGTCCTTCTGGAGGATGAGGCCCCCGTTAAGGCTCTGTGGACTGTCCCAAAGTGCCTGCCAGTCCTGGTTGTCTGGGAGTTGAGTCACCTCAGTGCCCATGCTCCCACCTTTGAATTCCTTGGCTTTCCCATTAGACCATGGGCTTTCTAAGGGCTAGGCCTTGACTTCATCGTCAGGTCAGTTTTGCTGCACGGTACTTTGTGAGTCTGTGCTAATCCTGTGCTGGAGCCCAGTCCAGCCCAGAGGGTGATTCAGGGGCTTTGGGAAAAGCTGGTACCTGAGTGGGTTATGGAGGAGCAGTAGACGTGACTAGGTGGAGTCCATGTCACCTTCCTGCCTGAGCCCCGGCCCCTGTGGGTACAGAGCTGGGCAGGCCCTGGTGATTGGTGGGGCCCCCCCACTAACCAGCCCCCACCCAATCCTCAGTAGGGCTACCTAGTCCCTGAAGCTTCCAGAGGCTCCAGCCACGGGCACCTTCCCAGCCACCCGCCCCTCCGAGGCCCCAGCTTCTTTCCCTGTCTCCTTCCTCGCAGGTCTGTCTGCTGGGGATTCTGTTTTGGTTGGAAAGAGGAGGCGGAGGTGTTTGCGTGTCTGGCTCTTTCCTCCCTTCTGATTCCTCCTCCCTTCCTCCCTCTTGCCTCTCAAGATGTTTCCTCCGCCAGCCTGGCCACACTCCAGCCTCTCTCCTCCTCAGTAGCCGTGCTCTCCCGCCTGGGGCTTCTGTGGGCTGTGGCTTTTCCTTAATGCCTTCTGTCTCCCGAGGAAGGGTCCACGGGGCACGGTTTTCAGGGTAAGGCACATTGCCTTCTCCTTCCTCTACTGTTTAAAGCCCACAGCTCCTGGGAGAGCGGCTTGCAGGCCCATTCTGGGACTGCCTCCCGCTCCGAGTGGTAGTCTGGGCTCAGCCCTTTCTGTCTCTGGGCCTTGGTTTCTTGGGGAGCCCATGGCCTAGGCAGCCCCTTGGCACGGAGCCACATAACCTGCCTGGTGTTCATTTGGTAGTCGTTTTGTGCCCTCCGCCAAGGATCTGTACTCCAGGCATGGGACACTGGGGAGCTGCTCCCTACAGCCTCGCAGTGGCCTGGAATATAGGATTTGTACTGCCCCCCAGGACCCCCACCACCTTTTCATATCCCCAGCTTTGGTCTGATCACTCCCTGAGGACCCTCACCTACTCCTTCGCTGTCTGCCCCTCCTGGCAGAGGTTCAGGGGGTGAAGCAGACCCACACTCAAGCCTGACAGAGCTCAGCCTGAGCTCTGTATCCTCAGCACCTTGCCCTGGGTCTGGAGCAGGGCAGACAATAAATATTTGTAAAATGATCTTTGGAGGAGGACCCAGGGAAGCTGACAGTGGCGTGATGGAGGGGTGAGTCCAGGCACCGAGGGAGCACTTCCTAATGGAGGTGACGTGAGGTGTTTAAGGTTGGGTAAGAGATGGGAAGGGCATTCTAGGCAGAAGAAGCAGATGGCATGTGATCTGGGGCTTAGAGCGTGTGCGAGTAAGTGGAAAGAAGGGAGGCTGGAGAGAAGGGCCTGGATTGGGAGGAACCTCTGATCTCAGCATGCGTGCCCTGGCCGGCTGGAATGGTGCCAGCACTTACCCCCCTCAGCTGGGTCCCAGGTCTGTGTGCTGCAGGCCGGGGTTTGGGGGGGCAGGCAGGCAGGTGGGTAAGGGAGTCCCTGGAGACTTGCCAGGCTCTCCCAGGGCTTGGGACTGTGTGAACCCAAGGCTATTGGCTCTGCTTCTCTGGGCTGAGCAGGTCATGGGATTAGAATCTGTCAGGGGCCAGCTGGTTGAAACAGGCTTGTGACAACACACTAGTTAGAAACAGGTTCAGTTGTGGTCTCCGTCATTTCCTGGCTGTGACCCTGGGCAAATCACTGACTTGTATACGCAGGGGTTTCTTCTGCAATAAAGATAACAGAAGCTGCCTCTCAAGATTATTACAAGAATTAAGGTAACTTGTGTAAAGTTTTCCTTTTTCCTCCCCGCTTCTCCCTGCCTCTCCCCTCCCCCCACCCCCACTCCTTGTTAGTAGGGCTGGCCCTGTCCACTGGAGGCCTGGGTATGGTGGGAAGGATGTGGGGCATCCCCAGCCCTGATAGCCTGTCCATAAATCTCTCCTGCCGCAAAGCCCTGGATTCAGAATGCCCCTGCTTAACACACATTCTCCTCCAGGAAGTGGTTCTCAGAGTCTTAGGGGCCATTGCATCAGACTCACCTTTAGAAGTGCGACAGGTAGAAATGCATATTCCCAGGCCTACCTCACACCTACTGAATGGGAACTCTGAAGGTGGGGCCCAGCAAGCTGAGTTTTAACAAGCCTCCCATGTGATTATGTATTTTGAGACAGAGAGAGAGAGAGAGAGAGAAGAGAAAGGGTATGTGCACACAAGCAAGCTGGGGAGGGGCAGAGAGAGAGAGAATCCCAAGCAGGCTCTGCGCTGTCAGTGCAGTGCCTGATGCAGGGCTTGATCTACAGTCCTGAGATCATGACCTGAGCTGAAATCAGAAGTCGGATGCTTAAGTGACTGAGCCACCCAAGCACCCCTCCTCCCACGTGATTCTGACCCATGCTCAGTGTGAGAGCCACTGCCACAGGGGACTGATGCCCAAAGGCCTATCAGAGGAGCCTGGGTTTGGGCCAGGAGTCAGAACAGGTGTGCCCAAGGGGCCTAGCTTCAGGGGTGGGCGACCTGGGCAGTCACGTAGGGCCCCAAGCTCAGGAGGACCTCTCGATTGGTTAAATGCTCTTCTGTCAGTGTCCTGAAATCTGAACAAGGGGCCCTGCAGTTTCATTTTGCACTGGGCCCACGGATTATATAGCCAGTGCTGCGTGCTGGTCCCAGCCATGTGCCAGGTTAACTGGGTATCCTCGGGGAAGTCACTGTCTGTCCTGGTCTCATGTGCTTATCTGTCCAGGAGGATGATAACCACCCCCCACCCCCAGAGTAATCGTGGGGATTAAATGTGAAGCCTGGGATCAGCAACTGGCATGGTGCCTGGCCCAGGCAAGTGTAGAGTGGCTTCCTGAGGCTGCGTGCCAGTACTGGGCACACCTCTGGGGAAACTGTGGCAGCAAACAGATGCTATCCTTGGCTTCATTGGGCTAATGGTCTGGAGCAGGGGGGCAGCAAGAGTACCCAATGTGAGGGGTACCCTGAGGGTGCCTACGAGGAGCCCTGACCTAATTGGGGGCCACCAAAGGCTTTCTGAGGAAGTGCCTAGTGAGCAAATATCTGAGATAAAGTGGATGTGAACTTCGAGTGGGGGTGGACAGTCTGATCCAGATGGAGGCAATGGCATTACCATGTGGTCTTTTCATAGTTATTAATAACAGATCTCTGGGGAGGCTGAGGGGAGGCGAAAGGGCCTGGAGGGAGGAGATGGGCTGCTGGGCTGCAGGCAGTCAGGAGGCTGCCTTGGGGCCTCATGGCGGCTCTGGGCTCCTCCCTTTCAAAAAGGCCCTAGACCCAAGGCTTTAGAATAGGAAGAGCCCTTGCTCAGAGACTCCTGGAGCAGTAGGAATGTGGCTTTGCCAGCTGGTGTGGCAGCAAGTTATTTACCCTCCACAGACCTCAGCTTACCCTTCAGCAGGATGGGTCTCCTGGTGGCCTCAGGTGGCTGCGCTGAGGTAGAAGTCATGGCACAGAAGCCCAGCACAGTGGGGCCCGCAGGAAGTGCTTGGCACCCAGTGGGTTCCTCTTCCCTCCATCATTGTGGAAGTGGGGAGCCCAGGTTTTGATCAGGAACCCCTCTAGCCCAGGCTTGATCCCTTAGAGGGGATCCGTTCTCTAACTGGAAGGAAAATCAGGCCGATAATTTCATTACTAGAGACAATCCGCTGAGGTTAAGGACAAACCAGCTTTGGGGGCCCAGAAGCAGGGGCTTTGCAGACAGCTGAGTGTCCATCACTCTGGGCGTGTCTCCCTCCCTGGCCTCAGGGCCCAACGTGGGGGTGAAGTTAAACCCACTCTATCACAGAGATGGATGAGCTTCCCCCATCCAGTGCCCTGAGTCCAGGCCCTACTCTCTCAGTGGTGAGAGTGGCTTTCACCTACTGGAGGCTTCACGCACCCCATCCTCTCCAGGCATTCATCAAGAGAGGCACTGTTACTATTTCCATTTTATCAGTGAGGATCAGAGCGGTTTTCATCTTGCCCAGGGTCACCCAGCTAGTGAGTGGCAGACCCCAAAACACTACGCCAAATTGACTCTCATGCTGTGGGGTCAGGGGTGAGTCCTGTCCTTCTCTGGGCCTTGGTGCCACCACGTATGCACTGAGGAGTGGGCCTCCTCAGCCCCAGTACCCTGGGATCTGCATTGCGGGGAGGGCCCGTCCCCCTGAGAAATTACCCCACCACTCCCTGCCCCTCTCCAGGCTGCTCTTCCCTTACCGCGTAGGAAATGATCGGTTCACTCGCACCCTCTCGGTTCCAGTCTGCCAGGTCTCCGGCCACCTAGGGCCGACCTGTGGCCCTTCTCCCTCTCCCTTACCCACGAGGAGGACCAGGTGTGGCCTGGGCCTGTGGTTTCTCCACCACGAGTGCCGTGTGGCCTGGAGCTGGTGAGGTGGGAGCCCCCTGGGAGAGTCCAAAGTTGTAAAGAGTTTGATGTTTCCAGGGAAACAACAAGGGTCAGTGTGGCTAGAGGGTGTGGGAGGCGGAGGAGTATAGTGGGAAAGGAGCGCGGAGGGGTAGATTGTGAAGAGCCTGTGGGGAACAGTGGAGGGGTTTGAGGCAGAGGAGAGACTTGACCAGGTCTGCATCAGGACTGGCTGGGAAAATGCCAGACACAGCAGACAGTGTCGGGCGCAGTTCAATAGCTATTAGTCATGATTTCCTTATGTTGATCATTGTGAACACCTAGATTCCACTTCTTACTGGCTGTGAAAACTTGGGCCGGTCACTAAGCCCCAGGGCTTCCGATCATGTGGGAAGAAGGATGAGGAGCCTTCCTCTCAGAGATTTTATTGGGAGCAGAGAGATAATGGCGAGATTTCATCTAATTTTGATGAACCCTGCAAATTCTTGGCCTGCTGAGACTAGCTACATAGCCAGGGCCTTCTGTCCGTGTCACATGCCTCCCTGCTTCAAGTTGGGGCAGGGAAGGAGCAGTCACCGGCTCCAGAAGGCCCCAGCCACAGTACAAGTCCTTGCAGGCAGAGCTGTAGCTTCCCCGGATCCCATCCCTACTCTGTCCTTGACCTTGACCCTGCAGTAGCAGACCCCTGCCTCCTCCTCAGACTCTCCCCCAGCCTTGAAGCCCTGGCTGAGGGTCTCCCAGCCTAAAGAGCCTGTGGAGATTCTGAGTAAGCCCAGTGCGATGTGGAGGGGAGTGTTTAGGACCTGAGGAAGTCACGTGCCTTCCCTGAGGCTGTTTCCTCGTCTGCAAAACAGGAATGGGAATACTTCCTTTATTAGTCTCCTATTGCTTCTTAACAAATCACCACAAATTTAGTGTCTAAAACACCACAGACTTATTCTTTTATGGTTCTGGGGGTCCAAAGTCCTGAAGCAAGTTGGAGGGCTGCCTTCCTTCTGAAGGCTCTAATTTTTTAAAGTTTTATTCATTTTTGAGAGAGAGAAAGAGTGCAAGCAGGAGAGGGGCAGAGAGAGAGGGAGGCACAAAATCCGAAGCAGGCTCCGAGCTGTCAGCACAGAGCCTGATGTAGGGCCCAAACTCCTGAACCATGAGATCATGACCTGAGCTGAAGTCAGACGCTTAACCGACTGAGCCACCCAGTTGCCTTTCCTCCTGAAGGCTCCAGGAGAGAATCCAACCCTTTGCCTTTTCTAGCTTCTAGAAGCTGCCTATACTCTTTGGCTCCTGGTTCCATCCTCCATCTTAAAGCCAGCAGCATCACATCTTCCAATTTCTCTCCTGATGCTTCCATCAGCACGTCCTTGCCTTTTCTCTCTCTGACCCTCCTGCCTCCCTCTTATAAGGACCTTTGTGATGACCCTGGGTCTACCCAGATAATGCAGGGGGATCTCCCCATCTCCAGAACCTTAACTAAATCTCATCTGCCAAGTCCCTTTTACTGTGGAGGGTAGCATATTCACGGTTCCACGGATTGGGGGATGTTGGCCTCTTGGGCCGCCATTCTTCGGCGTGCCGCACACACCTTGCAGGGTAGTGGTGAGGATCCAATGAGACCGACCAGGAACGTGAAAGGCTCCGGTAGTGCCAGGAACACGGCAGTCAGCCCCCACACGTACTTCCTTTCTTTCCTCTCCCTGGACCTCCGTCTCCCTATCCAGAAAAAGAGGCCCACTCCAGCTCTAGCAGTTGGATCCCACCTTATTTAAAGTGAGTGGCGAGGACAGGCAGACTGCCCTTAGCGCAGCCTGGCCTCATCACAAGGAGCAGAATGGAGCCCTGCCCCCGGGGACGCCCCCAGCGGCCCTCGGAAAAGCCCATGCTCTCCTCTTCCCTCTCTGGGGCAGGCCTCTGCCGGTTCCTGGCCGGCCTCACATTTCCCATCATTCCCAGGGATGGCTGATGGGAAAGGCTGAGCTCACTGCTCCCTGGGGAGGGCGAGAGTGGAGGGAGGAGAGGGAGAGGCTGACGGCAGCTGTAGCTGCGAGAGAGAAGGGGAGAGGCCAGGCCAGGAGGGGAGATTGGCAGTGGGAGATTCGAGATTATCAGTGCTGTGGGGGAGTGGGAGAGGGTGAGGCATGGCCTCTGAGCTAGGCCTCATGAAAGCTCAAATCTTCCTGGGCCTCCTTGGAAGGCTGCTCTGTCCCTCTCCTGGCCGTCTTTCTGAGAGGCCCTGGGGCCCCGAGGAGGATGCACGTATGTTGGGGATGGGAGGAGGGCATCACAGACCAGCAGGGGCAGGAAATGAGGGATCGCTGGCCTATGGGAATACCAGCCCCTTTGAGAGAAGAGAGCCATTTTGGCCAGTGTCCCTCCCTCCCTCCTACCTTCTCCCAGGAAATCAGTCACTGTTTTCCCTTGGGCTCATCATTTGTCTTCACTGGGCCTTCCTTTTCTTACTTCCACCTGTATGTGGGAGGGCGGGAGCAGGTAACACCATTGTGGGATTTGAGAGTATCAAATGGGATGGTGATTTTGAAATGTACACTCTGCTGCATAGGGATGTGTCATTCCATGCATATGCACANAACTTCCACCTGTATGTGGGGGGAGGGGTGGGGTGGCGGGAGCAGGTAACACCATTGTGGGATTTGAGAGTATCAAATGGGATGGTGATTTTGAAATGTACACTCTGCTGCATAGGGATGTGTCATTCCATGCATATGCACATCACTTTAATGTCCTCTCTTCTGCATCTTGATGACCTGGCAAACTCTGAATCATCCTTCCAGTTCTGCCTCAGATGTCACCTGTTCCCTGTAACTTCCAAGCCACTCCCTGTCTGGAGTTCTTTATAACTCTCCCTCATGGTGCCTTTTGCAGGAGAGTTTTAGGTTTGTGCATCTGTCTCCCCTACCATATGCGGGCAATGCGTTCACCACAGACCCTTCTGCTTGCCAAGGTCCCTGTATCTGTGGTAGAGCAGAGGCAGGCTGGCAAAGGCACTGGGGGGACTGGCCTCTTGGGGTCCGAACTGGGCCAGGTCCCCATGTGTCAATCCAGTCTTTAGAACTGAGCAGGTCCCCATGACCCATTCCAGCAGCTGTATAAGCAGCTAGGTTGGGCGGGTGGAGCTGGTTGGGAGGTTGTCACTGCAGAGTGGTGGCTAAAGAACAGGCCAGCACTCTTCCTCTTGGCTTCACACGCTTCCCTGGACAACGGATGGGAATCAGCGTGAGGGGTGAGTGGGTGGACAGTTTGGGGTGGGTGTGAGGCTGTGGATCACCTGGGGTGTGGTTTAGGGAGAGGTTCAGAGAGCCCCCAGGGCTCCTTCCTGCGTGCCTTGCTGAGGACAGCTGCTCTTGGCTCGCCTTACTGTGCCCACCTCATCCGGAGGCCTCTGTGTTCTTGGAAGTAATGGAAATGCATGTCTTAAAAATGCTTGATAATTCAGCCTTGTTCTCCTATCACGCCTTTGTGTCTGGCCTCCGAGGAACTCCTCATACCCATTATCTCCTCTCAGCCGCACATGCCCATCAAGGTAACGTGACCCCCATTGAGAGCTGGTGAGCCAGCTGAGGCCAAGATGGGCCGGAACCTGCCCTAGGCCACCCCGGCGAGTCTGATTATTGTGCTGGTGGTGGTTAGTATTTGCACCACTTACACAGAGCTCTAACTTTTGTGCCAGGGCCTCTTTTAACACTCCAGACAGCTGAAGTGCAGGCTGATGAAGCAACGGTCAGCCTGACCCCAAGACCTTAACTCCTTTGAGATGCCCCTTCTCTGTGCCAAGCACAGCCCCGCCCTGGAACAGCTCCCAGCCCGGGAGAGGCAGACATCTGATGGACCAGACCCACCAAGGAGGTGTAGGAGATAGGCGCCCTCAGGGGGAAAAAATGCCTTTTCTTCCTTGAGTTGACCTCAAGAGTCAACAGGATAAATATGCAAAGTCCCTAGCACATTAACACATAAATGATAAATCTTAAAACCGTTGCTATTGTGAGTTTTTCTTGTTTTCTAAAATTTAATAAAACTACTCAGTTAAAAGTTTAAAAAGAACTTTGATTTTGAGATAACCAAGAAGCACATGTTTTACCTTTGTCATACTACTCTTTGAGAGAACCTCTTACATCCTGACCATACCACAGTATGTCCGATAATGACCATATTCAGTTTGGAACACAGGATAAACTGTATCTTTCAAAATGATCGAATTCTTTTAAAAGTCAGAAGCATTGAGGCGCCTGGGTGGCTCAGTTGGCTGAGTGGCTGACTTTGGCTCAGGTTGTGATCTCACGCCATGAGTTCGAGCCCTGCATCGGGCTCTCTGCTGTCAGTGCAGAGCCTGCTTTGGATCCTCTGCCCCTCTCTCTCTGCCCCTCCCCTGCTCTCTCTCTCTCAAAATAAATCAATAAATAAACATTTTTAAAACTTTGGAAGCATTGTTATTATATTTTTGCTTCTTAATCTTTCAAGCAGATGGTTTGAGCTGCTTCTATTTCTTTTCCTCTCTGTGACTTTGGTCAAGTTACTTACCCTTTCTGTGTCTAAGTTTCTTCCTATGTAGAGTAGGAATTATAAGAGTATCTACCTTACAGGTTCTTGTGAGGATTACATGAGTTACTATTGTGTTTAGAAAAGTGCTGGTCTGTATTAAACATGATAAACATTGTTTGTAACAATAATAATAATTCTTACTGAGAAAATATACCCAGATTAAGTTACCAGATTAAGGTGGCTTTTCAGTGAACATGTATTCAGCTAACATTTACTGAGTGCTGGCCCTGGGCTTGTCTGGGCCTTGGTCTTAGGGCTCCACTGCTCTGTCACTCTGCCGAGTGGCCTGGGCCCCCAGCTCCGTTTCCACCCCTTGCTCCTAGCCCCCAGGGCCCTGGGTGAGGCTAAGCTCATAAACAGTGTCGGCAAAGCACTTTGTGGATCGATGCTAACTAATAGCGGCTCCCTGGAGCTGGCACATGTAGGGAAGAGGGTTGTGAAGACGGCTTGGACCAGGCTCAGGGATGGCACCTGGCACTCGGGGTGGCCGGTGATGTCCTCCGGGCAGGACCTGGGCAGGGCCCTGCTGTCCTTCCTCTTCTGTGCCTGCTGCCACTTTAGCCAGCAGTAGGCGATGACAGAGTTTGGAGATGTGGGGGTGGGAGGGGTGATAATGGCCACGGGGGGAAGAGGTTTGCCCGGCTGGTGGTAAAGCCAGGAGCAGAGACCCGTCCAGCCCACACATCTGGTCACATCCGGGCCAGAGCTGGCCTGTCCAGGCATCCCCTTCTCAGGGCTCTCCCATTCACCCCCTTCGAAATCTCTTGAGAAGTCTACATTCCTGGGCTGGGACAGACGGCCGGTGGCATCTGCCCAGACACGTGGCTGTCTTACACATGGCAAGGCAGTTTTGGGTCAGCTGAGGGCATGAATGGGAAATCGGCCTGGGACCCTGTGCAAGGAAGGATTGGGCAAGACTCCCCCAAGTTCTGGCCCAGAGGGAAGCCCTTCTCTGTGTCTTAGACTGAGCTGAAGTCTGTTCTGAGGACTGTTGTAGGGGAGTGTGCCCTCTGGGAGTTCCTAGTCTGATGGAGGAGACATGGCCCCATCCTGCAGGAGAGAGACTTCTGTCTGATGGGGGGCGGGGGGAACTCCCTATTTAAAATGGAGGGAACACAGCCCTCTTATCCTTTGGCAGCCCCTTGTTTAAGGAAAGAGGCATGATCTTTGTCCTGCAGGAACCTCCTGTGATGGAAAGTCAGAGCCACTTCTCTCAGGGAAGTCTTTACCTGATAGAGGAGATCTGCTCTCTGCCCTCAGGAAGGCCTCTGTCTGATGGGGGAGGCTCATATGTCCTTTCACTCAAGAAGCCCCATTTTATGGCCTCTGCCTTTGTTTCTGTCTTCCCTGCTTCCTACCCCCTGCCTCATTTATGGGGAGCCCAGATCTACAAGCAATAGCCACAGAAGGCCAGGCAGAGTAATGGGCTTGGCTGCTGTGGGGCAGGGAGGAAGGGGAGAAGGGGGGACTATAGAAGGACTCCGTAGCAAGTGAGGGTGACATGGAAGGCTTCCCAGTGGAGGTGCCTTTATGGGACAGTCTGATGGACAGGAGGCACCTGGCTGTGATGACAGGCTGGGAAGGGACGCTTGAGAGCTCACTCCAAAAAGCCCCTGTCTTCATGCAGGCTTCAGTGCTGGGGGGGGGGGGGTGGGGGGCGTGGGGTGGGGGACGGGGAAGGGGCCCCAGGAGACCCTCACCCTCTGACTGTGCAAAGGCTGAGTGTCACAAACCCAGAGACATCCGCCCTCCAAGGCCCGAGAAGCCCAGAGGAGGAGAGGAAACAGGACGCGTATCAGGAACGCCTTTTCCTTTTCTTTGTAACTAACCCCCTCACTTGGGGCCGGGGAGAGCTGATCCTGAAGGGCCTGCCCTGGCCTAGTTGCGGCTGCCTGCAGCCCCAGCTCTGGGTCTAACACAGCCTTACCTGTCTGCCTCCACCCCTGCCCCCCTTGCCTGCTGTTTCTGGGCCAGTCTCTTAACTTCGCCAAAACTCAGGACTCTCATCTGTAAAATGGGGTAAGACTTCCTATCTGCCTCACATGGAAGTTTGGTTTTTTTCCTCTCTTTGTAGGATTTACATAATTTATTCCTCTAATCATGAGATGTGCATTGAACACCTCTGAACTTTGGGATGGGCAGGGGCAGAGAACCTAGGCAAGGAGCAGGTGTGGACAGACGGGAAGTGAGTTTGGGACTTATCTGAGGAGGTGGGGGACATCTGAGTAGAGATGTCACAAGGCTGGCTGGTGTGGGGGCAGAGAGTGTCTGTCTGGAGGTAGAGGTTTGGACTTGCCAGAGTCTAGTAGCAGCCAAGTGACTGGGTGGGTGGAGTCACCCAGGGAACTGCTTGTCATGAGCTCTGGGAAGGGGCGGAGGCCAGACCCTGGAGGCCACGGCCAACTGGGCTCAGCTGGCAGAGAGCTGGGCACAGAGCAGGGATGGGGAACCACTTAGCCAGGGCTCCGGTGGCCAAGAGGAATGGGCACTGACACAGGGCCACTGGATGGTATTCCTGAAGGGTGGGGCGTGGTTGAGACCTTCACCTTAGCAGGCTGGTGGGGAGGTGGTTTGTGGGGGAGGGGGAGGAGGGAGTCAAGGTAAAGGTACAGAGACATCAAAGAATGTGATCGGTCAGGTTGACATTCCTTTACTGTTCTCATTCTGTAAGTTCTCTGCTGGCCAGAAGGCTACTTACGTGGGTATTTCTGTGCTGGGGGTGGGGGCGTTATGTGTGAGCTGTGTGTTGCAGGTGCGTATTGTGCTTATATTTGTGTGAGTGGTCTGTGTGTGGTGTGTATAAGTGTCTGTGGGGTACATGTGCACCTGAGGTGTAAAGCAGGTGTGATATGTGTGTGTGGCCAGTGTACACAATGTGCATGTGGTGTGGTGTGTGTGATCTGTGGTGTGTGATGTCTGTTGGTATACGTGGAGGGTGTGTGGTGTGTGTGCATTATCTGTGGCTATATGTGGGGTGTGTGTGTGTGTGTGTGTGTATGGTGTGCATGGTGTGTGTGTGTATGAGATGTGTGCTTTGTGCATGTCGCCACATTTAGATCCTTGTTCCACACTGTGTAGAGCAAGCTGGTGCTGAGACATCTACCGGGGTTGGAAACTTAGAAGCATTTACCAGGCTTGTGAATTCCCTTCTCTTTTTAGGGTTATGCCCAATGCTGTACTGGTAACAAGTGTCTGTCCAGAAAAAAAAAGGGGGTGGTGTTGCAGTACTTGCCAGTTTCTGTGGTGTAAATTCTCTCACCAAGGATTTCACACTACTGAAGGGATGTCATTGAATGTGGAGTTGGGGACATCCTCATACGTTATTCTCACCATATGGATCTAGTGGACATCAATAGCCTCAAGAGCATCATAGGGAAATTTTGTGAAATAGTAGCAAGTGATAAGTCTTGATTATATCTTCCCTTCGTTTTTAATATAATTTATTTAACCATGAGATTAGATCAGAATTTCTCACCATTAGTACTCAAAACATTTGGGCTGCCGATTCCTTGTTGGAGATGGGAAGTGGGGGTGACCTGTGCATTGTGCAGGCAGCATCCCTGGCCTCTACCCACTGGATGCCAGTAGAACCCTCCTCTAAGTTGTGACCACCCAAAATGTCTCCATACATTGCCAGTTGATCCCCCATGGGGCAAATTCACCCTCAGCCTTGGCAATGGCTGTTGTTTAACTACCAGCTCACAAAACCTACAAATAGGGCGGTAGGCTCTTATGAGTCTATAGGAGCCCCCTCCGGCACATCAAGGGCACCGTATCTGGCTAAATATAAAGCATGGACTTTTCCCCCTAGAATTTTTTCTCAAAAAAGTGCTGCCACCTTAGGCCATAACTTACAGTCAGAACAGAGCCCCTGATTCCAGAGGGCTCTCAGCCTTTGACTCGCCCCCAAGGTGGTTGACAGAGAGTGGGTGATGCGTTGCCATGGTGTTCTGTTCTGATGTTTAATGAAATGTAAGAAGAGGAAAAAAGTAATGCTCTGAATTAATATCTCATTCTCATATGTTATTCTATAATCCCGAAAGTTTTCATGTTCAAATTGGCAAAACAAAAGACAAAACACCAAACCCAGACAAATGAAACTTGAAATAAAGTCTTCTGCTGGGACAATCTGACTACCTTGTGTCTGCGGCTGCCCTGTGTCGCCAGGGCTCTCTCTGAGTCCCACGTGATGCATCTCATCCTGCCGGCCAGGCTGCCCACCTCTGATTCGCCACTTTGCCCAGGTCATATTTTTCCCCAGCTTCAAGCTCAGGGTTTGGCTCTCCTTAATTTCATTTATTTATTCATTCAAAATATTTATTTAGCACTGACTATGTATCAAGGAAAATGAATGACTGAAGAAAGAGGTTCCTGCTCTCTGCAGTTTTCCGGCATTCCATGGCTGTCACTGAGGCGAGGAGAGGCTCAGGCCCACGTGGATGCCAAAGGGACAGGGGTGCTGGAGAGAGGAGAAAGAGGGAGGGGCGGTACTGTGTGTGGGTGAATGTCTTATGGCTGGAACTGAGCTGCACATTATCCATCAACTCATCCCACCTGCCCACTGTGCTTCTGAGGCAGGGTCTGTGTATTTACAGAGTATCTGCCTCCCTGCTCCAGGGTGTAGGTGCCCTGAGGACAGGGCACAGGGACCTGTACCTGATGGAGGTAAGAACAGCACCAGGCCCAGAGACTGGAAAACAAAAGGAAGAAAAGAAAGGAGGGAAGTCAGAAAGATGGATGGGAAGAGGAGAGAAGGGAAGGAGGGAGGGGAGAGGAGCAAGCAAAGCCCCTCTGGAGATGAGAGGACTCAGGGCAAGGGCACTGACTGATGCAGTCGGGGAAGGCTTCTTGGATGAGGTGACACAGGCAAGAAAAGATTGCCATTGGGAGAATTGAAGATGCTTCTATAGAAAGAAGAAATAGGGCGTGTGCCCAGAGATGTCTGAAATGTGAGGGTCTAAACTGGGAAGAGAACATTATAAACTATTGTTTTCCATCTGAGACTGGGAGGAAGACAGCTTTAAAAACTTCCCTGTCTCCAGCAAGGGTAACACAACCATCTCTTCCCACCCCAAGGCCTTCTCACTTGAGGGCCATTTAGGCAGGAACTGTCCCCTGGGTAGGGGAAGCGAGGCAGAGTGCTGGACAGTAGAATGGTGATAACAATAATAATCCTATTACCAATGATGTTGGCTTCATTTGAGCAATTCCCTACTGTGTACCACGGCTTTCTATGTGCCTTCAACCTGTGAGGTAGATATCACCCCAATATTCCAAATGAGGGAAAGTATGGCTTAGAGAGGTGTGAAACTGGCCCGAGGTCACATAGGACTCACGCAAGGTCTGCTTGCTTTTAGGGTCTGCACCAGCAGCCCTCCCTTCCCCCTCTCAACCCTAGAAAAGCCTGGAGAGTGTTCAGGTGCCGTCTGCAGGCCCTTTGTGGTCCAGCTGCCAGCCCGCTCATTGAAATTTTTATTAGCCCTTGACTTTCAAGTCTCCAGTTTCATAGGTTACCAGCAAATGGGCCATACCCCTCCATTAAGCCACCTGGTGGCTCCCCTCCTGCCTCACTCTGCACTTCCCGGAAATCTCCTCAAGTATGGATCATGGCCAGAAAAGGGAACATGTGAATGCAGGCAGGAGACTGGAGGAATTGCTGTCTGGCCAGAAGCCTGTGGGAAGTCCAGAGGCTGGGAGCTTGACTCGGTCAGGGCCCCCATCCGCCACCCCTCGCCCCTCAGCTCTGCCAGGCATGCCACCCTGTGCCCAGAGAGCCATGCAGGAGCCCAAAGGAGCCATGCTAGGCTGTGAGCTGCAATACGGCAGGAGCACCAGAAACCTGGGGCTCTCCTCCCTGTCTGCGACTCTGCACGCATCGGCACGTCTCTTCGAGCCTATTTCCTGGCCCCAGCGCAGGATCCTGCCCTCCCCTGGGCTGTGATTTCTCCATTTGGCAAATGGAGCAGGCTGCAGCATGCTCCCTCAGGCTCCCCAAATCTGTGAAATGAGGGTGACATTTCCTTTCTTCCTGCCTCCTCCCCCCTCCTGGGCTGTCCTGAGAAGCAGGTGCGCTAATGGCGGGTAAACAGGCAGGCAATGTTCTGACACAGGAAAGGCTGTTCAATTCTGGCAGAGCAGACAAGCTTGTACACAAATAACTCTGCTACCAGGGAGTGTGTGATAAGGGCCCTAGAAACCTCTTTGCTGCCATAGCCACCTGCTCCTCACGCCTCCCTGCTCCCTGACGGCTGCTCTCACACCCAGAAAGTGGGTCAAAATGTAGGGCAGAAGGAATACCCCCTTGTGCGGTACCCACCCTACCCAACTGAGTCATGATTGCTATTGGGGCAGAGATGGAGGAAACTTATGGGGTTAGGTTAGGGCACCTCTGTGTCCAAAATACAGACCTGGCCAGTCTTTCTCCCTCCGCCAGATGCCTGTGGCTCCCTGTTGCCTTCTGGCTATGGTCCAAGTTCCTTAGCTTGGCATTCTTGAGACCCTTGACACCTAGCCCAGGGCCTGGCATGTGGAAGTGCTCCGTGACTATCTGGGCAGTGAATGGACCCTTCTCTGGCCCATCCTCCTCCCTGGTGCTCATCCCAGGCGCTCCTGGTGCTCATCCCAGGCATGCAGGATACACGTCAGGCACACCAGGCTGCCTGATATCTCCCAGGCACCTTGTGGACTCAGTCACCCTCTGCAGACCTTGGCCTGCAGAGGTTTGAATGTTCTCAATGTCTTCCTCATTGCTGCCTCCTCCCCTGAAGACCTTCCTACCTTGCCAGACAGAACCACACAATGCCACTTATCAGGTACTATTGTGAATGACTAAAAGTGTGATCTCCAGAGCCAGACTGGCTCAGCTCCAGTATCTAGCCCTGCCCCTTACTAGCTATGTGACCTTGGGAGAATTAGACTCTCTCTCTGTGCCTCAGTCTCCCCATTGCTGAAACGAGGATGTAGTAGTACCTCCTCATAAGGTTGTTGGAGGAACAAGCAAGTTAATATTTATGACACACTTACTCAGAGCAGTAACTGGCACCTGGTTTCTCTCCTGTGTCAGTTTTCTGATGTTGACTGAAGACTGAGTAATATTTGAAGGTCTTCCCACATTCACTGTATCCATGGCGTTTTTCTCCACCACGAATTTTCCGATGCTCATAAAGGAATGAATTGTGCCCAGCGCTCCCTCGGTTCACTGGTAGTGAATGCACATTCGTGCATAGCCTCTCCAGGATGAGTCTCCTGCTGTT
This sequence comes from Crocuta crocuta, assembly GCF_008692635.1. Classification (NCBI taxonomy): domain Eukaryota; kingdom Metazoa; phylum Chordata; class Mammalia; order Carnivora; family Hyaenidae; genus Crocuta; species Crocuta crocuta. The sequence continues at coordinate 1,438,365 of NW_027527824.1, forward strand.
GAGTGAGACAGGTTTCGTTTAAATGATTTCCCATAGGCGGCCCGTTCTTGGGGTTTCTCTCCTATGTAAATGTTCTGATGCTGACTTCATGACTTTGGATAAGTTATTTATTGGAGTCCTAGGTCTAAAAAATGGGACTATTCAGATGGAATAATATAGTATCTCAAAGTGTGTGAACTGCTTAGCGCCGTACCTGACTTCTAAGGAGAGCTTAGTACACCATGGTCATCGTGCTTGGTGGCTTTCTCTAACTGGGCTGTATACCAGGGTCATTTGTCAGCAGGGACCATGAATTGTCCACCTTAGTGCCCCCAGAGGCTGGCAGTGGGAGGGGCGGTGTGAATGTGGGTGGGTGAGTGCTAAGTGGGAGAGCTTTATCAAAGCTGAGCAGGGGCCCATTTTAGAGACATCAGTTGTATTCCTCACTCAGCCTGATGGTGGCTGGCACACTGCCCCTGTGAAGCGTTTTCTAAGCCCAGTGCCCATGGATCCTGACAGCCAAAGAGAAGTATAGACAGAAGAAGAAATCTCCAGAGTCTCACCCAGGGCAAAGAATCATCAGCAACCACCATTTCTGTAAACCTCCTCCAACCTCACTGTTGACAATTCTCCCTTAGAGCATTTGTTCATTCAACAACATTCAACCCGTATTTATTTACAGAGCTCTGACTGTGCTCCAGGAACCGTGCTATGCCCTGGGGATCCAGTGTCAATAACACAAATGAGATCTGTGCTCTCATTCGTGTTAAGTGAAGCAGAGAGTGAGCAAACAAACCATCGGGAAGTGTGGGAGATGCTGTGATTCCCCACGGGGTGTGGGACTTGGAGGGAGTCAGGGAAGGCTTCCTGGAGAAAGAAATAGCTGAGCAGAAGACAGCACAGCAGGCCTGGGAGGGATCTGAGCAATCACAGAGATTCAGACTCTGGATTGTAAAATGGCAGAAGGAGAGACTCTAACATCAAAGGATTCAGAGGAACAGGATCTATATTTCTCTACCTTACTAACAATGTTTTTTTTCCCCAGACTCTCCTTTTACCAAGACCTGAGACATATCTTGTTAGGGAAGACACGGCATATTTGTAAAGTAATGTTGTACTTGTACAACATAGAAAAATAAGATGTATAAAGAAGTGGGTTGGTGGGTGGAGGCAGTCTCCTTCAACCCCTGTTAATATTTAGGCACATTTTCTTTCCTTTCACTTATTTTGGGGGTTTTAGTATTATTCCTTTAAGTGACATATAATTTACATGCCATACATTCAAAAAATGTTTATTTTGGGTGAGAGAGAGAGAGAGAGAGAGAGCAAAAGCAAGCTGACACATGTACGTGCAGGGGAGGGGCAGAGAGAGGGAGTGAGAGAGAATCCCAAGCAGGCTCCACACTGTCAGCAGAGCCAGTGATATGAGGCTTGGTCCCACGAACCATGAGATCATGACCTGAGCCGAAATCAAGAGTCAGACGCTTAACTGACTGAGCCACCCAGGCTCCCGTAATTTCAGGACATTTTCATCACTCCTAAGAGAAACCCCATACCTGTTAGCAGTCACTTCTCGTTTCCCCCTCACACCAACCCCTGGCACCCACTAACCTGCTTTCTGTCTCTCTGTGCTTGTCTGTTATGGACATTTCCTGTAAATGGAATCACACAAATAGGTGGTCTTTTGTGTCTGACTTCTTTCATATGACATGTTTTCAAAGTTTATCCGTGTTGTAGCAGGAAACTGCATGCCATCTCTTTTTATAGCTAAATAATATTTCTTTGTATAGATATACCACATAAAAAATACATTCATTAATTGATGGACATTTGATTTTCTTTTTCAGCCTTTATGACTATTATGAATAGTGTGTGCTATGAATATTTCTGTACTAGTTTTTGTGTGGGCATCTATTTTCAGTTCTCTCAGGTATGTACCTAGGGATAGAATTGCTGGGTTATATGGTAACTATGTTTCACTTTCAGAGGAACTGCCAAACTATTTTCCAAAGCGGTCCCAACCATGTTGCATTACCACCAAGCTTGTATGAGGAGGGTTTCAATTTCTCCACATCCTTGATAACACTGCTCTTGTCTTTTTTTGATTGTAGGTATCATAGTGGGTGTGAAGTGGCTTTGATTTGTATTTCTCTGATGACTAATAATGTTGAACATCTTTTCATGTGGTTATTGGCCACTTGTTATATCCTCTTTGGAAAAATGTTTATTCAAATCTATTGCCCATTTTAAAAAATCTTTTTAAAAAAATGTTTTTATTGTATTTATTTTTGAGAGAGAGAGAGAGAGTGGGAGTTGGGTAGGGGCAGAGAGAGAGGGAGACGGAGGATCCAAAGTAGGCTCTGTACTGTCAACGCAGAGCCTGAGGTTGGGCTCAAAATCACAAACTGTGAGATCCTAACCTGAGCCGAAGTCAGACACTGTTCCAACCGAGCCACCCAGTGTCCCCTGCCCATTTTTAGTTGGACTATTTGCCTGTCTATTGCTGAATTGTAATAGGATTTTTATATATTCTGCATACTAAACCCTTACCAGATACATGATTTGAGAATACTTTGTCTATTCTAGGGGCTGTCTTTTCACTTTCTTGATAGTGAACTTTGAAGCTCGAAAGGTTTTAGTTTCAATAAAGGCAAATTTATCTCTTTCTTTTTTAAGTTGCCTATGCTTTTGGTGTCATATCTAAGGTTAACATCGCCTGATCCACGATCATGTTGATTTACGCTTAAGTTTTCTTCTAAAAGCTGTATAGTTATAACTCTTACATTAAGGTCTTTGATCCATCTTCAGTTAATATTTATATATGGTGTGAGGTAGGGGGTCTAACTTTATTTTATTTTGTTTTTGCATGTGTATGTCCAGTTGTCCCTGCATTATTTGTCCCTGCATGCTTTGTGTTTTTCCCCCATTGACTTGTCTTGGCTCCTGTGTCAAAAATCAATGGACCATAAATATATGGGTTTATTTCTAGATTTTCAGTTCTGTTCCATTGATTTATGTGTCTATCTTTATGCTAGCATCACACACTTTTGATTACTATAGCTTTGTAGTAACTTTTGAATTTGGGAGTGTGACTCCTCCAACTTGATTCTGTTTTGTTTTTTCAAGATTGTTTTGGCTATTCTGGGCCTTTGCATTTCCATATAAATTTTAGGGCCAGCCAGTTCATTTCTGGGGAAAAAAAAAAAAAAAGGTCCAGCTGGGATTTTAATAGGGATTGCACTAAATCTATAGATTGATTTGGGAAGTATTGCCCCCTTAATATTAAGTCTTCTCATTCTTTCTTTTGGTATTTATTGATTATAGGGTTGAGATTATGCTGAATATATTGTTTTGAATCCTGACTTATTCTGCTTAATATTCTATCCTAGGCATTTCCTGGTGTTATGAAAAATGCAAGAATAATTTCAGTGCTGTGTAATATTCCATTGTTTGGCTGTACCAAAAGCTGTGGGTTTTTGCATCATCTATCATGGAAAGTACTTTGTTCTGGGTCCCTCATGGCACAGGCACAAATGGGCAGTGGGAGGACAGTTGGCTCACAGAAGGGCAGAAGAACATTAAAATTGATTAGCAGGTATCCCATGCTTCAGGTAGGGAATAGGACTCGCTGGAAAAGCCAACATTCTGGTTACTAGAGAGCTGCCTGCCCACCTGATGGAATGAAACCAGGAAACCGATCCAACCGACTGCATAGACATTGATAGAACATGTTCATTTTAGGCATGTTTCTCTAGAACAGTGGATTAAAAAATGAAAACATTTGCAGCATGAAATTCATTTGACATTGTAACTCAGCTGACCTGAAATGAAAGTTTTGCTAAATAATACTTTTTGTATCAGCCTGGAGAAGCTGCAGTAACACACAAGGCCCGTTTCTTAGTGGTGCAAGAGCTTTCCTTTTCTGTTGTGTTACACATCTATCATGCAGCAGGAGAGCCCTGGTATTTAGTTGACAGAAGTCTTCTCCCTCCAGACCATTGCTGGTTTCAGTGGCAGTGGAAGGAGGGTGGGGTAGGCAGAAGAGTGGCTCCCCAAATATGTCTACATACTAATGCTTGACACCTTTGAACATGTTACAAATCATGATTAAAGGGAAATTACAGTTGCAGATGGAATTAAGGTTGCTAAACCAGTTCACCTTAAATTAGGGGGTGAAATGTATTCATAAAGGTCTTTAAAAATAGAAGGGGGGACAGAAGAGGTCAGAATGATGCAATATAATAAGAACACAACTTGCTGTTGTTGGCCTTGAAGATGGAGGAAGAGGCCGAGAGACAAATGTGGGTGGCCTCTATGGGGCGCCTGGGTGGCTCAGTCGGTTAAGCGTCTGGCTTCGGCTCAGGTCATGATGTCGCAGTCCGTGGGTTCCAGCCCCACATCGGGCTCTATGATGACCGCTCAGAGCCTGGAGCCTGTTTCAGATTCTGTGTCTCCCTCTCTCTCTGCCCCTTCCCAGCTCATGCTCTGTCTCTCTCTGTCTCAAAAATAACTAAATGTTAAAAAAAAAAAATGTGGGTGGCCTCTAGAAGCTGGAAAGGGTGAGGAAACAGATTCCTCTCTGGAGTCTCTGGAAAACAATGTGGCTCATCCAGCATCTTGAGTTTAACCCAGTGGGGTACATTTTGAACCTCTGAACTACAAAGCTGTAAGCTAAGTATATGCTGTTTCAAGCCACTAAATTTGTGGTTATCTGTTAAAGGCTCCATAGAAAACTGACACACACACTAGCCCTTAAATGCTTCTGCCCTGAAGTGACACGGGGCACTTCTAGTCCTGTCTCATTGGCCAGAGCAAGTCACATGGGGCTGTCTAATTTCACAGGGCTGGAGAAAGTTCCCCAGCTTTAGAAGGAAATGGAATATTAGTAAATATAGTAATATCTACAGTACCCTTGTTATCTGTATTAATGCTTATCTCTTTTATAAGTGCCGGTGGCAACTCTTTAAGTTGATTTCATCATCAGCTAATGGGTTGTGACCCTCGATTGGTAAAACACTGCTCTATAAGCCCCCCTCTGCCCAAGCCTCATGGGACACGTGACACGCCCTTGACGGAGCTGGTTGGCCCAGGCATGGAGCACCTGACCAAAGCTGCTCAATCACATTCCTTTCCTGGGAATTTGGAATTGGGCCATTCGGCCAGTTAACAGTGAGAAGCTGAGTGAGAGGCAGAGTAGAAACAGGGTCGGAGTGAGGGCCACGTGCAAGCCGAAATGATGGGGGAGCAGAAAAGCCCTGAGTAAGCAGAGAGAGTCGGTCCCGAGAGACCATGGAGCAGCCGCCCGGGAGAGCAGTGCAGGCCTGAGAACATGCAGCCCCAGGGGGAGAGGTGGAGAGAGAGCAACCGCCTGACAGGCTGATGGCTTCCCCGTTCCCGGGTCCAGCACTCCTGCATTCTGCCTGCGCATCCTTCCCGTGAGATTTTTGTCTCCTTCTCATTCTCGCTCCCCCTTTCCTCGAGCCACCCTTGTTGGGTTTCTGTTGTTTGTCTCCAGTGAGTTTTAATTAGCTGGGACACCACTGGTATTTGTCTTAGGGGACCCAGCTTTGACTCTGAGAATCAGGCTGGCGGAGCATGGATGGGTCTCAGGGGTGAACCAAACCCAGCCGATCCACCATCTGGAAACTTGGTTTTGACCACAGTCTTGCGCATTTGCGCTTGCTCTTCGCAGTGGACCCGGCAGAAGCCATCTGTATGGTGCTGCCTGAGGGCAGGGCCTGGTGAACTGGAAGCNTTGGGGTCAGGAAGCCAGTAGGGTTGTTTCAGGGAGTGCTTGGCTGGGCGACAGAGTGGAAAGGACGTGGACTCTGGAGGCAGACAGAGTTCCCCTCTTGGAGCCTGAATTTCCTCATCTGTGAAATGGGATTGTTGAAGGCTCAGCAGTATTCTGGGAAAAACACTCAGAGGCATGACTAGGGCAGAACAGGTGCTCAGGGCATGGGAAGCTGCTGTTGTTTGAAGAAGCCATCCGAATCCCAGCTTCCTGAGCAGGTGGGCTGATTGAGTTAGCGGGACATTCCCCACCACCGACCACGCTTCCTGCCCTTGTTGCCCTTGCTTTCCTTCTCGATCCTTACTCACCCTTTCATCTCTTCCCTCTCCCCTCCCCAGTTCTCATTTCCCCTCTCTTCTGTTCTTCCCCAAAGCTGATGAAAAACCCTTGCTTTAGGAGTGCAGCAGTGTGGGCTATAAAGGGCCCAGCCTCTGGAGGCAGACAGAATTGGGTCTGAATCCTGATTTAGCCACTTGCTTGCTGTTCATTCCTGGACAAATGATTAGATGTCTCTGAACCTTGAGTTCATTATCAGTAAAATGGGAGTTGTAATGTCCATTTCACAGTGTGTTATGAGAAACAGGAGCCCAACAAATGCTTGTTCCATCTTACTGCCCCTTCTCCTTCCGTCCCTCCCTTCTTGACCATCACTCCCCCCAGCCTGGCCCTCAGCCCCTTCCAGTGGTGGGGTGCCCCAGGGCCCTCTCAAGGATCGCTAGAATGGCTCTCCCTGACTCAGTTATTTCCCTGATTCAGTTATAACTCAGGCATTTGTGGCCTCTCCTTTCTGCCAGACTCTGGGCTCCTGAGAGGTGGACTAAGGTTTTTGAAAGCAGTTGGGGGTCCCTGGGGCCTGTGGTACCTCTCGGGCCTCCTCTGCAGGCCCAGCCCTCACTTGGGAGCTGCTGCTTCAAACCGTGTGATCTGTATTTTTTCTCACTTTAGCAACTATTACACCCCAGCTGACTGTGGCATTTTCACACTCCAAACACTGATAAATATTTATAAGGAGGAGAAAAGCCCAGAACCAGGGGAGGTGGGGGAGAGATGCACCAGGCCCTTCTTGCAAGCCAGGCTCAGACCTATCCGTGGTCCCTTGGGCCCCAGAAGTTGGAGGGGGTGCTGTGGAGGTAGCACAGGGCCACCCCCCTGGGAGGAGCAACTACCACGGGGGCACTACGAGCCTCACCCCGCCTTGCCCTAGATGCCTGCTGCACCCCCTGTTCCCGGGGACCCATGTGGGTTGTGTGGACCCTCTGGGCCTCGTGTTTGTGAGTTTCTCTGTTTTTTTTTTCCTGTCTCATTCCATCTGTTATTTTCATGCCTGCAGTACAGCATCCCCCTCCCCCCCTCCCTCCCCGTTCCCTCCTCCAACACCTTCTCTGGTCTCTGAGGCTCTCTCTGCCTCTTTCATTTTTCTCCTTTCCTCCCAACAGTGTTCTGAGCAATTCTGGGGCCAGACGATGGGAGCTAGGTGAGGGGGTCTCAAGGGGAGAGGATGAGAGGGGCGCTGGTGGGGAGCACAGTGTGCCCTAGAAGGCCCAGCAAGCACTTTGCAAGGGTTGGGGGACTGCACTTCCAGTGCTCTGCTGTGTGGCCATGGACACATCCCCTGTCTTTCCTGGGCCTCAGTTTTTCATTTGATTCCTTCACTAATTCATTCATTCACTCACTCTACTATTTGTTGAGTGCTTGCTACCCGCCATGCATTAACACAGATTTATTAAACACCTACCAGGGAAGCCGTTCTACGTGCTCAGGATGTATCTGTGGAGAAGGACCAAGCTCTCTGCCTCGTGGAGCTGACATGTTAGCAGAGCAGACAGGCATAAATTAGCAAGTTGCTTGTGTAGTAGGTTAGCAAGCCGTGAGTGCTGTGGGAAAGAAAATAGAGCCAGGGGAGGAGAGGGGGTGAGAGGTGAGGCCACAGCGGAGCCCCATCACAGAACGGGCGTGGGGCTGGCAAGCAGATCTGTTGTGGGGAGCATCTCAGGGGGAAGGGACTGCGAGAGCAAAGGCCTGGAGGCAGGACCCACCCTAGTATGTTGGAAGAATAGCAAAGAGGAATGTGAATGGAGGGGTGAGGGAGAGTGGAAGGTGAAGCCCAAGGGCATAGGAGGCAGGGCAGACCACACACACGCAGGCTTTTCTCTGCCTGAGCTGGGAGGACTTTGAGCAAATGAATGGTATGGTCCAACATCTCTTGAGAGACTCCCTCAGCCTGCTGTGTGAAAATGAGGCCGAAGGGCCATGGCCAGATCCCACAAGAGCTGTGATGGCGGTAAGGGAGGTTTGGGTGGGCTGGCGTTGGAGGGGGTGAGATCCGATTATGCCAGACATCGTTCTGGCTCTCAAGGCTTGCGCGGTGCCTGGAAAGCACTCTAGGCCCTTGCCCTCTGGCCTGCCAAGGGATGGCCTGCAGGAGCCTTACCCTGGTGGGATGTGCCAGTCCTGACTTTCTCTCTCTTTCTGTCCACAGGGTGTTCAAGAAGGCCAGCCCGAATGGAAAGGTGAGTCTGTAACAACCGCGCCCCAGCTCCTGCCTGGCCCCAAACGCTTGTCCTGTCTTGGACACTTCTACTGCCCATGCAGGACCCTGCACGCCCTCATCTGTCCTTAGGGGCCCACCTACCACAGGGGGAGGGGCCTTTCGAGAAACTTTCTGTCTGAGGGGGGCAGTCCAACTCCCCCGGACTTCAGGGAGCCCCTACTCTGGTTTGAGATACAGCCTGTTGGGACTTAAGTGTGAATATGATAATTAGACTAAGCGTCAAGGGCCTCGGGGGCACTGATCCCCTGGTGTGAGAGGTTCCCCGGACCCTCTTTACCAAACCCTGGCATCACCTAGTTATCCAGGGCAGCGCCCAGTGCCTGTTCTGCTTTCTTTTTTTCCACGGGCCCCAGGCTCCATTCTGCTTTCCCTTCGGTTCCGCAAGTGCATATTACTGACATCATCCCTTGTCGGGTGCAGGCCACGCCGGCAGGGACTGGGGTAGGGTGCTCCAAGACAAACGAGGCACACCCCATGCCACTCACGGTCAGATGGGGGTGGCAGGCACAGAAACAGGTCATTTCAGTATGAAATGGCAGGTGTGAGATAACGTGGTGCCCAGGGGCTACGGGATCCAGCCTGGGCAGTCTGGGATGGCTTCTCTAAAAGGGATGCACTTCCAGGAAAGAGAGTGAAAACAGGTGTTGTAGGCATGAGCATAACTCACAGGGAGTGGTGGGGAATGAGCAGCAGTTGAATCTGAGCACCAGGAGGGAGGCACAGGGAGCGGGAGCTGAGGCAGGGCAGGTATAGGGTGTAGGAGCCTGGACTCCTGGGCTGGCAGATAGCACCTCATTGTGCTCCCAGGCCTCCCCTCTGTGCCCACAACAGACATCACCAGTCACCGTTCACCCTTTCCTGCTGAGCCAGGATCCTGCCTTAGATTCCTCCCCACCCAGAGCCCTGGGCAGCACCCATCTATCAGAGTTGGCATTTGGAATGAAACCCATTTGTCATCTTACCTCTGGGCCCAGGGAACCATTAGAGGGTTTTCAGGCAGGAGTAGCATCGTCAGATTTGCATTTTAGGATGATTAGTCTGGCCTAAGGAGGGGAGAAAGGCCTGGAGCTTCCGAGGCTGCAGAAGGGGAAGGGGGTTGGTATGTCCGGTGCACTGTTCAGGCAACAGTGGCGGTGGGGAGGAGCAGGGGTGCATTGAGAGCTGTGATGGAAGGAGGGGGGCTCAACTGGATGCAGGGGTGTGCCAGAGCAAGAAGTGTCTTGGATGACACTCTGGATTCCAGCCCCGGGAGGTTCTTCCCTGCAGGCTGGCCACCGAGCAGGACACTGGCTTCCAGGTCCCCACTGCCTCGGAAAACCAGCCCTAGTATGAGTGGACCACTGCCAGACTGCACAGGGGTGAGGAGCAGTGGGGCATAGAGCTCAGCGTTTAGAGCATTTCCGTCCTTAGCCCTTTGGCCCTGCTGTGCGTTGCCCTTGATGTCTCAGAGATGTGCCCAGACGTCTTTGCTGCTGCTTCTCTACCCTCAGTGGTGCTTGGTGTGAAGATCCCAGGCCTCAGTGTTCTCGTCTATAAAATGGGAACACTGATAACTTCTTCATAGGGGTTTAGGATAAACAGGTACTTTCAAAATCATACAGGGGTTTGTTAGTATTAGGGCCGGAGCTCGGGTTCAAATCCAGTTAGGACTTTAATATGTATCAGGGATGGATGGGTTTAGGGGTTTCACAGGCAGCTCCCAGGGTCTCCTCCAGAGCAAGGGCCAGTGGCTTTTCAGGGATGTGTCCCCCAGGTCCATGGCTGCTAACACCCCCTGTGCCTGTCTTCCCCAGCTCACTGTCTATCTGGGAAAACGGGACTTTGTGGACCACATCGACCTCGTGGACCCTGTCGGTGAGTCCCTGCGGAGGCCAGGGAGGAAGGTGGGGGAAGACTGGGCTGACCTGGCCCCTTCTAGAGAAGGTTTGTTAAAGCCATCCAGGAATCTCCAGAGGGGGCTGGTGTCAAGAACAGGGCGTATGAGGTTTCCTGTCAGTTGGCAAAAATTTACCACATTTACTGAGCAGCCCCTTTCCCTTCAGTGAGGACACGTGAGGGGAAAGTGTGGACGGACTGAGGGAGGGAGCTGGGAGGGTGGCCTGATGATGATGACAGTGAGGCGGATAACGATAGCAGCCACCACTCAGTGTGAGGCTTATTGCACACCAGACACTGCGGTAGCTCCATAATTATCCCTGCTTTGCAGATAAAGAGAATGAGGCCCAGAGAGGTTAAGTGACTTGCTCCAGGTCACAGAGCTAGTGGGTTGAGGAGCCTGGATTCAAACCCAGGCAGTGCTCCACAGAACCTTTGTTTTGCTGCCTCCTGATGGCAAAGGGGGGAGGGGGAGGAAGACCTCAGGGATTATGAACCGGGGTCTGTACTCACCCACACACAGGTCTGGCCAGAGGCTGGGGTGTGGTGGAAAGCACCTTTCAAAGTCTTACTCCAGTTGTTTCTCAGCCTCAGCGCTGTTGACATTTCGGACTGGATAACCCTCTGTGGGCGAAGCTGTCTTGTGTGTTGTAGGGTGGTGGTTAGCAGTATCCCTGGCCTCTGCCTGTTAGATGCTGGGAGTAACCCCATCCCAGCAGGACAATCAAAAATGGTTTTGGACATTGCCAGGTATCCCCCGGGGGGGGGGGTCACAGTCACCCCTAGTTAGGATTCTAAGAACCATAGCTCTCGTTAGAAAAGCCTGACCCCACTGCCTCTCCCCACAGCTGTTGGAGGGATGTGGGTCCAGAATTATCCCTATTTTACATATGGGGACAGCAAGGCCCAGAGGGGTTAAATGATTTCAGAGGGCTATGAACAAACCAAAGTGAGGCCAAAGGAGGTGACAGATTGGGAGGACGGACATCGGAAACTGCGTGAGGCCGAGTCCAGGCGGAGAAACTGGATGCGTGCGTGGGGAAAATTCACAGAGAACGTGGCCTCTGTTGTCGCACCCCTGGGACCTGTCGTGGGGCCCGAGGGCAGAACTGAGTGGATGGTTCCAGAGCCAAGCGAGGAGCAGAGAGAGCACGGCTGGCAGGACTGGGCTGACTGGAAGCCCTTTGTGACAACGGGGGCAGAGGGACTGGGGGTCCCCGGGGCCCCTCTGCTGAGGGTGTGTGTGTGCAGGGCTGTGGGCTGGGGAGAGGCCAGCTCCCATTTAGGCCCTCCCTTCCTGGCCTAGAGCTGGACGACCCCACCTTTCCTTCCCTGTGCTGTCTGGGGACGCTGGTGTCATCCAAAGCTCAGTGTAACCTCTGCCATTTGCACTTCCCCCTTGAGCTGGCCTCTTGGAGGTGGTGAGCAGGCCCCCCAGTGTTTGCCTATGGCCTGCTCCAAGGCACACTTTCCACACCCACTAGCCTATTAAGGGCAGCCCTGCGCGTGGCACAGAAGCCCGGGACAAGGCAGAGGCAGGAGACCACCAGCCTCCCCAGCGTACACAGGCACCCTAGAGCTGTGCAGTCCGTGTTCACAGCACCTGCTTCCAGCCAGGCCCTGTGCTGGGGCCTGGGGATGCCAGAGAGCTCTGGAACACTGTCCACAGTGGATCAGATGACCCACAAGAGTGAAACACCTTTTCCATCACGGCATTGAGCTGATTATGAATTCCCAATGCTTACCTATCCCCCATTTCCCCTCTTTGGGGCAAGTCCAAGCCCCTCGCCTTGCAGACGGCACACTGCAGGCCAGGCCTGGCCCTGCTTCCTCAGCCGCCCCCAGGGTCTACTTTTCCAAGCCTCAGGGCCGGGCTCTTCCCACTGCCCTGTGCTGCCCCTTGGTCATCTAACTGGTGACGCTTACTTGCCCTTTAAGACCTGGCTTCCACTTCCCTCCCCCAAGAAGCCTTCCTTGCCTGACACCCCTGGTTGGGGGAGTGCCCTCTCCCCTGATTTCTTATGGGGCCCCAGTGCTCAGGCACAGAGGAAATACCCATACTAGGAGGGGAGATGCCCAGCAGGTTCTGGGACGGGTGGGCGTCCCCTGGCCAGGTATCCCTTGGATCTGCCCAGGACCGGGACAGGAACAAGAGCCCTCCAGCACTCATTTCCAGATGTGGCCTCTGAGATTCCCAGAGAGATTGCTGTGGGGCAGCGTCGCGGGAGGGTTGCAGTGGGTTAGAGCTGGGGAGAAAGAATTTTCTTGTTTGGTGGGTCTGAGTATGGCTGGGTAAATTTGGCCAGAGGTGACCGGGGCTGCCAGACAAGGAGGTGACCCCTAAGTCGGAGTTTCTGGCCTCCTGGGGTTCCGTGCAGAGAAAATGTCCTTTGTGTCCAGCTGGACTTTACTGTCCCAGGGCCAGGCCATGGGACATTCTCCGTGGTATCACATGAGCCCCGCACCAACCAACCCTTTAAACATAGTCACTCACTTAGTCCTCACAGGAGCCCTGTGAGGCCGGCTCTTCAGGATCACAAGTCCCGATCTGCAAATCCCAAGTCCAAGAAACTCTGGAAATCTAAACTTGCTCATAAGTTTGATGTAGGATTCACTCAGAGGCAAAACCTGACCTGAACCCATAGGGAGCTCTTTACACTTTAGCCTCTTGTGAAAATATTCATGTTTCCCTGCTGAGGTGTTAATGGGTTTGTCTTGGGGCCCCAGGTCCTGAGGAGGGTGTCACAGACTATTTGGGAGGTGTACCACAGGGCCTTTTCACAATTCAGAACCTCTAAATTCTAAAGGATACGTGATCGCAGGGGTTTCGAACCCATATCATCATTCTTCTTAAGAGAGAAGAAATGGAGAGGTAACGTGCCCCAGGTCACCAGGTGACCTGGGGGCAGAGGGCGCCCGCCTCCCCATTTCTCTCGTGATGCCTTTCAACAGACAGATGGTTACATTTGGGTTTGGCTTGGTGTTTGGGGCTCAGGAATTCAAGAGGTCAAGCTGGGAGGGTCTGCTTACTCTCTGTCCTTCTTCCAGATGGTGTGGTCCTGGTGGATCCTGAGTATCTCAAGGAGAGGAGAGGTGAGGTGGGGGTCCCCACCTCCAGCCTGTCAAGGGGCCTCCTATTCCCCACCAACTTGAGTCCCAGGCAGGACTTTCACGGCCTTTCCCTGCCCAGCCCCACTGGCTCTTCCCTTTGCAGCTCCAACGAACATCAGAGCAGGTGCTCTGGCCTCCTCCGGCCTGGGGCGGCCCACTCGTGCCCATTTGGGGAGACCCTTTGCAGTGTCCTGAGCACTCTCACGTCGGTATATCATGACTGCTGCAAGGCTGGGGCTGCCCAACAGGGCAGGAGTTAGGGTCTCATTACAGAAGAGAAAACGGAATCCCAGGGAGGTGAAGGGATTGTCCCACTGGGTGGGTGTTGGGCTGTGACAAGACCTCAGGCCTTCCAGATACCACCCAGCACTTGTCTCCCCCTCCTAGGGGCCAGGCCTGAATGGCCCAGGTACCCAGTATCCCCCTCTCAAGGGCAGCACAGCCCTCCCCACCGGAGAAGACAGACCTAGAAGCTCCAGTTGGGCCAATCCCAGGGCTCAGCTGGTGCTCTGGGGAGGCTTGTTTGCTGCCCGCCTGGGCTTGTCCTCAGTGACCCTGCTCCCACAGTCTATGTGACACTGACCTGCGCCTTCCGCTATGGCCGGGAGGACCTGGATGTCCTGGGCCTGACCTTCCGCAAGGACCTGTTTGTGGCCAACGTGCAGTCCTTCCCGCCGGCCCCTGAGGACAAGAAGCCCCTGACGCGGCTGCAGGAGCGCCTCATCAAGAAGCTGGGCGAGCACGCCTACCCTTTCACCTTTGAGGTTAGGGACCGCCAGCCCCCTGGGCAGGCACGTGGGGGCAGCTGGGGCGGCAGCTCCATGGCACTCAGTTTCTCGGTGTACACTGGGACCTGGGGCACTGTCACTTACACCACCTGGTAAGTGTCTCTTCTCTGGCCACCGCCAGGGGCGGCACCTTACCTCTGGGCTACTCCTTGGACCCTCCCATGTTGGGGGAGAGTAGGGTGGGGAGAGACCGTAGAGAAAGGAGCCCTTTTTCACCCCTGAGTTATTACAAGACTGTCTCCTCCCTCAGACCAGCTGCCCACATGCCCGCCTTCGGCCCAGCTCACAAACGAGGGATGGCGCGTAGCGATTTCCCTGCTCTGCCACTTTTCCGAAGGGAAAGACTCCCAGATGCTGGGTTTTCAAGTCTCCTGTTTCTCAGACTCTGATTCTGTGATTCAGTGAACTCCTCTGGCTTGCTAGGAGGTTAGAGCACCAGCGAGGTTACATTCATCCTCTCCACCGTAGACGCTTTGGTTTCCTGTGCCTGTGGAACCAACCACCGCCAACCGGGTGGGAATTAAACACGAAATTACAACACAAGTTTATCATCTTAGAGTTTGGGAGGCTGGACGTCAAAAACGGGTCTCCCTGGGCTGACATCAGGATGTCAGCAGGGCTGTGTTCTTTCCGGGGGGCTCTAGGCCTTGCGTCTTCCAGCTTCTGCAGACCACCCATGCTCCTGGGCTCACAGCCTGCCCCGCCATCTTCAAAGCCACCAGGTGCCGGGCAGTCTTTCCCACAGCCCGACACTCTGATACTGACTCTCCTGCTTCCTGCTTCCCCTCCAAGGTCCCTTGTGATTATATTGGACACACCTGCATAATCCCAGCTACTCTTCCATCTATAGATCTTTAACTTAACCATACCTGTAAAGTCCATTTTGTCATGTGAGGCAGCACATCACAGGTTTTGGGGATTAGGATGTGGATGGACATCTTTGGGAGAGGGTATTATTCTATCACAGTCCAGGCGAAACCCTTTAGGTGAAGAAAGACACTGAAATCCTTAGCTTTACTGGAGGGGGCTCAGCCCGATGTGGGGCATCCTTGCCGTGGTCTGATGGGGGAGACATGGTCTGTCCTCTGGAGCCCCTAGTCTGATGGAAGAGACGTGGCCTGCTGCTAGGGGCCCCTGGTCTGATGAATGTGTGTGGGGGTGATGGGTGGGCACCGGGGAGGTCAGTGGTGACTGTGACGGGAGACCTATTCTGTCTGTCCTCTTAACAGATCCCTCCGAACCTCCCATGCTCCGTGACATTGCAGCCGGGGCCTGAAGACACAGGGAAGGTGGGTCCCCTCTCTAGGAGCATTTCTCTGGGTATAGGACGTTTGTGTCCCCGGGGCCCTGGCTCTCTCTCTGGGAGGTACTGGAACCCTCTGTGTAGAAGCCTCCTTGTATCTAGGCCACTTCAGTCCCACCTCAGATAAGAAGTCTCTTCATACAGGGTGGCCGATACATTGTCATCCTCACCCCCACATTCAGTGACATGCAGTCTCCTGGGCTTGCTGGCTGTAGCAGAGCCAAACTATTCTCCGGACTACCACCTGGCCTCACAGCCTCACATGGGGGTGCATTCATTGTGGTTTCACAAATGGGGAAACTGGGGCTCAGAGAGAAGTGACACCACCCCAGATGTCCCAGGCCCCAGATCTCCGAGCCCCAGTTCCCTCATCTGCAAAATGGAGACAATAGGATGTATGTCCTCATGTGGTTGAAAGCAGGGAACAAGACACTGAGGCGCTGTGGGCTCTGCACACAGCACGTGCTCCCCAAACAGGGTGGCTGAGGCACCCGCCGTTATCTCCGGGTGGCTGCCTTGCTGAGGACAGCCGCCCAGACCAGGCAGGTGTCTGGAGAGTGGAGTCCAGTTAGGGCAGTGTGGGATGTCCAGTGTGGGGGGAGCTGGGAGAGCTCTGTGGGAAGGTCAGAGTGGGGAGGCAGCCACGGAGGGAGGCGGCGCAGCACTGGGGCTGGGCACAGGGCCGCTGAGTCAGGCTGAGGTGGGGCTGTGAGAGTCCGGTGTTCCCATCTAGCGTCCTCGTTTGTAACACGAGAGGGCGGGATGGCTGTGCTGTCGGGACCCTGCCCTCTCCAAGGCCCTGTGGTCAGCAGCCCCTTCCCCTCAGGCCTGTGGTGTGGACTATGAAGTCAAAGCCTTCTGTGCTGAGAACCTGGAGGAGAAGATCCACAAGCGGTGAGAAGGGCACAGCTTCCGCGGGGTGTGGGCTGCCTGTTGGCAGAGGGAGGGAGACAGGACCCGCAAAGTCTGAAGAAGAGATAAGTAACAATACCTGGAAGTGTGAGAGGAGGGGCCACACGTTCCAGCCTCAGGAACTCTGACAAGGGCACTCTGGAAGGCTGGCAAGTCATGGAGGGTTTCCTGGGGGAGGTGGCTCCATTGCCCTGGCTCAGGCCTCTGCATTTTTTCCTTTACACCACTGTACCTGCCTCCTCCATCTCCCTCCCTGCCTCTAGTTCTGCCCCACCAGACTGCATGTCTTTTTGTTTTGTTTTGGAAAGAAACACAAAATTAAGGTTGCTTTTAACAGCGAACAAGATTTTTCCCAGCCATCTTAGACCCCCCACTCCCCGGTTCTCTTCCTGGGAGGCCATCAGGAGTAGCTGGTGCTTGGGGTGGGATGTGGGGTCAGTGGAGGCTTCTACGTGAGGGAGGGAAGTGCAGTCAGTTAAGCCACCCCTGGGGAAAGTGACGGGGAGGGTTAGAGAAGGTAGTGCTCTCCCAGCCAGGCACAGCCCTGGGCAGACAGTCTAGGCTGGCAGCCGGAAATAGCTAGCCCTGACTTCTGAGATGGACTGCCCAGCCCTGCTCTCATGCCTGCTCCTTCTCAAAGCAGGTCCTCCTGGTGAGGCTGGTCTCAGCTCCCAACTCGAATGTACTCTGCCTCCCCAGGCACAATTCCTAACGGAGGCTGGTTGAGGGAGGGCGCTGCAACTTCCTAGAACCTGGGCTGAGTTTGCCATCTGGTGGCTGAAGTGTGTATTGCAGGCATCTTCATCTTCAGCTTGGGAAACTCCTGAGTTTGGGGAGCTGGGACCCTTCCCCTGGTTTCTGGCTTCTTTTTCTTCTTAAGATCTGAGACCAGGGGAAGGAAAGGGGGTTGTGGGTTTTTGGAGAGGCCTCACAAGACCAAGGAAAAAGAACAACACTGAAGGCCACCACCTTCACCCCACTACCAATGGGATATTTTAAGTCCATACTACTGCTACTATTACTAATGATACAGCAACTATCATTTATCAAGGGCCTATTAAGGGCCAGACACTATTCAGAGTGATAAACATGTATGAACTAAGTTAATCCTCACAGCAACCCTGTGAGGTAGGTGTCACTATTGTTTACCATTTTACAAATGAGGAAGCTGAGACCCAGAGGTTAATTTACTCAAGGTCATATAGCTCATAAAGGGAGAGCTTAGACCTTAACCCTGGCTATCCAGTTCCAGGGAGTAGAGTTGAGAAGTGCGGGTGCTGGCAAACCCAGCATGCCACAGACCCTACCTCCCCGGGTCCCATCCCCTCCCAACTCTTGTGTCCTCCCTCATTTCTCCCCTGAGCCCCTGTCACCTTCATTGAGCCCAATCTCATCTCTGAGCCTCCATCATCCCACTGAGTCTCTATCCTCTTTGCTGGCCAGCACCCCCCTGACTGAATCCATACCCTCTGACGGAACCCCATCACCTCTCTGAGACCCCATTTCTTCATGGAGCCCCTTTGTGTATTTTGATGTAATAGATATTTGGTGGGCACTTGTTAGATGGCAGGCACTGTCATAGGTGGTGAGAACACAGCACTGAACAATTTAGATACAAAATGTTGTCCTTAAAGAGCTTATGCTATGAAGTGACATAAGGGATGCAGGAAGTGAAAACACAGTCTTTTTCTTGCTATCCTGCTGGCTGCTAAGACACAGACCCACATCAAATGCTGCAATGGGATAGTCCAGCTTTGATTATGTGGGAGTTCAGACCATGAGAAAATCAAGTGAGCCGATCTAGGAAGGCTTCTTAGAAGAAGAGGGATTTAGCTGGGCCTTGAAGAAGGGAGCAAATGAGAGCAGAAGTGGGAAGAGGGTGTTGCAGGTGGGGGCAGTGCAAGTGAAGCTGCAGAGAAAAGACTAGATAGACCATCAAGGATGATAGTGAGGAAGTAGGGGTGGCTGCGGCCACAGTGGGGGAGCATTGAGTGGGGCCAGGTGGTGACAAGGCCCCTATGTTAACCCTTGTGGTTTGGACTGGATTCTAAGGCCATGGGGAGCCATTGCAGTCTCTTGAGCAGGAAAGGGAAGATCCCAAGGGAACGGAATGGAGGCAGGTGACTCTGGCTGTTCTTTTGCTCTGTCCATCTTCATTAGGAATTCCGTGCGCCTGGTTATCAGGAAGGTTCAGTATGCCCCGGAGAGGCCTGGCCCCCAGCCCACAGCTGAGACCACCAGGCAGTTCCTCATGTCGGACAAGCCCCTGCATCTAGAGGCCTCCCTGGATAAGGAGGTAGGAGGTTTAGGCTTGGCGGGGGGTGAGGGCTGTTCTCCTGGGGCTGGGACCTCAGATCCCAACTCTCTGATGGCCTCTCAGGCTCCTTAGGTAGGAGCTTCCACCTCCAGTCCTGAGGCCACAGGGTTCAGGGAATCTGAGACCTCCCTTGGGGAATTTGGGGAAGGCTCTGGGGGCCTAAAGAAGCTACAGAGTGGGGTATGAGTCTGAAGGGTGTGATTGACTTTAGAAGTCAGGGTACGTCACGAAGGGACCTGGGCTCCTGGCCATCTCCCCACACGCCTTCCTCCTTTTGAGGTATGGGCCCTGCTTCCTCATCTCTGGGGACAGCTGAAGGCAGGTGTTGGGGACAAGATTTGAGATGAGGTCCTTCAATGAGGACTCAGAGCCGGTTCCCTCAGTGAGCAGGTCAGCTCTTCCCCACCTTTCTCTTGCTTCTTTTAGACCCTCCTGTGTCTGAAATTCCTGGCATCCAGAGTGAGCAGGGACTTGATACATCACTTAGTCCAACCCCTCCATTGAATAGAAGGGGAAGCTGAGGCTTAGACAGACGGGTCCAAGGTCACGCCGCTCTCATCCTTCATTATCATTGTTTCATCACTCCCATTATTTCTGGTGACCACGTCAGGACTGGAGCCCAGGAATATCACCTTCTAATTCAATCATCTTTCAAAATCCCACAAAAGAACTGAACATGCCCAGTGACGTAGCATCAGTGGGAAGCGGCTGATGAACTTGAGGCCAATGTCAGAGTGGCCAAAGTCTGGGGAACCCCAGGAGATGTGTGTGGGGTCTCTTCTCTCTCCCCCTCTCTAGAGCTTTAATACTCTCTGGTCCAACCCTTCCCCCTTCTTACCCCTCCCAGATCTATTACCATGGAGAACCCATCAGCGTTAATGTTCACGTCACCAACAACACCAACAAGACAGTGAAGAAGATCAAGATCTCGGGTACCCTGGGCAGAGGGCCAGCCCAGGGGGGCAGGCAAGAGGGAATCAACCCAAGGGTTGGGGGAGCTGAAGCTTCTCCCCTTGTTAGCAGCCGTACAGATAACTACTGCCTGTAGGGAAGCCCAGGGCCTGCTCTAAGCCAAAGGGTAAGGCTTTTGAGGCTAGTGATACAAGCTGTTCATTGGCCAGGTAATGAGTTTACTGTTTAAGTCACCTATTCAGGTTCCCTAGGTTCTGGGCAAAGCTGCCCTTGAGGGAGATTTGTGGCAGTGGAAGGGAGTGGGTGTGTGGGGACTACCTTTTAGGTGGAAGATGGGGGTGGCCTCTTGCAGAATCTCCCAGTGCGCTCTGGCCATTACCGGGACCAAACATCCTCAATTCGAGGGAGCCTAGCCTGCCTGGGAGCTGCACCGCTGGCTCACGCCACCTTGTTTCCCTCTTCCTCCCCAGTGCGCCAGTATGCGGACATCTGCCTTTTCAACACAGCCCAGTACAAGTGCCCGGTGGCCATGGAAGAGGCTGAGTAAGTGAACACAAGCCCAGCCTTGGATGTGTGGGACTGGGTGGGAAGTGAGAAGCCCTGGTTCTGGTTACAGGTGCGGATGGCTCTTTTCTGCCTGGCAGAGGGCTTGGCCTCAGATTTTCTTGTCTCTTCATGGTAGATGACCCCACACAGCCTTTTAGAAGACGTCCACTTGATTTCGCTACAGGGAAATGCATGTTCCAGTCAATGGAAAGACCTACTAAAACTAGAATGACCAAATGAGAGCTAATGAATCTAAGCAGACTGGGGTCATGACTACCCTGTACTAGAAACCGAGATTGAAGGAGATACTTTGCTCTGAGCTTCCTGGCAGCCACGGCAAAGAGGGGAAGGTGTTAGGTACACAGCATTTCCTGTCTGATCAAGGAATAATCCAGTTCATTGGGTAAAAGGGGTTGTGTGTGGGAGGGTAGAGAATGATTATGTTTAAAAATTCTAGGTTTGAGGACAGCATGGAATTTTGTCCCAAACCTGTTAGCAGCCGAGTCAACAGGAGAGGTCCTAAATGAAACTCTTCTCATTTAAAAAGGACGTAGATGCTCCCATTAGAAGACACATCTGTTTAGGGTTTTTTTCCCCTTGGCCCTGCCTCCTTTGGGGAGGCAAGTGCATTTCATGTAATTTTTCATGCATGTGTGTGTGTGTTTTACACGTAATAGCAATCAGTAGTTTTGAAAGTTAAACACCTGTTTTAAATGTTACTATGTTGTCTTTGAGATGTTCTGGCTGGGCTGGGGGTGATGGCTGCAGGTTGGCTCTGGGGAGTATTTCCACACCCGCCTGCCTTCTTCCCAGTGACACAGTGGCACCCAGTTCGACATTCTGCAAAGTCTACACACTGACCCCCTTCCTGGCCAACAACCGAGAGAAGCGGGGCCTCGCCTTGGACGGGAAGCTCAAGCACGAAGACACGAACCTGGCTTCCAGCACCCTGTGAGGACCCACCCTCCCCACTCCCTGCCCCCAGTGGGTCCACACACACCTGTTCCCACCAGTGCCAGTACATGGTGTGGCTACTTTCTCCCCCAGCGTCCCTGGCCCATCCCCAGGAGCTTGAGCCAGAGAGAAGCTGTCCCCTTACTCCCACTCCTATCCAGGGGTGACCAGAGAGTAAGATGGGCCCCTAGACCCAGCTCCCTTAGTCAGTGCTGGGCTCTTCTGGCTTGCCTGGGGGAGGGGGTGCAACCCGGAGAGGCTTCCTGCGGGAGGCAGCAGCTCCTGACCTAGTAGCTACAGTCAGATGGGGTGTGTCCCTGAGGCAGAGTAAGGCTGGATTCATCCAGCAGGAGGGGATGAATCAGGAGGGGGGGGGAGTCTGGGAAGATGTGGACAGTGAGCTGGGCAAGACCCATGGAGGTGTGCCCCTCAAAGGCAGGGATCCCTGGGCCATACAATCACTCTTGCCTCATGGTCATCATGGATCTGAGGCTACCTGCTCTAGTGTAGACCTGGGGTGTGGAGACTCCTCTTGTCCTACCTCCTGAGGTCTGGCCCTTCAGTGGGGCTTTGGCCTGCCTCTGCAGCCCGCCTGCCCATGACCCCCCACACATACCCCATGTTCCAGTCACACAGTTGTTCGCACGCACACGCTAGCCACTCACCTCCAAGCTTTTGCCCCTCTTCCTCTTCTTCCACCCCGGCTCAAATCCCATCTGACTTCAAGGCTTCCAGACTTGAGGGGACATCTCCTGGAGGGTCTGCCCCACTACCTTCCCCCACTGCCTTGCCAGCTTCCCCCCTCCCCTCTGAATTCCCCGCCTGTCTAGCCCTTTGTGCCCCATGAGTCGCTGAGCAGTGAGAGAAGCAGAATCCATCCATCTAAGGGTAGAAAGGACCCACCACGCTGCAGGGACTCGGGCCTAGGGAGGAAGGAGGCTTACCAGGTGTGCACAGGGACTGAGTTTTACAACCAGAGGTGGGACCCAGGGCTCTAGGTTCCTATCCACTCAGGGCAAAGCTTACTTTTCTCATATACGGAGCTCTGTTTGCACATGGTGGCTGAGTGGACCAGGAGAGGGACGGATAGCTGCTACCCGCCCCCGCCCCCCCCATGCCACCCTACTGTGTCTCATCTACCCAGCCAGCCGCCATGAACCTGCTTCCCTATGTCACCTTGCAGGTTGAGGGAAGGAGCCAACCGGGAGATCCTGGGCATCATTGTTTCCTACAAGGTGAAAGTGAAGCTGGTGGTATCTCGGGGCGGGTAAGTGCTCTAGCCCAGCCCAAGACTCGAAGTGCTGAGCGGGGTGTCCCCGACCATCCACAGCCCACTGCCCCATTCTACCTGTTAGTCTGACGTTTTAGCTGCATCCACAAAGCATCCACTTCCTGTTTTTTCTCCTCCCCTTTCATGCTCCTTTTCCTTCTCTTTTGCCTCCTTTCCCTCTCCCACTTCAGAGGCTTTCAATCCCTTGCCTGCCCTCTCCATGTTTCTCTCCTTCCTCCCCTTCCTCCTCTTCCCTTTCCCTGTCTGGGCACCTGGGGTTGTTGTTGGGGTGGGGGTGGGGGGCAAGATTCCTCAGAATCTATGCTGTGGGATCTCCAGAGGGTTCTGTGCCCTCATCACATGTTGGGGCACGGCACCCACCCCTGCTCATGCCCATGCTGATCTGCTGAGGAAATGGCTAACGAGAGCTGGATTAGGGAAGTTCTGACTCTCCCATTTGACAGATGGGGAAACAGAGGCCCAGACAGTTTTCCAAACATTTCCTGAAATCTCCTCCCCTGATCTCAGGTCATAGGCTAGGTGCTGGGCTCATTGCACTAGACCAGACATATTTCTTGCCCCGGAGCACAAGCTGGTGGAGGCTCAGATGGAACTTTTCCCCACAGAACGGGCCTGCATGTTGTTGGAAACCTAGAATGAGGATTTCTAATTTGTCACAGGGATTTTTTTTTCTCTGATTCATAAATGTCTATGAAAAGATTTGAATGCTAATAGCTTTAGACATTGAATCCCCTTTATTTCTAGAATAATGCCTTATGTAGTTGGCAGTGTATAATACTGACCACATATATAGGACATCTCAGACCTGAAAATCCCAAATCCTGTGTCCTGTGACTCTTGCAGGATCCACAGTCTGCCTCAGGCTCTTCCTTGAGGAATCCTCGGTGAATCCCAAACTGATTTCTTCTACCACCAGAGAGGCTTCCCCAGGGTGGGCAGCACAGGGGTCAGTTTTTATGTCTCCTTTGCAGAGAAGGATCCTCAGGCTTAGTGAGAGGATCTCCTGTGAGGAGATTTGGCTGAGCTGGGCCTGGATTTCAGTCCCCTGGGCAAGGCTAATGGCATCTCTGTATCTCTGGATGAGGTTACAGCCACGCAGCGGCGGGTGGGAGCGCATCTCAGGGTCTTCCCTATCCCTATGGGCAGCAAGGTGGTGAATGAACGTACTTTCTGTTTTCTTCCTCTCTGAACTCTCTCCTGACCACTTCTCCCGCCTCCTCTGACCCACCCAGCCTGTTGGGAGACCTTGCATCCAGGTAAAGTCCCTCCCTTCAACCTGATCAACCCACCTTCCTGGAGGGCCCAGAGATCCGAAGTGCAGGGCACTGGGTTGGAAGGAATCTTAACAGTCACTTTCGATTGCCAGGCTCAGGCATGTGCCTGGTCTAGGGCCCTCTCCAAAGAGACTAGGGAGATGCAGTTTCTCCTTTAAAAACCTGCCCTTTAAAAACCTTCCATTCCATCCAAGAGATAAGAACCTCCGCAGACAGCAAAGTCAGCTTCATTGATCTGGGGAATGGCCCCCTAAAAGTCTCGCGTTTTGGAGAAATGCAGGTTTCGTGGCCTCCACACTTGTACACTAATGGGAGTTAAATGCTGGCCGTGCGTTGCTAAGGAGAGGGCCTGTGGAGGTCTGCCCTTGTAGACAAGATTCTTTGTAGCCAGCTGGATCCTTGCACATTCCCAGAACTGCACACGCTCCACCTGCAGTGGATTTGCCTCCTGCTGTCACAAGGAGGGCAGTGTTGTTCATCCCAAGAAATCATCTATTTGGCGAGGTGAAAGTAATTCGATTCGGTTCAGTACAATTCCACAAAGATTTTCTGAACCCAGGTTTGTGCCCAGCTTTGTGCTACATGCTGAGGTCGCAGGGAGGAATCAGTCCCATCCTCTGTCCTTGATCACTCATGGCCCGCTGGAGTTAATGCCTAGATTCTTCCACCCACATCCTGTTTGGCTTTAACGAAGGTTGGCAAATGCATTCTTCCATTCTGATAGTTCACGCTTCCAAGTGAGCCTGGAAAAGCAATCCCCTTTGTAAGCAAAAACCAAAAAAGAAAAGAAAAGCCAGACTATTTTAATAGCCTATGAGGCCCCCATGTTCCCACTGAGGGGAAGTAATGATGCTGGCAGGTACCAGTGTCACAGTTCAATCAAACCTTTCACCTATATCATCTCCTAGAAGTTCTTGTGGTTCTAGAAGGTAAGTATTGCTATCCCCATTTTCCAGATGAGCTCAGTGAGACTTGAAGATGTAAAAGCGTCCCCCCGGACAGTGCTGGGGCCAGGAACAGACCTTTCTGGTTGCACAGCCGGTGTCCCTGCCTACTCTGTACCACTCTCCCTTCCTCCCCACCAACTGGGCTCTGGGCAGCAAGGTCAGTGAGATAAGGTTGTGCCTGAAGGTGCTCGTAGTTGGCAGGGCCTCCTAGGTGACACCACCCCAAGCTGAGAGGAGGAACATGGCTGCTTCTGTAGGAGTGGAGAGCAGAGGACGGATAGGAATCACCACCTCAATTCTGAGCAGTTATCACTCGGTGGGTAAGGATGTCAATTATGGAGTCCGAATCTTGTCACTTCCCATTAATAGCTGTGTGGCCTTGTGCGGTATTATTTTTCCTCCTTGTGACTCAATTTCCTAGTCTGTACATACGCCATAATAATGGGGTTGTTGTGGAGATTAAAGGAGCTACTCTAGAACAGTCCTCGGCGCAGAGTCAGCACCACGTGTCTGCCCTTGTTACTATTCTGTTCCTCAGGGCCAAGGGGAAGGAGGTCCTGGTCAGAAGCCCTGGGTGTTGGCAGCCCCTTTCCCCATTCTTGCCCACCACCCAGACCCTCCATCCCTACAGGGCTTCAAGGCTCTTTGCAAAGTGTAGATAGTCCTGGGGCCTGGGCCAATACAACTTGAATTTGATTAATTGACCTCAGCAGTGCATCATCCAGATGTGACGGGTTAGGACCACTGGAGCACTTTCATAAGAGTCTCATGGAGATGTTGGGAGGTGGGACTGAGTAGGGGGGGAAGGGCTGTGTTAAGGAAGGCTGGGCTGGCTGTGGTGATTTGAGGCCTGCACGGTCCCCGGACACCTCTGGAGCCACCGAGGGACCAACATGCACACTGCCCTGTCCTTTTCCCAGCCCTTTGCCTCGTCCCAGCTCATGAGAATCCAGGGATCCTTCTCAGGAAAGGGGAGGTTTCCATTTCTTTTTGGAGCCAGCAGAAAAGGTCTTCTAATTCAACTCCTAGAGAGAGTAAAGTTCACTGAGTAGCAGAACTAGGGTCTGAGCAGATTCCCTGCCTTAGCTGGGAGCTACCTCCTCTGACCATAAAACCCTCCCCCAGTCCTCAAACTGATAGGGCATTGAGTCTTACAGTCTGAGACTGGGCTCAAAGCTGACCGGGTCTGGGTCTCTGTTTCAGTGACGTGGCTGTGGAACTGCCCTTCACCCTAATGCACCCCAAGCCCAAAGAGGAACCCCCACATCGTGAAGGTGAGCAGGATCTGTGGGTCACTGGAGTGGGAGTTTCCAGGTTGCCGACCCCATTCTCCACCAGCTGCTGTGTCTCCCCATCATCCCATCTCACTCTGGGTTAGCCTTCAGCCCTGGGTCACCCTTTTCCCTCAGCTCCCCAGGGTCTTTTGTGAGGCCCACATTCCTCTATTTGCATCTGACTCCCCCAAGAGACAGAAAGGTCTTGACTCCTTTGTCCATGGGGAGGGAGGTTGGGAGCGGAGGGGTCAGATGACCAGATTGGTCATATTTCCTTAAATCGAAGACTGTTTGAGCTGAGACAACTTGATAGTATGTACCACAAAGAAAGAAAAATGTTCTCACAATGAAACTATCAGATGCCATTGTTTGTAAAACATACCCCAAGTTCAGAGACGTGAAAATGTGAGGGAAAAAATAAGGTTGTCTTAACACTTTATGAAAGTCCTGTACTTAAGAATCTAAGTCATGTAGGAGGCATGACAAAGGAGTAGGGTCCGGAGGTTTTTCTATACTTCTGGAGCTGCAGGGGGGCCTCCTGGGCCTTCGTGGACCCTCCTGGACCTTCCTTCCTGCCTTTAGGATGATTTGAGGGTGTTTTCAAGATCAAGGAGCAGCCCTTCTTCCCCACTTCCCTTCTTTCTTAGCCCTCCTCATTGCCCTGGAGTGGGGAGCTGTAGCCACCTGGCCCTGTGCCCACTCGCCACTAATGCTCGGGCGCCCGCCCACCCTGTGTTTAGTTCCAGAGAACGAGGCACCAGTAGATACCAATCTCATAGAACTTGACACCAAGTAAGCCAAACCCTGCCTGCAGAAGTCCGGGGGGCGGGCCTTGGGTGGTGGTGGTGGGGCGATGGGGTCATTTGCATATATACTTATTAACCCCTGAGGAACAGCTGATCTAACCCCGTCTGCTGAGAGCCGCCTCTGCTCGCCTCTTCAGCAACCCGCTTGCCTGCATGTGACTTGAAGGACCCTCCGTGCCTGTTCCTCTTCCTCCTGCCTTGGTGGGGTCTGTCTTCCTCCCTCGTCCTTGCACGTCCGTCCGTCCGTCAGTCCGTTCGTCCGTCCACAGCGCCTGCTCGGCTTTCACAGGGCTGGTTCGGCTCGGGCCCTGGCTGGGGGCTCTCCTGCCCTGCCCGCGCCCAGCTGGTGAATCAGGCTGTGGGGTGGGGAAGGTTCTGGGGCTCTTGTTGCTTCTGCCTCCTGAGGACCGATGCGGATTTCCCTGCGGTCAAAGGCCATCGCCTCACCGGACAGTGGCCAGAGGGGGAGGACCTGGGCCGACGTCATGAACCACCTCCAGAGCCAAGCAGCTTTCTCTCTCCGGCTCCAAATCCACCCTTTCCTTGTCCCCCAGGAGATATTTGGGATGTGGGGTCTCAAGTCACCCCATGAGGATACCTCATGTGGCTGGCTGAGTTCTGTGTGGCAGGGGACTTGGGTGGGCCTAGGTGTACATGTTATGTGATAGAACAGAACTCACTGTTCTTAAAAGCGGTCCTCAGTCTGGAAACCCCACTCAGGCACCCCCTTTCCCCACCCACCCTGCCTCTGCCCCACTGTTTAGATTTGCTACTCCCAGACCCCGTCCCATCCAAGATCCTTCAGGGTAGAGTGTAAGCTGACAGCTCCCTGGAGAAGGGCTTTCATGGGTTTTTCCTCCACTAAGCCAAGCCGGCAGCATCCTGTGCAGACACAGGAATGCTTCCCGAGGGTAGTTCTTTGGGTGGGTGGTGGGCTTTCCTGGACCTGTTCTGGGGGGTTCAGTATAGGCTGTGAAAGTGCTGGTGGCCTGGCCTCTCGCAGTGTGAATACGTTCTCCCTCTGGCCCCAGCCCAGCTACACTGCACCTCCAGCCCCATTTGATATCCGCCTCCCACCCCCAAATCCTTAAGAACTGGGTCCCTTCCCAGCCCTTAGGCGTGAAAGTCAAACCCTTGTATCCCTCTGGTATTTCCACGACTGGCTGGAGTCTTGATACGACCACTCCCACTGTCACTGGAGGGCATCTAGATGGGCCAGCCGGACAGGCCTTTCTGCCCACGGTCAACCCCAGGGCACAGCCTCGGAGTCCCATCCAACCCTCTGGATAAGCCTACTCTCCCTGCCTTGCAAGCACATCCCATTTTCCTTGTCTTTCCCACCAGCGATGACGACATCGTGTTTGAGGACTTTGCCCGCCAGAGACTGAAAGGCATGAAGGACGACAAGGAGGAGGAAGAAGATGGTACTGGCTCTCCGCAGCTCAACGACAGATAGACTGGGGCCAGCCCCCCTCCGGGCAGCTCCGGGTCGGCTCTCCTGCACTAGGATGCTTATTCGTCTTCTTCCCGTTCTCGTTCCCCCTCTCTTTTGTTCTTCTAGTTACTACCAGGGGGCCCAGTGTTCTTCCAGGTCACGGTGGTGAACCTCTGGCCTCAGGACTGGCCCCACATCACCATGCCAACAAGGGGCACATGGGCCACCTTCACCCCTCTCACCCCTGTCGCGGGGCACCCCTCCAGCCCCTCTCTTTTCCTGGTGACACCCGCCCCCGGAAAGGCCATCCTGGCTCTGGCCTTGGAATTTGACTTGGGATGGGGAGCAGAATGGGGAATGTGGGGCATAGGGCTTGGAAGGGTGAGGGCTCAAGACGTGTGAGAGGGTGCCCACAGTCCCACGTGGCTAACACAGCTCTGGCAGCTAAAAGATGACTATGCTGAGGGCCACCCTCGTCTGGCTGGGAGGGGCATACCTGTGGATAAATGCTCAATGGCTTCATGCAGTTGAGACCCAACAAACACCTCTCCCCATCCAGCCCTCTGTCCCCACCCTCCATCCCTCTGTGTCTGACAGTGACCATTGGTGAGGGTTTGCAGACCCCAGGAGTAGAGAAAAGCCACCAGACTGGCTTTCTCACCAGCAGTTACTCAGTCTAAGGCAAGCTGTGTGAACTAGCCCATCAATTTCAGTACTGTCAGGATGTAACATCCTAGCTACCTTGTATCTTATGTGTGTGTCCTGTCCGTACACAGGCACAGAGAGAGAAGGGAGGGGTCTTCGGAAAGCACCAACCAGAAGCAGAATGAGCTCAAGCTCCTGGGGAGGTTTCCTGAAGGGTGGTTCTGAGAGGTGAGGTCAGGGGCAAGGAAGATAAGAATCTGCTCTGTTCCCTCCTTTGCAGATGTAAGAACAATCGGTGATCCCTCAGGAAGTAAGGCTGGAGGTCCAGATGGGGCTGGGGACACCCATATCCCCCTGCTTCACCTTACAGTTCACCCGGGCTGAGCTGGGCTGGCCCACAGTCTGGGAGAGAGTGCTTGAGGCCACCATGCCCACAGTCAGAGGGGCTTCTTTCCCAAAAGGTGGCATGGTCCATCAGGATGCCTTCACCTAAAGGAAAGGGACTGTCAGGTAGCAAAGAACCCTTCATTTCCTTAGGGAGTTGATGAACCCCCACCAGTTCCCAGTGTCATGGATACTCAGCACCCATTGGCTGGTGTTGGTGTGATTGAGACCTGGGGCATTTTTAGGCAATAGAGTGGGCAGATGATGAGGTAGAAAGTGTTAAAAGGTATTTGTTCTTGTCTGGACTTTGACACCCACTTACTGTGTGACCTTGGGCAAGTTCCTTTCCTTCTCTGGGCCTCAGTTCTTCACCTAGAAAACCGAGGGGTTTGACCAGATAATCACAAAGGGACCTCCCAGCTCTGGCCTCTAAGAATTTGTAAACCTTAGAGCTTCTGGTATGGTGGGTGGAACCAGAGCCAGACCATTGACTCTTGTTTGTCTTCCTCCAGAGGTGATTCATTGCACCCCAGAGGCAGCGGGGCCCTGGCAAGCTCCTAGCCAACCCCTTTCCAGGCTGGAGAAGGGCCCTTCTTGGGCCTCTGGAGGGTCATCGAATGTCAAACTGTGGCCATAGCTAGCATGAGCTGCTCGGCCCTAGGGCCTGAGTGTTACAGAAGGTCAAGCTTGTATTTGCTCATGACAGGGCCTCTGGTGCCTCACAGCTCCCTGTGGATGGTAGGCCCCCTGAGGTTTACCTTATACCCAAGCAAATATATTGCTTAGCAGGGCAAGGGAGCTCTCCTCCATCCCTGCTCCCTCTTACTCTATCCCATACTTCCCTGAAAAAGGAGACAACAAACATTTGTTATGCAAGTTGGGTCTCAAACCGTTTCTGTCCAGCCCCTCCTGAGATGGGCTCTGTAACCATCATCCATGGTGAGATTACCCAGTTTACAGACCTAGCACTGCACCTCAGCCCTTCTCCTGAATCTCATGAAGATTTGAGGCTAGGGACTCCCTGCCCCAGGTCAGGACCAAGTCAGCTTGGGGCAGCCATACTCTCCTGGCCAGCCCTGGGGTCCAGCCTCTCTACCAGAGCTTGCTGGCAGTCCACACCTCATTGGACAGCTGAAGAGTTGATGAAGGGCTTTAGCAATACAGGCCAAGCGTCTTCCTCTGGAACCTTTGAGGCTGGTATGAGACACTTTAGGATTCGAGGTAATTGATCACTCCCCTACAAACCTCTTCCTCTATCCCTCACTGGCACACGTGAAAGATTTGTCAGCCTGGTTTCTTGAGCTTCTTCACCTCAATGTCACACTCACCATTTGGGGTTTATCCCAGTGTTTTAATGGAAATTTCTCTAGCTGTGGGAAGTATCATAGCCTCATCTAGACTTTTACTCTTTGAGTCGATTTTGTTCGAACTTGGCTTAACAGCTCTTGGCTGACAATCTCTGCTCAGTGCTGGGCACTCGAGATACAGAGATGGGTCAGTCGCAGCCCCTGTCCTCAGAAAGTTCATGGTCAGGTGAACGTTATAGTGGGGAGTAATGGGAGCCATTGCTTTCAGGGCTCCTTGGCTGCTGCTGGTTCATATAGTGCCTTGCTGTGAATTAGAAGCAGTGCCCTTTCCAGGTAGATTCAGCCCATGTTAGAATGCAAAACTTTGAATGGTGCACAGACTGGAGTTCAGCCCCACCTGCCAGCCAGGTGCCATGCTCAAGCCAGAGTGTTTCCTTTGGCCTCTTCCTGAGAGAAAGACCCAGATCATCTTTCAAAGCTTCTGATTGACTCCAGACCCCACTCCACCTGCGGCCCCCACCATAACTGAGTCCTTCTATGCTGGTCCCCTCTCCATCTGGAGGTTAACCTGTCTGGAATCTGGTGAGACCTTGGAGTGAAATTGGGGATGCAGGAGCCCCCACTGGGCCCCAGGCACCAGCCCACAGTATCGGCTCTCTGTGCACACATGTGGGCTCTGTGCTGACCACACAGCTCCACACTGGTACATTCCAGTGGGCTTTGTGGATGGGCATATAGATAAAAGTCTGGGCGGAAGGAAAGAACATGGCCCGGGGTGAAAATCTACAGGCAGAGGGCCAGCTGGATGTCCTCAGCACTACCACTGTGAGAAGAGTTCAGTCCCCTTGAAGATAAGGACTGAGTTATTTGGCTGGAGTCCATGGGCTGCGTCAGCCTCAAGGCACAGACAGGTGAGAGTGGGCACACCAGGGGCTGGTTCAGCTGGGCATGTTGCCAACAAGCTGGCTCCTACATGGTGCCATGCAAAGCATGCTGGCCTGGAAGCCCACGGTGCCCGCGGTGCTGGCCTGGAAGCCCTTGGGCCTCCAGTCCAGTTGTCACCAACCAGCTGAGTAGCCTTGAGCTAGTCACTCGACCTCTTGGGCTCTGTTTCTCTAGCTGTAAATTGAGATCGTGATCCCTTGCCCACCTGACTCAAGGAATTGCAAGGCCCAGAGGAGATGAAAATCAGCTCTGTAAGGTGCAAAGGGCTGCACAGGCCGTGGCACTGCCACTGCAGGGGGCCAACCCAGGGTCACACAGGAAGGTCACCGTGCCTTCAGGAATGCCTTGCCCACAGATAGCGGTCTCAGTGATCATGACAGATAGGCAAGCCATGGATGTCATCAGTTATTGGGCTTTCTGGATCGTCACAGGCCTGGTGCCACCCACATATCCCATCTTTCAGATCCCATAGAGACCAGAAAAGCCTTGGCTCTGATCCCAGGTTAGGGAGAGCCACCAACTCCCAGGCCCAGGGAGGGCTGAACCACTCTTCCATCTAAGAACCCCAAGGGTGAGGTGGAATAGAAATTGCCCTTCAAAGTAGAAGGCCCCCTCCAGGATCAAACACAGCTGCCAATGCTTCTTGGTGACACTTAGGAGGGATTTGGGCCCAGGAAAAACCCAGGCCTCTTACCCCAAGAGCTGAGCCCGCGCTGACCCATACCCAGTGGCTCCAGTATCCTACAAAGGCAGCTTCTCTCCTGCCGGTGACTGGGGACTGAACGTTCTCCACCCATCCCAGAGGAAGGCATTGGCCCCAATCTTAAACTATAATTGGGTTTCATGGGCGTGGGCCTATATCTGTTCTGATGTTTTTAAAGTCAACAAGGACCAAAACAGACCTCCCTGACCCTCATGCATAAAGCCTGCACTGAGCTTGGCATTTTGCCATTCTTGTCCAGGAAGGTCCATCGCTTCTGTCCTCCCTCCAGGACCGAAATGGCCTACCTGTGGGACAGGGTCCCTACCTCTCCCACTCCCCTGCAGTGTCGCCACACAGTGGCTTCAAAGGCTCATTGAAGGGGGAACCCCTCCCCCAGGACTCTCTCCCAACTCCTCACTCTGAAAGAGAAATCAAAGCACAGGTCCCCAGGACCCATGATTTATAGACACTCTGACACAGTGGTTTTCAAACCAGGTGCTGTGGAACCCCTGAGTTTCACAGAGCGTTGTCAGGGGCTGCTAAAGTGCGAAGATGTGGGTGGAGGCAAAGGCTAGGTCTCCAGCTCTCCCTCATCCCCACTTCCACCAGGACAACTCTGCTTTTATCTGTCTTGCCTATTGAGGTTTCACCTTCAAATTTTTGAAGAAAAACTTCTTCAAACCACCATTCTAAGGTTTGATCTTCAACCAGCAAGCACAGGCTCTATTCTTGCTTTTCATGTTGGAATGGCTCTAGCATTCCAATACAAAGTGTCTTTGTATTGGAACTTGGGTCGCAGACCCAGGCCCAAGCATTTGCTTACACACACACACACACACACACACACACGCATGCATGCACGCACACACGCACGCACGTACGTGCATATACACATTTGATGGTTTTGTAGCTCACCCACCCTGAAGCTCTGGCCTGGGTTTGATTTAGGCAGGGGCCTGGTGCTCAGTGAGGATGAGTCTTACCTTGATATCAGCCCATGCAGTGTGGGGGACTGAGGAGCAAGGACACAGGCCCAGCCCCCACCCCACAATTTGTGTCTGCACCCCACTTCCCTGGCCCAGGCCTAAGGGACACATAATGAGAGAAGGAGAAACTAGACTCAGGTTCCTCTTTACATACAGCCAGATGGATCGATGTCTGGGTTTTATACAAAACAAGTGCTGAGGGAGGACTTTATGACAGAAGTCCCTCCTGTGAGGACATGCCCCTCCAGAGACTTTTAAAGCAGTAGGTTTCCCTTGAGCCATTCTAATAGGATTCTGCTCCCACATCTGTGGACAAGCAAGTGTGTGGGCATCAGAAAGGTGACTGAAGGGATGCTGGTCCCCCACCCACAGTATCCCACATTCTCTCTGCCAGCTTGCCTCTCTGCTAGGGCCCCTGACCAGGGCTAAGTTGGGGGGCTACATTGGTGAGACCTGGACTAGCCCTTGACACAGAATCCTGTCCAAGCCCTATTGAGGGAATTCTATGGGGAAAATGTGAGGCTCAGGGCATAGCCAACCATGTGGCATGGGAGAAAGAGTTCTATGTTCAGCCTAAGTATGCCCTTGGAACCCCACTGACCTCAGTTTCCTCATGTGTAAGATGGGGCTAGTGCCGAGCTCTGCCCTCCTCACAGGGATTACTGCAAGGGAAGGTCATAGGTGGGCATGATAAGCAGTGTCATATGAGAGGTGGGATCTGCACAAACGGGGTGTGGTCATGGCCTGCACTGCAGATCAGCAGACTACTTGATTAATGGGATTAATGACTAATGGGATGTAACATCTTCCTGGAGCATCTCTGCTCAGTGTTAAGTTCTAGCCACACACACTATGGGAGATGTGCCTCTTCCTACCCAATGGGAGCCAGCATTGAGCCTGGCACAGTGACTGTGTGGATCCTGGATGCAGGGAGTGACAGGTGACTGGGACAGGTCTCCAGGTCTGTGGCCCTTCTGTTAAGTGATTATTTTGTTATGCCCTCATTCCTGGGCCACCTGCCAGGTTTATCTGTTGTACCTGTGGCATTCCTTATAATGTCAGATAAGTTATTACAGTTTATTCAACTCTAACAGGACAAATGAACAAAAGAACCATAAATAAGGGACCATTAAAGGTCTTTTGTGACAGATCCTGGATGTGCTTTCATTTCTGTCTCATTAGCTCATGGTAAGACATAGACCAGCAAATCCTGTCCCTGCTGCCCTGGAATGGTGGACAGGACCTGTGGCTGGGTCAGGTGTTTTCTTCTGTTTTCTGTGGCCCCAACTCCAACCCCATTCCCGCATCCCCTTTTGGAAACTGCCAAAGAGCTTTCTCCTCCCTGCTCTGCCATTACCGGTATTATGGTCTTGGGGATAAGTTGTCTCTTATCCCTCTCAGATGTCACTGGATCCCATGAGCCCTGGTCTGCCCCTCAGGTAAAGCTATCCCATATTCTTTTTGGCAACACCAACCACTTCAGTTGGATTCCTACCCAGACCTGGTTCTTATTCAGTTCTCATCTCCTGCTCTACTGGGTCTCCCTGAAGTCCCTTCACTTTTCCATGACATTTCCACTGCCTGTTCCAAAAGAACATATTGGAGAAGTGGGGATATATGTGAGAAAGACTCAAAGTTCTACATGATAATGTGCTGTATTAACACAAAAGGAAAATGCTGATGAATGTAAGATGACTTGCCCAGAAAATTGATTATGTATGAAAAAAATATATATTTTTACATTCCTCTAAAATAATGTGCAACTTAGATCAAAGCATTGCCTTCCTGGTTGGCCAGAAGGTGGTCTGTTTCCTCCGATGCTCCCTTTAGGCCAGAGAAGGGTAGTGGGAAGACACCGACATTTGAATTAGGAGACCTGAGCTAGGACTTT
Organism: Crocuta crocuta; assembly: GCF_008692635.1. Lineage (NCBI taxonomy): Eukaryota > Metazoa > Chordata > Mammalia > Carnivora > Hyaenidae > Crocuta > Crocuta crocuta. Next base: position 1,473,295 of record NW_027527824.1, read on the forward strand.
CATTCTGCCCTCGCAAGTGGTCTGTATCAGTCTGAGTCCAGAGAAATATCCCTTGCCTGTATTTCAGGATCAGGGATTTTATTGATGAAACTGGTTATAATATTGTAAGAGTTCAAAGGGCAAGTGGAATGTGAGGCAACTCAGAGACTAGGTACAACTGGAAACCACTACATCTGGAGGGTAGAAGGACCGAGAGAGGAGTTACAGACCCGAGGAACTAGGGACATGGAGGGAGAGGGTATCTGAAGAATTCAGACCAGCAGAGAAACACATCTGTCACTGGGGATGCTACCCAAAGCAGAGAGAGTAGGAGAAATAGTCTGGTTTCTCCTCTCTTCCTGCCCTCCAACATCATGCCCATGCCTACTATTGGCAGCATCTAATTAAAAGCTAATTTTCAAGGAATCTTGGGAAATGAGGTTTGCAATGGTTAATACCCTGCAATACAGAGCAGGGGGAGATCAGGGGATTATATCTGAGACCAAACAGGCAAATCACCAGCTCTTCCTCAATCTTCTCATCCAAAAAATAAAAATAATCATACTGGCCTGGATACCTCAATTGAGGAGTACCTTGACCTCTAAACAGGACTGTAAATGTGGGGGAAGTATTTGTTTTTGCCTTTTAGCTTTGAGCTTTTCTCCGGCTGTCACTCACTGTCTTCATGGTACTTTGAGACTTCATTTCTCCTAGCTTTTTAAAATTCCAGCAAATCAAGATAAACTGGGTAGGAGTTTCAAATTATAACCAAGAGAGTAAATCCACTACAGCCTATCACTTCTGCTGATTACATAAAAGTTGTTGACAAAAATACTGAACACACTAATGACTCTGAAAATTAAACAAAAGCAGGCAGATGGTATAGAGGAGTCAAAATTTGGAGAAGTAAGCTGAATGGAGTGAATTTCTCTTTTTTCCCTCTTTTGTGGGTTTCTGCTGAGATTAGAACTACCACGAACAGAAGGTGCAAGAACTTAGGATCTGAACCTAAATTAGTTGATTGCCTCTTGAAACAACAATAACAAAATCAACATTCTATAAAGGATTATAATGGGACCCAGGGTCTAAACAATATAACATTTACAATGTCCTTTTCAGATACAGTAACTTGAAATTATGCAACATACAAAGAGACAGAAAAATATGACCAAAAATCAATAGAAAATACAATCAACATATGCCAACTTTAAGATGATTTAGATGTTGGAATTATAAGAAAATATTTTGTAGTTTACCATAACTTGAAATGAATGGAAAGATAGTTGTTCTCAAAAGAGATATAGGAGTGCCTGGGTGGCTCAGTTGGTTAATTGCCTGACTCTTGATTTTGGCTCAGGTCCTTATCTCATAGTTTGTAAGATCAAGCCCTGCATCGGGCTCTGCACTGACAGTTTGGAACTTGCTTGGGATTCTCTCTGCCTCCACCCTCTCTCTTTAAATAAAAACTAAAAAAATTTTAAAATAAAAAATAAGAAGAGACATAAAAACTGGAAAATGAGCTAAATAGCAGAATGGACTTGACAAAGGAAAGAGTTAATGAACTTGAAGATAGATCAATAGAAAGTATTCAATCTAAAAAACAGAGGAACAACTGAGAAAAATTAACAGAGTTTCAAGAACCTATGATATAGTATTATAGGCTCTGATATTCATGTCACTGGACTCCCAGAAGACAGGAGAAAGAGACTGGAACAGAAAAAATCTTTGAATGAAAAGTATAAATTTACCAATTCAAGAAGCTGAGCAAAACTCAAACAGGTTAAACTCAAAGGAAACCACACAGACACACATAACCAAGTTGCTGAAAACCAAAGATAAAGTCTAAATTCTTAAAAGCAGCTAGAGAAAATGACATATTCTTATCTTATTCATTACAAAGAGTGATGGTTTGATGCAGCTTTCTCAGTAGAAAACATAGAAGCCAGAAGAGAGTGAAACAGCATCTTTAAGTGCTAACATAAAATAGTTGTCAAACCAGAATTCTGTATCCAGTGAAAATATCCTTCAAGAATGATGCAAAATAAAGAGATTCTCACATGAAGGGAAACTAAGAGAATTTGTCAGCAGACATGTTCTTAAAAAAAAGTTATTTTGGTTGAAAGGAAATGATGCCAGATATAAATTCACATCTTCAGGAATTAAGAGCAATAGAAATGGTGATTATTTGTGTAAGTATAAGAGGCTACATTGGTCCCCTTAAGTTCTTTAAAATATGTGTGACTGTTGAAAGGAAGACTGATAAATTGTCTAATAGGGTTGTCACAGTACATAGATGAAATACTATACTATACTATATATACTATATAAAGTTCAGTGGTGAAGGATAAAGAGACCTATTGTAGGGCTTCTGTATTATACTTGAAGTGATATAATATTAACCCTAAGTATACTGAGAAAGGTTATGTAAGTATGTTGTATTTTCTAGAGCAACAAATAAAATGGAACCAAAAATATAGATAAATTAAAATAGCATACTAAAAAATAAGCACATATTCGAAAAAAAAAAAAAGACAGGACATTTGGAACAAAAGAATAAAAATCAGAGAGGACAATCAAAAAAGTAAAAGTGGTAGACCTAAACCAAACCATATCAATAACTATATTAAATGTAAGTAGTCTAAATATAACAATTAAAAGATAGAGATTGTGAGAGTGGATTTTAAACATAATTCAACTATATGCTGTCTACAAGAAACCCACTTTAAATATAAAGACAAAGATAAATTAAAAGTAAAAATACGGAAAAGCCAACCATGCAAACAATAATAAAAAGAAAGCTTAAGTGGTTATATTATAGAAGACAAGGTAGACTTCAGAACAAGGAATGTTATCAAGGATAAAGAGGGACATAATAGAAAAATAAAAATTTCAACTTACCAAGAAGACATAACAATCCTAACTGTATATACATGTAGTAACTGTGTTTTTCAAACACATGAAGCAAAACCTGATAGAACTGAAAGGAGAATTATACAAATCCACAACACTCCTCTCTCAGTAGAGAAAGAAGACAGAAGATTAGTAAGGATAGAGAAGACTTGAACAACACTATCAATTAATTGATATTAATCAAATATTTCACCTCAAAACAACAAAATAAGCATTATTTTCAAGTACACATGTAACATTCACCAAGAAAGGCCATTTTCTGGGTCTGAAAAAACCTTAGCAGATTTAAAAGAATTTAAATAAAAAAGATGTTTTCAGACCATAGCAGAATTAAACTAGACATTAATAATAGAAAAGAATCTGGAAAATTTACAAATACTTAGAAAGTAAGCAACCTTGTAAGTGGATCAAAGAAAAAACCATACAGAAAATTAGAAAATCTTGTGAATTAAATGAAAACAAAAATAAGTAAATTTATTGGATGCTGATAAATTATTTCAATAGATGCACAAATGGCATTTGACAAAATTTAATATCCATTCCTGATTAAAAAGAATGACAATGACAACAACCATCTTAACCCAATAAAGGGCATCTACAACAAACCCACAGCTAATATCGTACCTAATGGTGAAAAGGTGTGGTAGTGGTGAATGATTTTCTTCTAAGATTGGGAAAAAGGCAAGGATGATTGTTCCCACCACTCCTATTTAACATCCTACTAAAGGTCCTAGCCAGTAAAATAAGGCAAGAAAAAGATATAAAGGGCCCACTGATTGTAAAGAAAGAAATAAAATGGTCTCTCTATTCACAAACAACATAATTATTTACATAGAAAAATCCCGAGAAATGTACCAAAGAAAGGTGCTAGAATGGGTGAATCTACGTAAGTTGCAGGATACAAGATCAATATACAGAAATCAGCTGTACTTCTGGATAGTAACATCTATTGGAAATTGAAATTAAAAAGACAATGCCAAGGGTGCCTAGGTGGCTCCATCAGTTAAGCGTCTGACTCTTGATTTCAGCTCAGGTCATGATCCCACAGTTTGTGAGATTGAGCCCCACATTGGGCTCTGTGCTGATAGCTCAGAACCTGCTTAGGATTCACTCTCTCTGTCAAAATAAATAAATAAATAGATAACACCAAATAAAGAGCACCATTTACAACAGCACCAAAATGGAAATATTTAGGTATAAATATGTGCATAATCTTGATGCACATCTCTAAAGCACAAAATATTGGTGAAAGAAATCAAAGAAGACCTAAACAAATTGAGACATTTCCCATGTTCATGGATTGGAAGATTCAATACTGTTAAGATACCAGTTCTCTCCAAACTGACTACAGATTCAAGGAAATCCAAATCAAGATCCCTGCAGGATTGTGTTTTGCAGATATAGACAAGCTGACTCCAAAATGTACACAGAGAAGTAAAAGAACTAGAACAGCCAGGCATTTTTTAAAAGGAAAAACAAAGTTGAAATTCTCTACTACCTGATCTAAGGACTTACCATGAAGCTAGTAATAAAGACAATGTGATAGCGGTGAAAGAATAAACATCTACATTGGTGGGACAGAATCCAGAATCAAGAAATAGACCTGCATATATACTGTCAATTGATTTTCAAAAAAAGTGCAAAGGCAAACAGTTGTTGTCCTTTCAATAAACGGTGCTGGTGATGATGTGGAGGAATCATCGGAACACTCATACAGTGCTGTTGGGAAGGTAAAATGTATGGACACCTTGGAAAACAGCCTGGCAGTTTCTTATAAATTTAAACATACTTATATAAGACTTAGCATTTTTACTCCCAAAAGAAATGAAAAGTTATGTTCTGACAAAAACCCACATGTGAACGTTAATAGTGGCTTTATTGTCAAAAGCTAGAAACAACCCAAATGCTCTTCAACTAGAGTAAATGGATGAACTATTGTACAGCCACAAAATGGAATACTGCTCAGCAATAAAAATGAACAAACTAGCGATACTTACAACATGGATCTTGAAATACATTATGCCAAGTGAAAGAAGACTTAAAAGAACAAATACGTATCGTTCTATTTATACGACATTTGGAAAAGGCAAAACTATGAGGACAAAAAACAGACCCCTAGTTGCCAGTGGCTAGGATTGAGGGAGGCTTGGCTACAAAGAGACTACAGCAGAGACTTGAGGGGTGATGGAACTGTTCCTGTATCTTGATTGTCAAAATCAACTGTAAGCCCAAAAGAATGGATTATACTTTATGAAAATCTGTATCTCAATAAAAAAGCCAAAAGCAATAATAATAATAAGGCAAAAAAGAAATAAACAATTTATATCACAGATTGCAAATAATATTTACTGGGCATGTGCCATTTGCTGGAGCTTATGCGGACCCTTGAAGACACAAAGATAAATAAGATAATCCCTTCAAGGAGCTCACAGATTCATAGGAGAATAAGGTATGATGACAAAGGTTTGGAATTGCTGTTGAGGAATATTGGAGATGGGGCTGACACGTAGTCATGGTGTGCCATGAAAGCACTCAGTAGGGGTCATCATGTTTAGGTGGGGTGGGTAAGGTGGAGAATAAGGCAGGCATCCTAGAGGAGAAATTGCTTCAGTTGAGTTTTGAAGGATAAGAAGGAGTTAGGCAGGTGAGGAGAGGCTATGAACATTGGCTAGGACTGGCCTCCCATCCAATTTTTGAATATTCAGTCTCAACACTTTGCACCTGCTATTTCTTCTACTTGGACTGATAGATCCTACAGAGCTCATTTCTTCCCATCTATCAGGGTAAGCCACCCTCTCAGAGCGGTCTGCCGGACTACCCTAGTCATAGGACATCCTTCCCCATCGCTCTTATATCACTCTGTTTATTTCCCTCATAAGTGTCTTGCTGGTTTATAGTATAAGCACATGGGCTCTGGGTTCTAAGCCCAGTTTGGCCCTTTATTAGCAGTGTGACCTTGAGCAAATCATTCATATTTATGTGCCTTTGGTTTCTTCATTTCTTTTTTTTATTCTTCACTTCTAAATAGGAATAATAATAACTACTTCATAGGATTGTCATCAGGCTAAAATGAGTATAAATATAAATATATAATGGGTTAAATATATACAAATAAATAAAATGGGTTAATATATATTATAATATGCATAAATTGCCACCCCCAGCTTCTTCCTAGCACAGTGCTTAGTGCATAATAGGCACTTTATAAAATACTTGAACAGATTGTGACTAACTGAAAAGAAGGAACATTCCCATATTCACCAGCAGATGACACATGTATGCAGAGAAAAATTAAAACTCACTCCGCTTTGACACACTTTGGCCAACAGATGTCGCTGCAGCTCTCTGGGTAAAGGAACCAAGACCTGTGACTGAGCTGGCTGAGCCAGTGGTCAGAGTCACCCAGGTAGGACGATGGACAAGCATTCCAAATAGAGGGTCAGAAAGTTATAATTGTATTAAAAAGCCAAAGTTGAGAAGATAAGGCTAAATTATGTTTTACACGATTGCATATTCTATAGCTGCATTTTCTTTCTGTTTTCTCACTTTATTAAACCGTAACAAGGAGCTGGCCATTCAGGCATCTTATATAATGGCAAACTCAGTTCAATGATGTGGAAGGTTATGGGGGTCAAAGGAAGTGGGCATCTGATGTGCAGCAGAGGGAGGCCATGAGCCCTGCATGATGATTCTTCCCTGGTGCTTTGGATTTCTGTGGGGCAAGGACAGTGCTCACAAATCTTCTCTGTCCTCCAGGATTGGGGACCCAAAAGGGAACTGGGCCCAACCCCTGAGGGGAACTTCTGGTCTGGTGTGGACAATGGACCAGAAGACCAATCTATACAAATAAAGGTCTAGGGGGTGCAGCGATGGGAAGAAGAGGTGAGGTGAGGACAGCAGAGGGGACTCAAGCTGTCCTGATGCTTTCTTCATAGGGAAGGCATTTCAGGAAGAGAGTACCAGGTGAGCAAAGGTACGGGGACTGGAATCACTGGGCTCAGTGGCTAAAATCTAAGTAGTTTGGTGTAGCTGGAGAATAGAAGTTCAAGAGGGCTGGAGGATAAGGTCAAGGACAGGGAGTGTATTAGTTATCTAGTGTTGGTAGACTAGCTAGTCTAGCAGTCTAGCACTTTTTCTTTTCCCCTCTGGGTCTTGTCAAAAGTCACCAGAGTCCAAGGCCCACCAGCCTGGTACAGTCCTGAATTATTCTTGTCCTGATGCAATTATCAATAATGGCTGCTTTCACTCTCCAAAGTTTTCTGGTTTGGTTGGTCACCTTATTTAGGGGCCCCATGTGCTTCCATTATCACAGTGACCCTGTCTTTACTGAGGAGGGGAGCAGGATCTGGTCCATCTCAGTGGGTGCTCAGCAGAAAGTAGAGGTTCAGGAAGAAGGAGTTTTATATCTGGGGACCGTGGAGCTTGGGGTTCCAGAGCAAACTCCTCTTTTCTCTCAGGGAGGGATAGAGATGCTCCCTAGCAGGTTTTCTGCCTGCAAAAGGTTGAGTCAGGTTTCTAAGGCCTGCTGGAAGCTGCTGATGGCTTCCCCTCCCCACTGCCCCCCCCCCCCCCCCCNTCTCTAGGCTACTACAGGCTGGCTGTAAGAGGAATGGCCAAAGGGATGGAGATACAGAGTGAGGAGATGGGACAGCCCTGCCAGATACTCAAACCTAGAGTGGGGCTGGGATGGCCCCAGAGGCATCCTGGGTTCTGGATCTGCTTTGATTCTGACACTCTGGGTGACCTGGGTGGGCTCCTACACTCTCTGGGCCTCAATTTCCCCATCAGTACAATGAAGGGTTAGTTGAGGTGGTCTGCATGGGACTAGCCAGCCCTAGGTGAATTGGCCTGGGGCAAGTGCTGAAGGAGGAGGGGGGAGGAATGGTGAGGGAGAGGGTGGGGGAGGGGACTCCAAAGGCCGCCAAACACATTACCACAGAAATATTAACTGCCCTGTCACTTCTTTCAGTCCAGCAAAGGCCATGGTCATAAATTAGGGCTGTGAGTCTGCCAGGCAGAGACTTAATGAAGAAGGAGATGAACTTCAGTGAGAGCAGGCCATACCTCTGGAGGTCACAAGTCCAGCCCCAGCCTGGACAAAAGGAACCTGGAACCAGAGAGGGGCATGGGGTATCCAAGGTCAATGTTAGACTGGGCCAGGAAGGCAGGAGACAGGTCTGCTGCATCCACTGCTGTATCTCCAGCACACAGTAGGGTCTCCACTAGTATTTATGACTGAGGACCAAATGGCATGACAAATAATGCTAAGCTCAGGTCTGAAACCCAGACCTCTGGACTCTAGCCGGCCCCTTCCTAGTTTCCAAACCAGACCTGAAGGGTGTGGGTAGGAAAGAGGCTGCAGAAGTAAAAGACTTCTCAAGGAGATGGATCATGACTTCCTGAGAGGAAATTTCAGCTTTTACAGGGCCACAAACCCTGGGATGTCTCACATGTTTCTTCAAGTGTGTAGCTGGTTTCATGTCTATCACATTTCTGACTGTTACACACCTTTTCTCTCTGTCTTCTCTCTTTATGGGGACGTCCCAGATGGAGTTCTTCCTCCTGGCACTTGGCCTTGCACCCCCCTGCCCACCGCAGACTCCCAGTAGCATAAGCAGCATTATGTTTAGAGGCAAGGCTGGTCATTCAATGAGACTTCGGCACTGCTGAGAGCGTCCGGAGGGGTGGGTGGCATCAGGGTATCAGGTCAAGGCCACACAGACCCCTCCATCTCATCCTTTCCTGCAAGGTCTCTTCTGGACTCCTATAGAAGCCACAGTCCTTACCCCCTTGCCCATCTGGGCTCCCATGGGCATGGCTTAGGTCTGATTCCTCTTTCTGTCTCCAGTGCCCAGCATGAGGTCTGGCACAAAAAGGATGGGCAGAAAGTGAGCGAAAGGGAAGAGGCACCAGGCAGCTCTCCTGCTTCCCATATTCCATTCCTCCTCTATGGGCAGAGGTCCCTCCAGAGCCTCCCAGCGAAGAATGTGGGGAATGCAGATCTGACTTATGTACACACATCCACCTACCTAACCCCAGCCATTAATGGTCTTCTTTAGTTCTCAGACTAGCAAGATCTTCCTGCCTCCTGTTCTTTGCACAAGATGATTCTTCTGAGCTTTCTCTGCTCTTCAAAATCTTACTCATCTTTCAAAACATCACTCAAAAATGACCTCCTCTGAGTAGAAGTCTCTGTAGGCTGGGCCAGGGGCCCTTACTCTAAGCTCTACTTCCTGGGGCTTCTTTTCTCTAGATCATGATTAAATAGGATTCTCCCTGGGTCATTAGCTTCTCTAGAACTAACAAAGTTGTATTCAGTCCAGGCTTAATGGCTCGCTGGATTTGCAGGAGAGGCAAAGCTAGGGACCCTGGGGACCTGTTGATAGTCCCATAAGGCCAAAGACCACTGACTGGCTGCAAGAAGGGTGGTAGCCCAGAAATGACATTTAATGGGAATCAGTGAATGGCACTAAGGTTAAATATCAACTGGCATACATTAGGCACCCAATTAGTTGATTTTTGACAACTATTGACTTGGTACTTAGCTTAGCAGCCGCTCTCATATAAAACCCTCAAAGATTTTTGCTGACAATGAACCCACAGCTAACAGCATGCTTTGTTTGCCAGGACTTACTGTAGTGTTATGTTACATTATGAGGGCATGTCTTTGGAATCGGGGAGGTGACCTGTTAGAGACACAGCTCTCGAACCTGTGTTAGAGAGATCATTATTATTTTGTCCTGGAGAACTGGCAGAGCACCTTTTGAAGGGCATTCACAGAGGGGAATGTTTCAAGAGAATCTGGCCCCCTCTCATGAGGAATGACTGGGAGAAGGGGTAGGGAATTCGCTGGGAACAGATAAGGAGACTCATGCCACTATCTCTGATTCTGTGAGGAGCCATCGTGCATGACCTGCACTCCTGGCCCCGAGACAAAGCTGGAACTGTCAGGGAGTCCCAGGCAGACTCCTCTGGCAATGAAAGGGATGCTCCCAGGAGAGGAGGGAGTGAGCTCCTCAGCGAGAGAGGGTGCTCCTTATTGGGACAGCCTAGGAGGCTTCCCACGTTACCTCTGAGGTCCTTTTCAGGGTCTAGAGGGCACAAATTCTAAAATTACGTGGCCGTAAGATTCTAAAGTCCCAAAATTCTAGCCTTCTGCCATGTAGTTCTAGGGCCCTGAGACCACGAATGCAAAATAATCCAGTCTGGGGACCTTAGGGCAGAAGATACGCCTCTAACACTGGCCCTACTGGCCCGGAACCCACCTGTCTCTTTGCTCCACATATCTCAAGGGGTCATTTTATCTCCACCCACCTCCCTCCACCTCTAGGCTGCTTTTCCTCTCACATACCCAAGGTGCAGTTCTTAGCCCTCTAGCCAGGACAGCGTAGCATGACACAGGTCGTAAGGGATGTCAGACAATTCATCAGAGGGGATGGTATCAAAGTGGCAAATCATGATCCCTCCTCTCCCGCCTGAATTAACTACCTCTGATTCTCTGTAGCTGGATTTCCTCCCCAATAGCCTCATCTGATGCTAGTGTTTGTCAGTCCAACTGCATCTCCCGCACAGCTACCACCCTCACCGCAGTGATGAGGAATGACAGGGTTAAGAGGGTGTAGAGGAAGTGTAGGATCCAATCTGGGCTGTGGGTAACCCCCTCTCAGAGGATAAAAGGCAGGCTGGCTTGGAGAGCAATGCAATCACAGTGGGAATTCCCTCCATGCGTCTCACCTCAATCCGGCTACATGCAGTCAGAGCCTATTTTCTCCCATACTCCAGGCGAAGACACCAAAGGTCACGGCCTCACTTCAGGGAGGTCCAAAATGCCCTCCCAGGTGTCCCCTCCCGCCTCCTTCAATGCCCCAAGGTCAGCAGGAATGACATGGCACCACTTACAAGAGTAGAGTATCCGAGATTATTGCAGACTTTATAGAAAACTGCCCAAGGGAGATCCAGATGTCTTGGGTGGGGGGTGGGAAGGCAGGCCTCAGCCAATATGTGGAAGAAGGAGGGACTTCCTGTGTGCAGAGACAGCACAGGCCAGCCATTCTGCCTGACCTAGGGGATGGGAGTCAGGGAGAGGCAGCCCCCTCCCCGCTCACCTGTTGTGCTTTGGGATCATGCAGAAGGCAGGGCACTGAGGCTCTGACCCTAAACAGGACGGCTTGTGCCTGAGACAAGAAATGAGACCCTTCATCTTTTCCAAAAGGCACGGGGAAGGGGGAGAGGGGATGACATCAAGGAAACCCCGGGAGAGAAGAGTCACATGGGTGGGAAAGGGTGTGTGGGCAACAGCTCCCAGGCCTTCAGGGCCCCTCCTCTACCTCTCTCTGAGGCCAAAATGTACAGGTGACTCTGGTTCTGAGGCCCAACCAACTAGGAGTCTCTCCTTCCTCATGGGCATCTGGTTCGGGCCAGGACGGCTGGGGGACACTTGGCCCCTGCACCTGTCTTATAGGGCTGGAGAGCTCACCCTAGGAGGAAGGGGGGGATGGGCACATCCCAGGAATGGGTTCCTCACTGGACCCTAACCCAACGAATGGCAGGGGTGGATAGTGAATGCAAGCGATGGGTGTAGGAGGGGATAGATAGCCTAAAACTTGGGCAGGGGGATTAAACTCAGATCAGGGTGAAGAGCTCAGAGCCTGGAGATTAGGGGACAAGCACTGAGTATTGGGGGATCGGAGCCCCGGTGAGGAAGGCTGAGGATTGGTTCCATACTAAGGCTATAACGGGGTGTGACTGTCCCTGGGATGGGAGACAGTTGGAGCTGAGCCCCAAGCCTGGGCCAAGGAAGGGAGGCGCCGGAGCCAGAGCTGCGGGGGGTGGGCAGTATGAAATACACCCCCCAATTGGGGGAGGGTGCCTAGCCCTCAGAGCCTGGGGATGTGGGTGTCTGCAGGATAGAGGGCTCAGAGCTCCGGGATGGAAAAAAAGGTTCAAAGTCCACAAAAACCTTCAAGTGGGGGTGCCCTGCTTCTGAGACCGGAATGGGATGTAAGGGTCCCTGAGCCCTGGGAAGGAAGTTGAGGTCTCCAAGCTGGAGATGGGAGTCAGTAATGTCTCGGATGGTTTCCCACTGAGAGGGCAGGCCTCAAAGTACAGGGTGGTGGAGGCAGGACAAAGTTTGAAGGACAAAGTTTCCTGGAGAGTCTTGAAAAGGGGAAGGTGCTTTTGGTGGTTTAGGAGGGATGTGTCAGAGCCTGGGATGGGCAAGTGGGTTTCTGAAATCCGAAGGAGGTGGCTCTCGATCTTTGATGGTGAGAGCTCTCAGAGGCTGGGGAGAGGAGGTACAGCTTGGAGTCTCTGGGTGGGGGGATGCCATTATCCAAAGGTCTCAGGCCAGGCAGGGGCAAGTCTCAAAGCCCCCTACTCGCGGGTGTCTCATACCCATGGCTTCTGGCCAGAAAGCCCCAGTAAAGTCATCAACTGTCAGGGACATCTATCAACCCCCAAGGGGTGACACTCAGAGGCCCGAGCCCGGGGAAGTGGCGCGGGAGCCGGCGGGGGCAGCCGGAGCGGGCGCGCGGCGAGGTTCGGCGTCCTGCTCATAGCGGTAATGGTAGCCCTCCATCTGGTCCCGGCAGGCCTCGCGCAAGTTGCGCATCCAGCGCTGGATGCCGCGGCGGTTTAGGTAGAGCACCATGAGGAAGATGAGGCCGATGAGCGCCAGCACCAGCCCGAAGAAGACGTAGGAGGCTTCCAGCTCCGGGCCGGCGAGTTCCACTTCTTCCCCGCGACCGTATGCATCGCCGTCGGCACAGCGCAGCCGAGCCTCGTCCAGGTCCAGGAAAGGCCTGTCTTGCAGCGCCCGCGGGGCGGCGCAGCCCCCGCGCCAGCGCGTGGTTGAGCTGCAGGGAGCGCAGCGCAGGCAGTCCGCGGAAGGCGTCGCCGCCCAGCGCGCGCAGCGGGTTGTGGCTCAGGTCGAGCGCCGTCAGGCTGGGCAGCCCGTCGAAGGCGCC
>NW_027527824.1:1486253-1540042 GCF_008692635.1 Crocuta crocuta
CCCGCCGGCGAAGGCGGCCGCGCGAAGCACGGTCAGGTTGGCGCCCACGATGGTGAGGTTGCGCGCGTCAGGCGGCACGTCCCGCGGGGGCTGCCGGAGCTCGGCGCCCGACGCGCAGCGCAACAGCAGCTTGGGGCCGCCGAAGCAGTAGCACTGGAAGGGACAGGGCGGGGGGGGCCGGNCCTCCTCGCCCTGCGCGCCGGCCTCCGACTTCCGCGGCCGTTGCGGGCTTGGAGCCGAGTGGGCAGGGTTTGTCGGTTTGTCTCCCCCCTCCCCGCCTCCTCCTCCTCCCCCAGCGGAGCCTCCGCGCCCTCGCCGAGAGGCGGGGTGGGAGGCTCCCGAGAATCAGAGCTTTCGGCTGCTGAGCTTTCTCTCCCCCACTCTCCAGCTCCAGGGCTGCTGAGAAGTTTGGCTCTCCGAGGCTCTGACTTGCTTCTCTGTCATCTCCCCCCACTCCTCCTCCTCCCCCCCCTCCACAGCCCAGGTTGAAGCTGTTTCCTTCCTCCTCCTCCCTCTAAGGCACGTGTGGGGCGGGGCCGGGCAAGGGAGAGCTGGCAGGTGGGTCAGCACCACAGTGCGAGAATTTGGGGGGAGAACCTTAGAGTTCCCCCTTCAAACCCAGGCAGGGATGAGGGGTGGGCTGAGAAAGTTACTCGTCTTTCAGCATCTTCCTGATCTGTGTGGCCAAGGAGAGGACTGTGCTAGGAGAGACTGGAAAATCCCCAGCCTTGGTTCCCCCATCAGCAACCCCAGTTACATTAGGCCTGGCTGGGTCACCACCCTTGCAGGTCCTGTGGGACCAACGTTTTCTCAACCCCATCCCACCCTCACCCAGGGAAGTCAGCGACACCCCCTCTCCCTCCCCCCCCCCCCCCTTTNTCCATCTGGCTTCCTCCACCAGGCTGGACTCCTCCCCCAAGCACTCTCCTAGGCCCTCGGACCTGGTGGGTGTGGTGATTCAGCTCTTTGCTGTCCCCTCTCAGTACTTGGGCACCCCATTTCATTGTTCTACTGGGTCTCAGGAGCCTGGGTTTGTTAGGTACGCCCCTCCTCCCCTCCAGGGTATCCCACCTGTAAATGGTGAATGGGTGGGAAGGTTTGAAATTCCAGAGATTTGGAGAACTGGAGCAGATTTTACAGCATTGGTTAGGGGGGAGGGGGTCTCAGAGAGGGCCAGGGCTGAGCTGCTTATAGGTTTGTTTTGTTCTGGCTTTTTTTTTTTTTTTTCTTCAGAACTGGGAAGCTCCAGACCTGATTTAAAGAGATAGGCTCCTCGGAAGGGAGCGTTCCTTGCCTTGGCATGAATTATTCAGGCTGGAGAGGCTGACACTTGATCCCCAGGCCATTCTGGTATCAGCAGAGCTGGTTGGGATAGAAGCTCCCCCATCCACCCCCCCATAGGAATCAGTTAGTCTTTCTCCTAAATTAGGGACATTTGTTGGATTGACTTCTTCCCTGAGGTTATATTTAACAGATTGACCAACAGATCAATAGCACTTAAGGAGAAGAGGCCGACCCTGCGGTGGCCCGGGTCCCAGGCAAAGACCAACAACATCAAGGACCAGGTCTGTTGATGCTGGGATGGGGGGATGGGGGCTCCCCTCCCCCTTGCATCTCTCTTCCCATTCCCATCATCACTCCCAGATGAAAACAGTAACTTGCACATGCGTGATAGGACATGTCTATAAGATGTACTTGTAGGTTGTACATGCACATGTGTACTTGTACATGTAGAGGCAAGTTTGACACATGAACAGCCCAAGGTGCATCCACATGTGAGGAAATACAGACTCATGCTTACTTGGTTGTGCATACGCATGTATAGGAGGGTGTGTACCACCTTGCACATGGTTGCAGGCAGGCTCAGATATGACTCATGCAAGTACATGCAAGCCCATTACTACATGTAATGTACATACATGTTAACGTAGATTTGAGTACATGCTGGTTTGTGTCCATACATTCATAAGCACATACACACTTGAATATTCACTTTTCTGTTATGTGGGTTCCTGGATACGTTCTCTGCAGGGCAAGCTTACAGACCCATGCATGCAAGCACTTGCATCCAGAGATCCGACAACATGCTCTGAGCCCATTCCTGCCCTCCATCATGCCCTTGGTCTGTATAAGTAGCAGGCTGAGATATCTTTTCTCCTATGGGCACAGGTGCTCAAGCAGCCATTGGGGCTGTGCCCTCAGCTACTGCACTCCCCCCAGCCCTGACCCACATCAACGCTAAGCCCTAGCTCTGACATCTCCCTAGTGAGAGGCACTGGCTCTTCTTCCCTAATGTGTTTCCAGTACAGGGACTAGCATGAGAGAGTGTGCAGTAAATGTTTGTAGGTAGATGGATGGATGGATGGATGGATGGATGGATGAAAAGGTCTCTGCTTCCCTGTTCCACTGCATAGAACCCCTTCTGCCTCCATCCTCTGAGGAATTACAAACCAACTGCCAAAGCCAGAGTCCCTTCTCTAGGACCCTGTGTGGCTGGTTCCTGGTGTGCTAATGGCCTCCTTGAGAAAGGGCTGCAGAATAGCAGGCAGCCCTTGGGGGAGAGGGGAAACTAGGCATCTCAGTTGGAGAAAAGAGGCCCAGAGACAACCTAGAAACATCAGGTACTAGAGAATAAGGCAGCGACTATGTTTTGTAAGTGAGAAGTCTGAGGCCAGAGAACCAAGGACTTGCCTCAAAGCCAGTGGCTGTCTGGGCTTAACCTAGGACCTGGCCGTAGGCTCCTTGCCCAAGGCTTTGTCCAAGGTAGTGGCCGCGCTAGGATGCACTAGTGCAACAGGGAATCTCATCCAGATCCCAGGAAACTGAAGCTGGCAACAGATGCCAGGGTGGGTATGGTGTGACCTGGGACCTCCCTCCACCTCTGTCAACTTCTGGAACGTAGATGGGCTTCTGAATTCCTGTTCTTTTTAGTCTTCAGAGTGCTGTTGTGGCAATGCGAATGGAGAGTGCTTTGAAACAAGAAAAGTTGTATCAATTAGGGTCTGGGGGCCTTGTCCCCTCTGTGACAGGACAAGGCTTTGCCCTTTTCTGGGACTAATTAGCTCCTGTGTCGTTTTGCCCAGTTTCATCTCCCTTCTGCCCTCAGCATAGCAAGTTCATGGTAGGTAGTAAAAGGAATGAGTCTCTACTTGCTATCTCTGTGAATGCCCCTACCCAGCCTCCTCCCTTCCCTCCCCTCCCCTCCCCTCTTTATGTAGGTGTTCCCCTTCTCTGTTCAAATTCCCCTGGATCCAAGTCTGTGAGCTATTTTGGGGTCTCTCTTCTCTGGAGGAATTTTCCTCTCCATGTTGTCATGCATTCAGTATGCAGTAGGTGTTCAATAAATGTAAGTCCAATTGTGCCTGGGACTGTATTCATTCTCTGATGGATCCACTGGAAGTATCTTTGTTCATACATTTTTCCCCACTTGGGGTGCTCTCTCCCCTTGACTGTATTCCTTCAGCACAGCCTGCTCAGGGCTCAGGTTGGGTTCTGTTCCCTCCAGGAAGCCTTCATGGTTTCCTTCTCTCTCCTTTGAATTTCACTTAGCAATCAAAGGGCTGATACTCTTCTGAGCCCCCTAACTGTCAGCAACTGAACTCAGGACTGCTCTGGTCTCCTGTGTTGTCATCTCCGAGCTCAGCATGGAGAAGGGACCAAATGGATGAAATAATGATTTAAAAATCTCTTACTTGACCCTAAGACAGGCAAGGTGAGACCTCCTCTACACTTTACACAGCCACTCAGAAAGGTGAAGTGCTTTTGCCAACGCTGCAAAGCTGACTGAGACCCAAGCCTGACAGTAGCTCAGGTTTCCTGCTCGTCTTCTATGCTGCAGCCTTCCCAATCCTAGGCTCTATCTCTGTAGAGTGTGACTAGGTTAGATCCCAGGGGACCCTGTGGGCAAAGAGCTCAGGCCCTCAGAGTTTCCTTAGGACTCAAGCAAATGAGTCACCCCAGCCCCACCCAAGCAGAGTGACTGCCCTTTGCAGGTTGAGAACCACCCCCCCAACCTTGTCAGCTACACTGAACCCAGTTCTTGAATTTATTACCCCACTAGACTCCCAAGCCCCTCTCTGAGCCTTCCAAGGCACTGTCCCCTCCCCTAACTCCAGCTCCTTGACTGGGCTCCTTTTCTCCCCCACAAAGGCCCTGCCCTCTATAAAGTCCACTGAGCCTTGGTAAGGAGACTGCAGAGGTTTGGCAGCTTTCCTGTGGTCACCCACCAGATAGCCCCTTCCCCATCTACCTCCAGTTCCATCTTGTCCATCAGAGATGTTTCAGTGTTCCAGAAGTCCTTAGGCAAGTTTGCCTTTCCAGATCTCAGTTTCCTGTCTGAAAAACGTGTGTGTGTGTGTGTGTGTGTGTGTGTGTGTGTGTGTGTAGACAGACAGGGTGCTCTTGGAGGGCTTTCAGTCCTGTGCCCCCTGACCTTTTAGGGATGGGGGTCATGGAAGGGAAGGCAATACTGTGATTTGCCCAAGTTGGTGTCCCCACCTCGATGTGTGACCTTGAACTTGGCCCCATCCCAGCTATATAGTGCTGTAGCATAGTCGGGTGGGGAAGACAGTCTTCCTAGGTCTGTAGCATCCTGGGATGTCTAGGGTCCCTTATATCTTGGCAGACTCCCCTTTTCCTCTGCTCTCCTCTTCCTCTGAGGCAAGTGGAGGAGCAGCTGGGCAGGGCTGACATGATGAAGTTCAGTCATTAGGTAGTGGGGGAGGCCCCAGGTTCTTTACTCTAGTGTAGCCTGTGCACTGGCAGGGAGGGGAAAACTCCACTGCAGGCTTTGCTGTTCCCATTTCTCACTCCCCTCCTTCTCCCCCCCGGCCCCCCTCCGCTGCCACTGACCATGAGACACTGGAAAATCCATAGGCCCAAGATTCATTTTCTCCATTGAGTCAGCAGAGGCCAAACTCTGCTTTTGAGGGGCCAGAAACTGGCTTTTAAATAACTCTCTGGTATTTAATACCCTCCTCCTCCACTCTGCAGCCTGGGCCTCTGGGGAAAGGCTAGAATAAATGAGCTGGATGAGTCCTCTCAAAGTCATAAGTGTTCCTGCCTCCACCTCAACTCACCCTCCCCCACCCAGACTCCCAGGTCATTGGGAAAAACCTGATTCTTTATTAGCCTTGTACTGTGCTTTACAGTTTCTAAGTGGTGCCCCAGGCTGGGTTTGTTACCCTCAGGTTAGAATTGGAAACAGAAGTTTAGAGAAGGGAAGTGACCCCATTTTACTTTTGGTCTTGGTCTACTCATGGCTGGCTACTGACTGTGAGCAGGTTCGTGTCCCTCTCTGGGCTTCTAATTCCTTACCTGTGCTACAAGGTGGTTCAGCCAGTGAGTGCTGCTGGTCCCTCTAGCTATAAAGTTTTTGTGGAACTGTTTCTTGCCTCCACACTCCTCTTCTTGGGGGAGGCTGAAAGGCGAAGCAGACAGAGGCTCAAGGCCAGCCAGGGTTCCAGTGTAAATTCAATTGAGTCAGGGGCAGGAGTTGGTGGGGGGAGGGGGAAGAAGTAGGGTTGGGGGGTCTTCCTTTCCTCCCCACCTCTCCCTTCCCATGTCCTTCCTTTCCCTCTTCTTCCTATGTTTTGCAAGTAAAGGCCAGGACAGATCAAGGGCAGTAACCTATTTAAATCTTGATTTCCTTAAAGCTCAGGGTCTCTGCAGTTATAGATGCAGTTTGAGGAGGTGAGAGCTAAACTCTCTAAGCTGCACTAGGTTCAGGCTCCTGACAGTGGAAGTTAGTGGGGCCAGCACTCCTGGCTTCACCACTGTTCTGTGTCATTTGGAAAATAGGAATTGATACTTCTATTGGTTATAAGAGTGATGCTTGGGGGCCACCCCAAATTAATGATGCCATAAGGCCTATGTTATAGGTTTTCTGGTTCCCAATTTGGTGCTTGTGCCACTGCCCTGTTGTATGCAGGAAGTTGGGGGCTGAGGAATGGGAATGGGAGAGGCAAGTGGGTTCTTGCTTAGATCTAGGAGTGACCTTAGTTTAACTTCTGTGTTACACTCTTGGGTCCTCATGATCCCCCTCAGCTACTCCAGACCTTCTACTTCTAGAATTATAGGATCTTGGAATCAAAGCACTGAATTAGAAGAACCACAGAGTTGGAAGACCATAGATCCATGGTCAGTTTGAATCAGAAAGTAAGACTCTTATGGTGGTAAAGGAAACACTTAGGACTTGTGGAAGGTTGTTATATTAATGTTCCCCCGCAATGAATCCTGCCTATTTCTATCTATACTTTAATGCCGTCCCTTCCCACACTGACTGGTTTGGCCAGTTGAATTCCTTTGGCTATTGAGACATCAGCAAATGTGATGCAAGCAGAGGATTTAAAAGTGCTTGTGCATTGGGACTTTCCTTTTCCGGGTCCTCTGACATCTCCATGTGTAGATACCCTGGCAAGCTTCTTAGGGGAAGAAGCTAGAAATGAGCCATCCCAGCTGAAGCCTTCTAGACCAACCGGCCCCCAGGTGATCTTCCAGCCAGCTGCCTGGATGACCCTAGATAAGACCAGGAGAACTATCCAGCTGACCCAAGCCCAAAATTGCTGACTCACAGAACTGTGAACAAATAAAGTGGTTGCTGTCTTCAGTCATTATGTTTTGGAGGGGGGTGGTTTGTTACACAGCAGTAGATAACTGATTCAGAGGCTTAGAATTAGAATTATAGAGTCTTAGTCATAGATTCCATATACCCCTACAAGCATGTATCTTGGTTCCTGGAGCAGAGACTGGAATCTTTGATGTAGTAACTGAGGAATAGAAGGGCCCTGACAACTCTAACCAGTGCAACACACTCCTTTACAGACCAATTGATAGACCAACTGACCCACTCACCCTCTTCCAACTTGGAGCCTTCCCTCCATCCACAAGGTCCTTTATTCTTTGGCATTTTGTTTATTCTGTCACAAGGTCTTCTTGCCCTGCCCCTGGGCTGGCTTCTCAGTCCCTTCCCTCTGCTTTAGGAAGTTGTCTCATGTGGCTCTCCTTGTTTTGGTCTTGGGGGCTAAATGCGGACATGGTGGAAACTTGTCTTGGTATTTATCCCTGTGCCTGGCACAGTGTGGGTTGATGAACATATCCTGAAGAAAACTACCACCACTACCACCAAACTTCTCACCTTCCCCTGCGGTCCCCTCACTACAGCGTTCCTGATCTGTCCATGGTGCTGAATGTCTTTATCCTTCTTGCCACTGCCTGCCTCAGAATGGCTGCTTTCGAAAGGTAAGAATCATTTCTGTGTCCCAGAATTAAATCTCTCAATCAATGCCCCCCTCTCTCTCCTTCCCTCACTCTCTGTCCTTCTCTATGTTCCTCTCTTTACCTCCATCCTTCCCTCTCCCCATCTCTCCCTCCCCACCACCCCCCATCACTCATACAGATCATTAGCCTGCAGTATTAAATGAAAGCTAATATGTGGTGATGTATACTAATTAGGATTAGGTTCAGTGGCATGCATCAGAATGCCCAAAACAATGGTCTCTTAAATGATAAAAAAATAAAAGTTCATTTTTTGTTTAAAAAAAAAAGTCCAGATGTAGACAGTCCAGAGTCTGAATGGTTTCTCCACATTCATGAGAACCAGCACTCCTTCTGGCCCCCACTCTGCCTTTCCTAGGGTATAGTCCTCATTCTTTGGTATAGAATGGCTGCTAGAGGACCAGCCATCACATCAGATAGCAAATGGAGACAAAAGATAAATCAGGGTGCCACTTCCCATACTTTTATCCAGCACTTTCACTTATATGGCCTCATCTAACTAACTTCAAAGAGCATGGTAAATAAGTCTTTTAACTTGGAGGCAATGTTCCCAGCAAAAAGTTATAGTCATTATTATTGAAAATGACAGAAAAATAGCTATTGAAAAGTAACTGGAAATCTCTGACAGTGGTATTGATAGTGACAGTGACCATGGTGTACTAGTTGTGGTGTTGATGGTGCTAATGCATGGCAGTGGTGGTGGTAGTGGTAGTAGAAGCGGCGATAATGGTAATGGTGGTCATGAGAGTAGTGACGGTGATGAAGTTGGAGGTAATGGTGAGGATGGTGATGATAAAGCTGGTGGTCAGTATAAGCTTTGGTCCAGGAACACAGACTCACTCAAGCATCAGCCTGGATCAGGAGAATACCAGAAAATGGACCCAGTGACTGCAAGGTATTTGGAGCTCGGAGTCTGCTCCAAGCCACAGGGGCACTGCTGCTTTTCAGTGCATCAGCTCTGAGTGAGTCTCTTAAGTCCCAAGTCACCCCCAGCAAAGCACGAATCAGATCCCTTCCATTTAGGCTAGAAATAACTCTGGAATTAAAACTTAAGGCCTTAAGGAGGTAAAGCAGCAAGAGTGATACTGGACTTCCATTTATTAGACAGTAAACACTAACAGAATTTGTTGTTGCAGTCAGAGAAGGCTTTGCTGTGAAATGCACAGAGAAACACATGGATGTGTAGTCTCAGAAATAGAAATAAACATTTACAAAGACAGGCATACAGAGAGAGTTACAGATGTGCAGAAACAAACAGCCCCATAGTCCTGGAGACTCACAGACACATTTAGTATCCTAAGGAGGCATCAGGCCAATCCCTCTCCCCAGAGACACAGGCCATCCAGCCATCTCATTCCATAGGGTAACTTTCATATTACCCCTGGGTCCCTTGCACTGAAGGGACCAGGGACCAGAAGTGACCCTGAGGAGGGGGTTCAGAGCTCAGCAGCCAATCAGAGACAGAAACAGTGTGACCTTTGATACCCGTTGCACCTGCAGTGAGGCTGTGCCAGTGCTCCGTGGCCTTCCCCAGGCCAGCCGAGGTTCTGTGGCTGAAGGTGACCAGAGCAGTGGGACTTGGGTTGGAGGGGGTGTCCTCCAGGATGTCTCCCCTGGGAGCCCAAGGACACACCTGGAAGCCATTAGCAGAGGAGCCATCAGGCAGCAGGCTCTGGCTCCAGGTGAGAAGGCGTGACAAGAACACGTGGCAGCCTCCTGCCTTCTGGAGCTGGAGGGTGGAGGACACTTTGGCTTGAGTAATTCCAGCATCACTCCCCTGGCACCCACCTAGAATGCCAAGGCAACCACAGGCTCTGGTTCTTAAGAAGGTTGGTGAGCCCACTTTTAGTTCACCTCCTGAACCTTGACACCAGACTTCTTGACCTTCACAGTGACAGGTATCTTCCAGGAAGCCTTCCTAATGACTCCTCTGCCTTCAGCCTCCTTTGTGTCTTTCTCTGCTACTGTTCAGACCTTCTATATGACATCGCCCTGACCTGCCTACCCTTTCCACTGGTGTGTGATTCCTTGTAAGTGGCGGCCCTGCCTGGCTTTAGCCGGTGTGGCCGTTCTCCTCTCTGTCCACCTGGAGCAGCTTTATTTCACTGTGGTTTCCATCCTTTCTTAGCGATTGAAGATGTTGGGGACCCACCTTGGGTCTTGGCCCCCTTCGCTGCTAATCCCTGGCCCTGGGACTCCTGACTCACCCATTTCCCATCTCTGGAGTGCTGGAGCTCCCAGCTCATGAAGGAGCCTACAGAGAGCCCTGCTCTTTGCAGTTAGAGCATCTATTACCACCAGACTAGGCCTCGAGAACTGGAGGTTCTTGCCACCCCAGAGCTGCCTCTGCCTTTCTAGTCTTATGTTGGCCATTTATCAGGATGACCCAGTGCTGGTTTCCCCAATAGATCAGGTTCTAAGTCCCTAGATTTCCCCAGCTGTGTCCCAAAATGATAGAGAAAGCATTCAGCTTCAGGCACACTGGGGTAGTTTCCCCTAACTCTGCAGGGACACTATATCCATGGGGATCTCTAGGAGCTTGTCACTCTCTGCAAGGCTGGGGGTGGGCAGGAGGACCTTGAAGTCTGGCCAGAACACTGATTACTGGATGCCCCACATATTCCTGGACTTAAGACAGGAACCTCAGGCCAGAGGGGTGGATGGCAGCCTGCGCAGTTCCCTGTTGGGCCAACCCCGAAGTCTTTGCCTCAGCAGCTCCCGTGGCACACCCAGGATAAACAGCTCTCACCCCTTCTTAGCGCATTGCCTGCTTATGGCAGGGGCTTCAGCTTGGCCCTGCTAGTATGTCCTCAGCACTGCCCCGGGAAAGGAAAAAAGAAGCCAGTTGGAAGTTCAGAAAAGGAAAGGCTAAAAAGGAGCCCACAATCGGCCCTAATTAGCCACTGGGAAAGAGAAAAGGAGGTCAGAGGCCTGAGTCTACTTCTGAAAGAAAGCACCTGGCAGGCAGAGCCATGGCTGGTCTGTACCCCCACACTACACAGCACGGGGCTTGACCCCACACAAGTCCATAGCCCTGGCTCTTAGGATGCCCAGCTGGGGGAGGTCTCAACATCTATGCGTAGAACTGTCATGGCCCTCTCTGGAAGAGGCAGCCGGCTCTGGGGAGAGCAGGAGGGAGGAAGATGGGAGGAAGGGAAGGGTGACAGACTTGAGTGAGCTTCCTCTGTAGGCAGTGTGCTGACTTGAGAGGTTTACATACATGATTGTATTTAATTTTCACAGTGGTCCTGAAATGGAGGTACTTTGGCCTTAAGTTTTAAATAAAGAAGTGGACCCTCAGGTTAAGTAATTGACCCAAAATCACACAGCTTAAAAGGGGCCGAGTGGAGAGTCCAGCCGAGGCTTGTGCTCAGCGGCCTGTGCTCTTGGTGCTATAAGAGGAGTGCTCGGAGGGCAGAGCCCTCGCCTGCATCGTCCCCTGTGCCCCAGTGCTCGGCCGGGAAGGGGCAGGCACGTGGCAAGTGCAGAGAAGAGCTGTTGTACTCAACAGGCAGGACAGGCTGAACCAGGGAAGGACATAAAAAGGGGGAGGGGGAGGGATGGGGNGTGGAGGCAGTACAGAGACAGATCACTTCCATCCCCCGGGACATCATGCAGGAACCCCTGGGGCAGCTTTCCTGGGGCTGAGGACAGTGCTAGACTGAACACAGCTTGTGCCCAGCCATGGGAGAGGCAGGGGAGGAGGAAGTGCGGGAACAGTGCATTTCTCCTTCCCTCTCTGCCACTCCTCCTACCCTCCCACCCACCCCAGATGGTNCAAAATGAAGAACCTTTAGCCAAGCCACCTCTGCTTAGCCTGGGCAGATCACTAGCAGGCCAGCTGGACCAGGGCCCAGCTGTGGTCCAGAGTGGGATGGGGCCCCCTGAGGAGGAGAGGATACACCAGGACTCAGGGCAGAGCTGCTGTGGGCACAGCATCCCTCCACGCAGGCTGAATCTTCTGGCAGGGGCTGAGTGTCCCTAACAGAGGAGAGAGGCAGCAGGATGAGGAGAGGGAAGAGAACCCTCCTTCAGCTTTCCTATGAACAGCCCAGCAGTAACTGGGGAGTAGGAGAGAACACATTTTGGGTGAGGCAGACTTCACATAGCGGCTGTCTTTATAACCACCACCCTCAAAGGTAGCGATTCTCAGTCCTGATTTTAAAGATGAGGAAACTGAAGCCCAGAGAGGGTAAGCAACTTGTCCAAGGCCACAGTGTGCATAGGAGGAGGGCTGAGATTCCACCCCTGGCCCTTTGGCTCCAGGCCTGCTTTTAATCATCATCATCTCCTGAGAGGAGCAGCAGAAGCTTGCCTGTCTGCACCCACCAGCAATTAGGGGCCCCTCGGTATTGTGAATAATGTCAGTGGAGTGTGTCTGATTAGCCTCATCAGTGCCCAGCATGGGACACATGTGTTTTTAAGATGGATCACCATTATCCTTGGCTGAAGAATTGCATGGGGTTTTCTAATTACAAATTATTCCTGCTGGATTTCATTATGCTCCCTCTTGTCTGGCTTTTTATGTTCCCTATTTTACAAAACTTTGAAAATCATAGTTGGCTAAGCTTATTTTCTTGGTCTTAAAATATACAGCTAAGCTTTTATTAAGGCACAGTGTTGTTATATTTTTAACAAGTGAATGTTTGACTCAATATTACAAGAAGGCAGTGATTATTTGAATTTCACCATTCCACATTTATAACAAGTCGAAAGAGCAGGATGGAAATTTATCTTCCTATAGAAAACCTTCATTCATTCAGAAGGCAGATTTCCTGGGGTAGAGGGAGGTTCTCATTTAAGTGTTTTGAACTGCTTTCAGCCAACAGCCAACTGTTGTAGGCAAGTCGCCTGTATTAGATCATTTCTAAGTGAGACTTTTCACTGAAGACTAAAAATTCTTCAGAGTTAACAGCATTAACAAAGAGAGAAAAAGAATGATTTGTATCATTGAAAAAAGAAGACGAAAATGCAAGGCTCACCAGGACCCTGCAGAGGTTTACTTAAAGGAAGTCAGGCTAATCTCCCCTCTCTCTTTGGGAGACCCTGAGTGCTAAATAAGGGTTCTGTCAGAGTCCTAAGAATCTTGATTTCCAAAAGGCATTTGGAACATCTCCCAAGGTATTTTTATGGCAAGATGAGGGGCGGGATCAAAGAGTGATACTCTAGGGGAATCCCTAGCTGCCTGGACAGCTGGTAGAGGAAAATTGATTAGTGGATCAATGGCAGTCTGGAAGGCAGACTAGCCCTGCGCATGGCCCAGCCTTCCGTGCTGACATGCTTGGTCTGATGTATATTTGAAGGACTTGGATGAAACCAAATAAAACATGTGTATCAGATCTGCAGATGGAAAGGTGACTGTGTCGGATGGCAGGATTGGGTTTCAGAATGATTTGGATTGACTTGATACATAGGTGACAGCCATAGGTTCAGGTTCATGGAGGTAAATGCCAAGTTCCCATTGGAGCTCAAAGGTTGGGGTGGGGAGAGTGAAAGGAATTGTTGAGCACATACTGTATGCCATAACTTTTGCATAAGATAGCTTACTTAGTTATGAAAACTCAGAGGAGGACATTGTTCTCATTTTTTAAAACATTTTTAAATTATTTATTTTGAGAGAGAGAGTGCCAGCAGGGGAGGGACAGAAAGAGAGAGAATCCCAAGCAGGCCCCGTACCGTCAGCACAGAGCCCGATGTGGGGCTTGACCTCAGGAACTGTGAGATCATGACCTGAGCTGAAGTCAAGAATCCGATGCTTAGCCAACTGAGCCACCCAGGTGTCCCTGTTCTCATTTTATGGGGAAGATAACTGAGGGGATAACTCAGGGGAAGAAACTGAGGCCCTGAGAAGCTGAGCAGTTGCTTGGAGTCACAGCTAGTAAGGGTAGGAGGTGAGGCTGGTCAGACTCATAGGTCCATCTTCTCACAAAATGTCCAAGACAAAGGAGATGGAGTGTAATGGCAGTTATGTGAAAAGAAAAGTAAAACACACATTTATGTGATGTTAGTCCCACATTGCAATGCTGAGCCTTTTCTGAGCCTCTCTTTTGGGACCATCCTGGAGTCAGGCTTGGGGTGCAGTGGGAAAAACATGTGGCTCCTAAGCAGGTTGAGCTCTCTGGGGAGTGGAATCAACACAACAACAGGCAAATTGGTAGCGCTGGGTGTACTACATGCCACGGGATCCCTAGGAAAACGGGACTCCTGCTCAGGGAGTCCTGGCACACTGCACAGAAGAGGCGTACCTGGCCTGAGGCCTGAGGATGACTGGCTTGTCTGGGAGCCCAGGGAGCACATGGCTTGCAGGTCCAGATGGAGTGTAGCAGCCTGGGGCACTTCATTTCTTTTTTTTTTTTTTTTTTTTTTTTTTTTTTTTTTTTTNCGCCCCTGGGCACTTCATTTCTTTCACCCTTCAGCTCTGGGCCCCACTGTAAGGCCCAGGAAGAATCTGGGTTGAGGAGATGGGGAGGATTCCCCATTCTCCACTCCAGCTCCCAGCCCAGGAATGGAAGAGAGCAGGAGGGGAGTGGGAGATCTGGAAGGCATTTTGGAGCCAGAGTCAGGGCTTTTCCTCTGGGAACACTGGGAGGTTCTGGGACCTTGGGCTCCAAATGTGCCAGTTACTTTGTAACCATAGGCTGTGTCCACAGCTGTTCCTTCAAGGGCCAGAGATTGGTGCTCAGGGCCAGGGAACATGCAAAGAATAGATGTCCTGGGAGTCATTTGGAAGAGACAAGGAGGGCACCCCAAGTCTTTGAACCCATGGGGCATCTATGCGAATAGCATGTGCAGAGGCCTGAGGTCAGGGGACAAGGCTTGGTGGGCCAGAGATGGGAGGGCAGGAGATGGGGGAAGGGGGGTTGCTGACATACGGTTGGCGAGGTCTGCAAAGGCCAGGCCTTCCAGGTCTGGTCAGGATTTTAACCTTTATCCCAAAGGCAAGGAGAAGCCACTGAAGGCTTTTAAGCAGAGTGGTGACAGTTGCTTTCCTTTCTGGAAAGATCACTGTCACTTTGTGATTGGAGGGGCCGAGTGGGAGAAGACAAAGGAGGCGCTTGGGGTACAGGTGGGCAACAATGGCACTGGGGCCGGGTGGTGGTGTGGAGGCTGGAGGGGTGGTGGGCTTGTCACCTGGGGCCTGGTGACCATATAGTGGGGCAGAGGAGGGATGGCTCCAGGATGTCTGGCTTGTGGATGATGGTACCATCTGCTGTGAGTGAGAAGACCAGGAAAGGGGTGGGCAGAGAGGGTGCACTCGGCCTTGGTGCTGATGAATTAGAGATACTGAGGCATCCAGGTGGAGATGTTGAAGGACAGTTGGATATTTGTCTGGAGTTCAGGAGCTGTGTCAGGGCTGGAGATGCAAAGCTGGAGTTGTCAGTGTTTAGGTGGCAATTGAAGCTGCTGGCTTACTAAGGGCCCCCATGGGTCTGTGGTCTGCTCTGAGAGGCAGAACCCCCCACCCCCACCCCCGCCCCAGCCCCAAAGCTGGCTCAGGACTGCTTCTGGGCTTCCACCACTTTCTCCCTGCAGTATATGGTCGTATCTGTCTTCCCACTTCAATGGCAGGCTCCCTGAGGGCAGGAACTACATGTATGTCTGCATCCCCAGAACCCAGCACAGATCCTGGCACTGAGGAGGCATCAGTGGCAAGTTGATAGTTGAGGCATAAAGCAGCTCTCTGAGGAATGGGTTACCATAGATGGGAATGAGCTTCCTGCCCTAGAAGGCACACAAACAGGGGTTCTATGGGCCTGTGCAGGAGTGAGGGAGATTCCTATACCCAGCAGGTGTCCTCTGGGGACCCTCTCTGCCCTGGATTCTAGTTTCCCAGGATCTGAGTCATTTCCTCTAAGGAATAAGGAGTGTCTTTTCCTCTTATCCCTGAGGCCCAAGTTTGGGCTGAGATTCTCTGTGGTTTCCTCCTCCTCTGGAGATGTTTCTGGAGGCTCTGCTGACCTCAGCAGGCACTCCCCTCCCCCATGAGCTTCTCAACTCTGGAGCTCCACCCAAGCGTAGATGCCTTGCTAAGGTTTGCAGAAGCTGCTGAGGTAGCTTTGGCCTGGGCCAAGGGGCTGGCCGTCTGCCCTGCCCAGCCTCCTCAACCTCGGCCTTGGCCTGAGCCCTCCTCCTTCCCTAGCCACCTCTGCTCTATCCCGCTGCATCCTTTACTGCTGCAGCTTGGTCACTGCAAGAGCCAGAGTGGGTCTTAGCCTGGAGATTCTGGAGGCTTTCCAAAAAGGAGGCATACCTGGGAGGAGGAAGGGGATCAGATTAGTTAAGAAGCTGGTAAGGGAGAGGGAAGGGGAGAGGTCTGGAAAGGGGCTAAGGAGACACAGAATGTCTCCACTGGTTTGGAGGACCTTCAAGAGTATCTGGCTCCCTTATTTTGGCCAGGGAGAAACTGAAGAGCAGGGGAGGCAGGTGGAAGGGCTCCTGGGTTGGAGGGAGGATTGGACTGGAGGATGCACAGGGCATAAGGAAGCTCCATATGACTGGGGAGGTAGAGAAGGGGAGGGAGCAGAGGGCCCTGGAGGCCAGGAAAGACCCTGGTAGTTGACTGTCCCACCTGGAATAGGTGTTGGAAAGGTACGGGAGTCCTGGGACAGAAGTTTCTGGAGTCAAGGTTGGCTGAGACTGATTTCCTCCTGTATGAGAATCAGCCCCACTCTCCTGTCTTTTCTACCCATTTCACTGGGAACTCCTGTAAAATAAGGACCTCCTCTTCCATCTGACTGAGACATTCCTAAGGCAGGGAGTATTCTGGAGTCTCCCTGAGGTTGGAGGACTAAATCCCTCACCAGACCGGAGCCAGGACAGGATTGAACCTCCATCCTCTCTCCATCCATGGCACTGGGGGCTGGAGCAGTGCAGGGAAGAGAGGGGACCAAGGGCTTGCACCTCAGATTTGAAGATGCAGAAGGCACCTCAGAGGGACCTGAGTTTGACACCGCTAACCAGCCCTGCCCCATTCACAGCAGAGAAGGCAAACCTTGAAGCCTGTGAAACGAGAGATAAAACCAACAGAGATTTCAGCTTCAAGGGCTGAGTCCTTACAGTGTAGCAGGGCCTGATAACACACACATTGTTGAAGAGGTAGGAATGTTGAGTTATTCCCACCCTGGCTTGGAGCGCTCAGCCTGAGATAAGTGTGGTGACTGTGGTCCATGCCAGCCGGGCCAGCTCTGGCAGCAGACACTGCAGGGGACTGCCAGGCTGCCCCAGAAAACCCAGAACTACCTTTACTTTCCCACCACTATGGGACATGACTGCAGCAATTTAAACGACCAAAACACGGCAGTATCATCTCTTTGTGAATATAATTTTATACCTGTTTTTTTAAGTTATTTTGCTTTTTTGTTCAGAGTGTGTTCACTATAGGCAATTTGAAAAATGGAAGTTAAAAGGAAAATAAACACACCCATAATCCCACTATCCAGAGACATTTTTGACAAATTTCGTTCCCATCTTTTTTCTATGCATAGTTTCTCCATAATTGATTTAATACTGTTCTAATGTCTAAAATTGTTTTACTTTTATTTTTTTCTTGTTATTATTAAGGTAAAGTATGCTCTTAGCTTAAAAAAAAAAGTACAGGCAAACATAAAAAAGCAGGAAAAAACTACTCAATAATCCCATTATCCCATCAACCATTTTGTGAAGACACTGGAATATTTACTTTTTGACATTTTTCTGTGCCACTACTTTTTTTAAAAAACATATTTGGAACCATAAGTATAAAAGGTCTGTTTACAATTTGGGAGACAGCATGATGTTTCTATAACAACAACAGAAAGAACCCACCTGTATTCAAATCCTGGCTCTATCACTTACTAGCTGAGTGACTTTGGAAAAGTTAACTTTCACCTCTAAAACCTGTTTCCTCAGCCATCAAATGAGATCAGCCATTATCTAGTTAGAGAATTGCCTTGCAGATCTGTGTATATAAAACACCTGGCAGTACATCCAGCATTTAGGGAGTCCTCACTAAAAATGGAGTGGACGTTTGTCACATTTTTTCCTGACTAAAATTAATCCCTTTTTCTATTTTGAACGAACCCCCCACTAGGTGAGTCCTTACGGAAGCTAGGACCCCACCTTCCACTTCAAAGCTGCAGGGGACCAGATTCTCTCCCACTGTCACCTGCTGGCAATTTGGCCAGCCATTCCTGGCTCAGGACTTTGATGTGACAGTTGGTGAAGCAGGGAGGAAGATCCATTAGAATATATCTGTGCTCATGTCACACAGCAGTGTCACATCTGGAGGTGTGCTGTGGAGACATTAAGAGACCATGCCAGTAGAGGCATCGGGACCAGCTGTTCCTACCGTATGACCTTGGCTGTGAGTTCAGGTGCCCACTCACTTGATTCTCCAGCTTTCTCATCCGTTCTGAGATGCCCAGTGGGAATGCTAATAATTTTTTTTTCTGTTTTGCTTCGTCTGAGTCAATTTCTGTTGCTTGCCACCACAAAGGTTGGTTCGTAAATCTTTCAACAGGAAAATAAATCTCAGGCACTGGCTTTAATTACCAGCCAAAGTTTTAATGCAGACAAGTCCTGGATGTGCTAGAAGTGTTGTGCTTACTGCTGGCCCTTTGGACAAAGAACAGGCTGATCCTAGATCTGTGCCTCACTGCTCAGCCCAGAGCCTGCTTGGAGAGAGGAGTCACTCAGCTGCTGAAGGAAAGAATGATGGAAAGGAGGGATTGCTACATGCCCGCTTCCTATAGGCAGCTTGTGAGTGGTTCACTTGAATGCCCAAGGCTCCTTGGACCTCCACCTGGTGTATCCTGTGACTTAAGCAGCCTGAAACTTTTGCAGCTCATTTTCTTTCCCTCCCGACCCGGGTCTCCCATAGAATGGCATGGCCAGAGGTAAAAACCCTGGCTGTGCCCTTCAGTCCACCTCCTAAACATTTCTTAATCCATACCTTGCCTCCATCCCCAGAATATTGTCTTAGCCCATCACTGCTTCTCACCTATCTGAATTTGCTTATGGGGACCTCACTTACCATAGGACTGGTCTTCAGGATGCCAGTTAGGCATCAGGAGCAGGCCCCCAGGGACTGGCTCAATTTTGACCAGTAAGACTGCTTGCCTGGGTATCCTAGGCGAAGGGCTGCAGGCAGGCCCATCCCACAAGTGGAACTCCAGCGGTATCAGCCAGGCCTGCATCCCACCTGGCATACTGTCAGTGCTCAGGAAGCGTGGATTGATCAGAGACTCTTGGGATTAGTGCTTCTGTCCTTTCTTGGCATGCCATCAGAAGCGAGACCTGGACCTGGCTACCTCTCTGGCCTCATCTCCCCCATTCCTGCCTTTTGCTGTAGGCTCCATCCACATCAACTAGTTTCCTGAATGTATGCCAAGCTGTCTCACTGCCGTGCCTTTGTACATGCTGTTCCCTCTACCCAAGGCCCTCCCTCAACCAGGTGGGCCTGAAGAACTCCCACTAATCCATCCTTCTTTTAAGGCTCACTGAGTGCAAGTATTGCCTCCTCTGGGGAGCTTTCTGGAACTGGCCCTGGGAGGCCTCCCTCACTGTGCCCCCTCTGCCCCTGCCACTGCAGTCCTCTGTTACACTGCTTGGCACAGAGTGTTGCAGATGTGTGTCTTCCTCAGAAGGCAACACTTCTGAGGGAACTGGACTTTGTTTCTCTCTATACCTTCAGTACCTAGCCAGGATCCGGCACAGAGAGAAAACCAGGATGTGTTTGTTTCCTCTCTACCCACCCTCACCCTCCGGAGGCAAGACATGTGGTGGGAGAGGTTACAGGACCTTAAATGCCAGCTAAGGAGAAAGGTTTGGTCAGATTTTCATTGTTGAATGATCCTAGTGGCTGGGACCCCTTTTATTTGGGGTAAGAAGAGTAATTTTTCAATTTGGCCCTCTCTCAGCCCAGAAAATAAGGGGTTAGTTCTCAGCAGGAACACGAAAGATGGGCCTGTGCCTGGGGTCATCACTCCCCCTTTCCCTGGACCCCCTTGCCCTTTCTGCATTCACTTTTAATTCTTGAAGTCTCTCCCCAAAGTCCTGGGGTCTAGGACCCACTCCCACTACTCAAGGGCCAAGTCCAAACCTCAATCCCCTGTTATGTAAGTGAATTATCCTCTGTTCCCAACCAGCGCCAGCCAGATCTCCTCCTCCTAATTGATTTAATCTTCTCATACCAGAGAGTTGGGCGGGGTTGGGGAGACAGCATTGATCAGAAGCCAACACGTCAGTGACGTAGGCTCATTAATTACAGGGAATCTAGGTCATGGATTGGCTCTCTGTGGCTCTGATTCTGCCCCTCCCAGTCATTTGGGTCTCTGAAAGGACATTTTCACCTCCCCCTCATTTCTCAAACTCCAGTCCTACAAGGAGAGAAAGTTGAGGGTCCCATAAACCCTACTTTTCTTTCAAATCTCCCCAAACCCTCAGCTCTGGACAGTTATTCCCTGCATTCCAATCTGAACACAGGGCATAGCTAAACATAATTTGAGACATGAACAGATGGTATAATTTGGGGTGGGAAGAGACCTTCACATTGTCTTTATTTACTTTCTATACCAAGCAAATCTTTACTTTGCAGCTTCTCTGATAGAGAATGTCCAGATCTTACTTGTGTACCCCCAGAGATGGGGGGCTCACTCTCTTTAAATAGTCCTTCCCTTGTATGATGGCCTTTCTCACATGGGGCTGAGACATCAGCCTTGTGACTTCTGGGACCCAGCCTTGCCCCTGGGGCTGCAGGACGTGTCCCAGAAGAGGCAGCCAGATCCTGAGACATGGTGATTGCTTTTCTTCAGGCTGAACATTCCTGGCTCTTTCACCAGTTGTGTGGTAGATTTTACATATTACTTCCCACTGTATCTCTTCTGTGGACAAGCCATGGAGATCGTCATCTCCCCAGATGCACAGGACAGAACAAAGACTCCAGGACAGTGTGAACATGTCAGGGCAGGACTGTCAACTTTTCTGATCTTGATATTAGAGTTCCACTGGCATAGCCTGAAATTGCCTGAGGTTTTTTGAGGCTTTATAGCACACTTTTGACTCAGCTTACACACAGAGTCAGCAAATCCCCATCATCTTTTTTTTTCTGACATTAGCAATGGAAAGTCTCCATAAAAATCATCTTTGTGATATTAGGAACATCTCCATGTTTCTTCCCCATAATTCTTTTCATCCACCCTGACATTTCTCATACAATCATGCAATACCCATCTACCCATTCACCCACACTACTATCAAACTATATATTCATCGTATATTCACCAGCCTCACTCTCTGCCTACATACTGTTCTACTCAGCTGCCCATAGATTCATTCATGCACTCATTCACCTGTCCATCCACCTACCTACCAACCAGCCCATTTAGCCATTTATACATTCCTATCCACCTATCTGATCATGTACTTAACTGTTCATCCATCCATTCACCCACCATCTACCCGTATAAACCATCTATCCATCCGCACATCCATCTCTTCATTTACTCCATCTCCCAGTCACCCATACATCTATATTCATCGTCCATCTGTCAATCCATCCAGTACTTACTGGGATTCTATTACATTTCAAATCTGTGTTGAGTATTCTGAGTCATTCAAAACTCAGTATAATACAGGCACTCACTCTTTGGGAGCAGTTAAAGCAGGTGATGCTGAGTGCTGTAAAACGGGAACAATGAAAATGCTTTGGGGATTCAGAGGAGGGAGAAGTGGTATCTGGATAAGGTTATGGATATCTTCCCACGAGGGTAAACTTTCAGTTTGGGCCTTAGTAGAACAACAGTATGTGGACACACACAAATGCACTGGAAGTAATTCTAAGTAAAAGAAGTAGCATATCAAAGATACAGAGAACAGAATTTATGTCTTACTCTTTATACCCCCACTAAAGTACCATATACAGAGGTGGGCACACTTTAGTAACCTAATACATATGTGGTGATTAATATTGTTCCTTCTCTGACAGAGATACCCCCAAATACTTAATCAGGATAAGAGTTTAGTCTTTCTCTTTAAGAAGATTCTACAGTTGCCTTGCTGGATGGCCTTGGAGAAGTAAAAAAAAAAAAAAAAAAAAAAAAAAGCCTCTCTGTGATTCTCTGAGTTTGGGGTTGAATTTCTGTCTCTATCAGGTGGTCCTTTTCCCCTAATCTTAATTACTTCTACTATGTTCTCTGTTCTCTTCAGAGACATGAGCATTTCCACATCTTAAATTTTATTTTATTTTATTGGCACCAATAATCTCAATCCCACCTGTCTTCAGCTTCCTTGGCCACATCCCCAGACAAGAAATTCTGTAATATGGAGGAAGGGAGAAGTTCTGTGCAAAGGAAATAGCTCTGAAGTAGAGCCAGGAGTGATAAATACAAAACCAGCTTTGCCACAATCTTGCTATGTGACCTTAGGCAAGTCTCTTTCCTTCTGTTTTAACCCTCCCCATCTAAGCACTGAACAGAGCATTTGAGATCCTCTTGTCCAATATCCTCATCTTATATATGGAAAGACAGGTTCATAAAGGGCATGTGACTTGCTCTAGATCATATCTGGATTAGTGGCAAAGCCAGAAGAAACTTCAGATTTCCTGACTTTCGGTTTAAGATTTTCTTTACCCAACCACCATTTTTCAGTCTCCAGTCACAGCCCCTGTATATCTCAGGATGAGCTTCCTCTCCCACTTCCATTCCCCAGGAAGGACTGTTTATCTTCCAAATGTTTTGACTGTGTATTACTGACGCATGCCTGGGTGGGGGTTGGGCAGTCACTATTTAAGAGCAAGTATTCCCAGCCTGACGGAGTTAATTATGTTCATCAGGAAGAGAGAAGAGAAAGGAACAATGCGCTCTGGTTATCTACTAGGCTTTAATCAAATTGAGAAACGAGGAAATCCATCACCCAGAGGCTAAGGGAGTTCGAGAGCTTGGCTTCCGCTGGCTCCGAGAACTGTAATGGGTTGGGTGCTGTCCAAAGTGCTGACATCTTCACTTACTGCTCTGAGTTGCTGGGAGAGGCAGAGGGACGGCAGCTTTTAGAAGATGGCCCAGGACAGAGAAAGAAGAGGTCTGGACGTGTTGGGGAGAGGCTTGAATTCTTATTCTATCTTCTGAATCTTCCCCTTTCCATTTATTTGTTTATCTTCTTTAGGGAAAATATCCCTTGTGGCCAGAGTCCTCAGCCGGGATTGAAGAAATAGGAAGAGAGAGAAGAGCCCTAGACCCTTTGCTGTCAGAGAGATGGACCCCAAATGAAGGTGCTAGCCCTTTCTTGGCCNACGGCAGCTTTTAGAAGATGGCCCAGGACAGAGTAAGAAGAGGTCTGGACGTGTTGGGGAGAGGCTTGAATTCTTATTCTATCTTCTGAATCTTCCCCTTTCCATTTATTTGTTTATCTTCTTTAGGGAAAATATCCCTTGTGGCCAGAGTCCTCAGCTGGGATTGAAGAAATAGGAAGAGAGAGAAGAGCCCTAGACCCTTTGCTGTCAGAGAGATGGACCCCAAATGAAGGTGCTAGCCCTTTCTTGGCCTTGGGGACTTCCCCATATTAAAAGGAGATGTGAGTTCTGCTTTTATAAAATCCTAAGTCCAATGACAGTTATGAACTGCCTTTGAGAATTTGTTAATCTAGTGGAAGAACATCACTGTATCTTTAACTTAAGTATGATATAAGGGAGGCATGGCCCATGTCTACATGGAGCTTCTAGTCTGATGAGGAATACCTGGTCTTCCTCTGGGAGACTATCAGTCTGGCTGAGGAGACATGCTCTTGATTTAGGGGGAAACTTCAGTTATAATCAGGGAAACAGGATGGACAGAGAAGTTAGAATGTGCACAGTAACCAACCAAAGAACTCAGATCTTCACATTTGTGATTGAGGTTACTGGTGCCAGATATTTTGTGTGAATAATGGAAAATTTTCTGGTAGAGGCGAGCTTGAAGTGAGCTTAAAGGAAAGCAAGAGACTTGGGTCCCTAAATTTTAGGCTTTCTGAGAGTCATGGCCATGCCTTTTCATTCCCTTATATCCCCTTTAAAGTAAGCACAAGTCTGGACACAGAGCAGATCCTTGCTCAATGAATAATTGCCAACAGATAGAGAGTGAATGTACCTCCTTCGTGTTTGGGGAGATAGCAGAGTGAGGATGGTATAGAGATCAGAGGAGGGTTGGTTGGAGTGAAGATCCTGAGGCTAGGGTGGAGAGATAGCCTTGGAGAGGTAAGATGGACAGAGGGAGTGGCCCAAGGTATGTCTAGGTTGCTGAAGTACAGCATTTGAAACAATTCCTTCATATTTCTGGAGCTGCTGAGAGACACTTTATTAAATCTTGGATTGTTAAAGCTGGAGACTGTTAAGGTACAAAATCATAGACTGCTCAACATCTAGACCCACACAACCATGGATAGTTGGAATATTAAAACCATACCAGTTTAGCAGGGCAGAACACAGTGTGTTGAAGTTATAGAACTGTAGAATACTAGAGCCAAAGAGCCAAAAGTCCACATTAGAGAATCTTAAGATCTAAGAATCTCAGTGCCAAAAGGGAAAAGAAATCCCAGTTTATTGACTCCCACTATTGTATCAGTTGTGGTGCTGAGAGTATTCTAGTATATTTTCCCATTTAATTTCTACCATAAGGTTTAAGCCATTTATTTATTCCCATACCTACTCAACAGAGTGTTTCTGTCAAAGGTTTATCAAGCATATGCTTGCATAAGTTTCATGACAGGGGAGTCATTATCTCTGTGCATACCTCTACTCCCTGCTGAATGGCAGATAGAAAGTTCTTTCTTATATAAGCTGCACTCTCTTCCTGTAGTGTCCCCACACTGGTCCAGTTCATGTCCTCTGAGCTACACTGAGAAAGTCTAATCTCCGACTCACATGACAGCTTTTCAGATGGCTAAAGACAGTCTTTATTTCTTTCTTCTCTAGGATAAGCTGGTTTGTTCATCATGTAGCTAGAAATGGGACAGCAAATCAAAGAATATTTGAGCTGGAAAGGCCCTTAGAGGTCGTTTTGTCCAGAGACTTCCTTTTACTGCTGGGCGGTACAGCATTATGGTCAGGAGCCTAGGCTTTAGAGAGAGATGAGCCTGAATTCAGAATCCAGAGATCCAGCACTAATTTGGTGTGTAACCTTGGGCAAATTACCTAATGTGTCTGGGCCTCAGTCTCCTTATCCATAAAATACAGAGAATAATAATATTGACACACTATAGTTGATGTGAGCATTGAATGAGATAATGCAAGGGAAGCTCTTAGCAGAGTGCTTGGCACACAGTAACAGTCAATAAATATTAGCTATAATTATTGG
Organism: Crocuta crocuta; assembly: GCF_008692635.1. Lineage (NCBI taxonomy): Eukaryota > Metazoa > Chordata > Mammalia > Carnivora > Hyaenidae > Crocuta > Crocuta crocuta. The sequence goes on from NW_027527824.1 coordinate 1,510,832, forward strand.
AGGTCCAGAGGGGCAGGGACTTGCTCAAGATCACAGGGCAACTCAGAGGCAGAGCTGGGGTTAGACCAAGGACTCATGCCTCCAATGCCAAGTCACTTTCCTGTTCACATTTCCACTCTGTCTTCCTTGGGAAAAGGAAATAAGCCCAGGAGGGACTGGAATACTTTGCTCACCTGATCAGTTAGAATGCAAGTAATACCTGACTTAGAGGCTTAAACCTTTTGTTTCCTTAACTAGGAGAGGGGAGGAAGGTAGTTCCAGGTTTGTCTGGTGACTCAACCATGTTTAATGACCTGGGCTTTTCTAATTCTAAGCTCTGAAAGGGACTCCTCTTGTGATCACAAGATGACTGATGCGGCACCAAGCACCATGTCCTCCCAAGCAGGAAGAAAGGGCATGGGAGCACAAAGGGTCTTCTTCTCTCATGCCTGTGTTGTCCAGGAGGGGATCTTTGCAAGCAGACCATCCCCTTACATCTCTTGGACCAAAATGAGGTCATATGTCCACTGCTAGACTACTTACTGGTGCAGAGGAACGCATTTCCATGAATGGTTTGGATGATCCCTGTGTCTAGGTACTTTGCTGCTAGAATAAGGAAGAGGGAATTGGCTGTAGGAAGGCAACCAATAGTGCCTGACATACTTGACTCTGTCTCCTCTCTGGATTGGCCTCTCCTGTCCTTTTCATCTCTGCCAGGAAGCCTGCCCTGGTTTCCACCCTTGTCCAGCAAACCCTTTGCTACCATGTAATTGAACATCACCCAATTCAAGTCTACGTTGAGAAGCTCTCTCATCTTTTTATGTTCAAATCTTGTTGTCCCACACAGTCTGTGAGCATTGGGAAAATAATGTCAGCTACTGATGAATAATTGTGTGCCAGACACCCCTCTGGCCACTTGTAACCAGCTTCCAATGGCTGGTTCCAATGCTCCGTATCTCCTGGTGTTCACAACCTTTTGTGTTCCCCTCCCACATTGTACCAGGGTTAAGCTGTTGACCGATAGAAAATGCAAAAGCTATAGTATATCACTTCCAAGATTGTATTCTAAAAGACACCATGCCTTCCATCTTGGTAGCACACATTCTCTTGGATCATTCATTCCAGGGGAAGTTAGCCACCACAGCAAGAGTACCCTTATGGAGAGGCTTGCATAAAAAACTAAACCCTTTGACCAACTGCCAGCAAAAAATGGAGGCCTGACTACAACCACAGACTGAGCCTGGAAGTGGATCCCTGTTAAGCCTTCTGATGACTGCAGCCCTGTCTGACACTTGACTGCAACCTCATGAGAGATCCTGAGCCACAACCTCCCAGTCAGTCCGCTTCTGGATTCTCAATCCACAGAAATTGTGTGAGATAATAAATATGTGTTATTTTAAGCTGTTATATTTAAGTTTTGGGGTAGTTTGTTACTTGGTAGTAGTTAACTACTGTAGTGCTATATTGTCACGTTACATCCTCACAACAACCCTGAAAGGTAGAGTTTGTGTCTTCCATTGTGTGTGTGTGTGTGTGTGTGTGTGTGTGTGTGTGTGTGTGTGTGTGTGTTTGAGAGAGAGGGAGAGAGAGAGTGCACACATGCACACACAGAGGGAGAGTGAGAGAGAGTCTCAAGCAGGTTCCGTACCCAGCACAAAGCCCAATGCGGGCTCCATTGCACAACTGCAAGATCATGACCTGAGCCAAGATCAAGAGCTGGACACTTAACTGACTGAGTCACCCAGGTGCCCTATTCTTTCCATTTTTAAGATGAGAAAACCAACGCTGAATGCAGTGACTTAACCTGGAAAGTGGCACAGCTGGGATTTGCCCTCATGGTTATTGGGTTCCAGAGCAGAGGGGAACCTGGTTCTGTTTTCTCAGCTGCAATGTCTGCAGGGTGAAGGTTGAGGAATGGAATAGGAGGAGGAGGTCTCTTTCTCTGATGTATTTCCTCTCATTTTTTAATTCCATCCTCTAGTGTGTATATGTGATTCTGGGGCAAGAAGTTTTATTAGAAAAAACAGTGGAGTTTTGAGAGGCTCTTGAGGAACCTTGGACAAATTTTTGTGCTGTTCTAGGCCTTAGTTTCTTTGTCCGCTACATGGGGAATATAACCGTGGCCCCAGATGCCTCACCAGGAAACTGCGAAGATGAAGTGTGAAAGGATTTTGTAAAATGTGAAGTGTTGTGAGTATGGAAAGTTCTGCCTTGAGTACGGAGCACCCCTGACCCAGGGCCCTCCCAGTCCCACACAGCTACCGCAGCACAGGTGGCCAGTGCCCCCACCTCTTCTCTCCCACCTGAGTTTAGCCTCAAGAGACAGAATATTGAGAGAAGTTTAAGGCCCTGACTCACTTATTTAGCCTCATCCCTCACCATGACCCCTCTCTTGGGCCACACTGCAGCCACGCTGAACTAGTGGAAATTCCCCAAGCCTGCCAGGAGCTTTCTGTTTGCTGAGACTTTATCCGTGCTGTTTCTCCTCCCTGGACACTGTTCCCAACTTCTCCACCTGGTGTGTTCCTACTCATCTTTCAAGACTCAGCTTAGATGTCCCCACTTCTAGGATGCCTCTCTTGACCTGGTTCAGGGCCTCCTACTTCTCCCCTTGATTAGCGTACCAGCCTCCTGCCTGAGCTCTTGGCCTCCAGCTTCCCTTTTCCACTCAAAGCCCCCATGGTGCAGCCAGCAGCCTTTCTAAAACACAAATCTTGTCATGTCACTCCCTGCTTAAAATAACCAGTCAATGGAATAATCCATCAATCAATGCTTCAAGGGCTTCTCCTTGCCCTCAGGAAGATATCCAAAGCCTTCTGCTAGAACTCAAGGCTTAGTCCCCAGTGGTGTCTCCAGCGTCAGTTCTCTTATCTCTCCTGATCGCCCTGCCTGACACAGTACACCCTTGCCACACTGCTCCTGTATCCTGTCTCCGACGCACCTTGCTCTCTCATGTCTCCCTATCTCCGCACATCCCGTTGTTTCTCATGCCCATTCCCCTCATCTCCACCTGGGGACTTCCTGCCTAATCTTCTAAGCCAGCTTGGATCTAACCTGTTCTGGAAGCCTTTCCTGAATGCCCCAGCAAGAGTTTGTAGCTTCCTCTTCTTTATTCCCTATGTGACTACTCATGCTTTTGCCACTGTGTGTCAGCTTGTCTGCTTACACTAGGAGCTTGCTGTATCCAACATGTGACTGTGTCCCCAGCAGTGCCAGCACAGGGGCATAGAGCAGCCATATTGGATTTGTTGGTTGGGTGGGTGGTGGAATGAACAAATGAATGAATGGTGAATGAATCCATCTTTGAACCATCACTTCTTGGTCAGCCCCAGAACTGCTGTTTCCCACGGTAAGCCCATTTTATAGCAAAAGGGGAAGCAGGGGAAGGGACTGCTCTAGAAGGGGGAAAGAAAGTCAATAAAAATGTAAATCTAGTTGAGAAAAGCTGTCCTAGGCTGGCTGTGGGGAGAGATAAGGCTGGGCAGGCTGAGCCCTGGCTGACAGTGGAAGAGAGATTAGGGGACAAGCAGAGCTGCAGCCAGGGCAGTGTGTCTCCCTCCGTGCTGCCTCCTCCGTCTTCACCCCCACCCTGCCCCCATGTTCTGTGTGTTCCTTAAATTCTTCCAGGGACAGGGGAAGGAGACGTACAATTGGTCATCGGGTGCACTGCCCGTATGTTATTATTTGGTCTTCACAACTTTTGGGAGACAGGAGAGAGGAAGGATCAGCCTCACCTTACAAGTGAAGAAACAGATGCAGAGAAGTTAACTCACTTGTTCGGGGTCACACTGTGAATAAGTGGCCGTCTGGATTTGAACCCAAATCTCATGGACCCTAAAACTCTGTTGTTTTCACTCCACTCCGCCAGAGGTCTATAGCCAGACTTCAGATGGTTCCCAACCTCAGAAATCAGATGCACAAGGGTTTATATGACTGTGTGCAGTTTTTATGGAGATACGTCTTTTTATCATATTCTCTAAGGTGGTTGTCATCCACCCTCCATTATCTATACCAGGCAGTCTCCCTAGAGGTGGTGGCCTTTGAGTTGAGTCTGGAAGATTGGGTAGGACTTCAGAGGGTGGGATGGAGAGCCAAACAGTGGGGCGGAGATGAAGAAGGCTTGCTAGGTAGCGGGAAGTGCACATGTTGGGGCATGTTAGGGGGAAAGGAGTCAACATGGCCAAAGAATGGCGAAGGTGCTGTGGCCTCTTGCTCTTCATTTATTGCACTCCAGTCACGGCTCCTGGCTCCCAGCTCCAGGCCACAGGGCCTCTGGGAATGGCATCGAGATGCTCGTTCTGGTCCCGGGAGAAACTGCCAGATTATACCATCAGTCAACACTAGCATGGAGACTGAATGCTTTCTCCCAGCTTCCAGAGGCAAGATGAGAAGAAAGTGAGCTCACAGATGCAATTGTTTGTGGCTCCTCATTGGCCAGAAGCCATAAGAGCATGGCTCCCTGGAATCCATCAGTCCCTGGGAACCCCTCCAGCCCTGACCTGTTCTACCCCTGGCTCTCAGCCCCATGTCTCTCTTGTGATGACCCCTGGGGCCTCCTCACCCTGACCAGCCTGGGAGATTTTAAACACAAGGACCTCATTTTCTCCTTCAAAGCTCAGGGTGACCCAGAGGCAGAGTCAGCATGAAGCTAATGCTGCTTGAGTATCTGGGTCTCTCCCCAGGCCCGGGAAGGGGCCTCTGCAATGTGTTCAGGTCACCATATCCTTGGGAAATTTGCAAAAGTAAGATGCTTTAACCACAAGCAGTTAAGATTGCTAGCTCTTTCTACTCCTACTACTTGTGTCCCAGTTTTGCTTTATGTGAGGTGGTTGGAGGGGCCATGGGGATTTCTGGGATCTGGCTAAGGGGCAGTTGAATTGGGGACCAACTTAATTTGGGTTCACTGGGATATATTTATGTGATTCTCAGTCACCTCTGTATATAGGTAAATCATTGCTAGGTACCTCTGTGTAGAGAATGGCATCTAGGAATCTTCCTACTCACTGTCTGACTCACTCAGCATTGTGACATCAAGGTGTCACATCCAGAGGTCATCCCATGACGTGAATGTGTTTTATGCTGCATGGCCCTGGAAGCACATGGGCACCAAAGGAGAAACAGGTTTGCAGTGACAGAACCCAGAAGCAAGACTGCAGAAAATCCTTCCAATTGTCAAGGGGAAAAATGTATTTTAGAGGTGTGCATAAGAGTTAGTAAAAAATATGCTATTTTCCTGAATTGTGTGATGTATTTTTTTTAATTTCTTTTCTCATTATAGGTAAATATTTGCTTTCTTACCAATTTTGTGTTCTTTTTCTTTTAAAGAGGGCTCCCCAAGGTTTATAAGCTTCAATTCCCACAAAACCCTGGCTTCACCACTTATGTTTTGTCTGATCTTGGGCAAGTAGTTGCTTATATTTTCTGAACTGTTTCCTCTTCTGTAAAATGTGAATGACGATTTGGACAGGTGAAGACTCAGAAACTTCATGACCTGATTCCATTTCTGAAACCATTACTAGAGGAAGTAACCCAGTCAAATGAAAATTAGACCAGAATATACAGACAGGAAAAGATGTCATATATAAGAAATAATAGTGAATAATGAATCCAGTAAGACTTAAATCCAAATAGCTGGAAGAAATGTTGTTTTTGCAAACTCTAATGCAGTTTGTAAGAAAGGAATTTTGTAATATAAGAGACATTATGCAAGAACAAATCTAATAATAAGCTGTATCTATAACTCCAAATTATTTCTGCAAAACCTGGAAAAAGGAATATAAACATATGAACAGCCTCCTCTATTGGAGAAGACTTTGAAATTCTTGGGCCTGGTAAATACAGGCTCAGATATATGTTAAACATTTAAAGAGATCAACCAATAGAATCAAAACGGGAGTTAGAACTTCTGTACCTTTCTCTTCTTTCACGTGGGAGAGCCTCAAAGCCCTGCCCCAGGGAGCTGCTCAGAGGCCCAGAGCTGCATGGCCCTCCTGCCCCCTCCTGCCCCCAGCTTCTCCCCTGCCTCCAGCACAGGGCTTGGCAAGCTGCTGCTGACAGATCTGTCTCTTGCCTCCCAAGCAGCAGGTCCCAGCCAGGTCAGGTGTGTGGAGGCAACAGAATGGGCTGGAGTAGGTCCGGAAACTCTCTCTCCCTCTCAGGGAGATAACCAGGCCAGATAAGATGGGCCATAAAACAAGACGAGGCCGCTGAAGATAAGGACCGGTGGTTCAGAGCAAGCGGTCAACAGACCCCCTCACTTCATAGAGCCCGACATTAACAACTCCCAGCATTACAGGTCTGGGCCTTACAAAGAGCAAGCCCTTACACCATCTTGGGCATCACAGAGAACCAGCTGTTACCCCCAAAACCTGCTTATCACAGAACCAGACATCTACATAGCCCCAGGCCACACAAGGAAATGGTGAAATTAGGCTCTAGTCACAAAAGTAACAGTGACTTTGGTGGGCCCTGGTCAGAGGTGTGAAATCTTGGTAATGCAAAAGTACCAGTGAATGTGTGCACAGTGTGTTTGGTCTTTGAAGTCAGAAAATGCCCACGTGTGGGACCTGGGTCTCCCTCCCCACTGGAACCTCTAAGGCAGAGACTAGGCCTCACCCAGATTGTGACTCCCTGAGGGCAAGGACTGGGACTTCCTGAGTCCAGAGAGTGAGACTCCCCCTCAGCTAAGCCCCCCAGGGCCCCTCACACCAGGGTTGCTGAAAGCCCAGACGAACCGGGATGTTCTGTGAGGCCAGCTCCCTCCCTAGAAGGTCCCCCTCAGAGCTCATCGCTCTGCCTCCAGGGGGCGCCAAATAGACACTTCTTGACAGAGGCAGTCCTGGCCCCACCTCCAGGCTGAGTGGGGCTGGGGAGGAGACCTGAGTCCATCCTGACCACACAGATGGTTATGGCTGAAAGGGGCCTGAAAGCTGTCAAGTCCATTTCCACCTGACAGAGACGGTGGCTGAGGCCCAGAGAGGGTGCTCCAGGTGAGCGGCAAAGCTGGGCTAGACCAGGTGTGCAGGGCAGCCTGGCCTACTGTTGTCTACTTCTCTCTCCTAGGGCCTGAGAGAAAAACATGCAGTCCTTCCACCAGGAAACCCTGGGTTCAGGTCAGCCTGTCAGGCTCAGGGAGGAAAGGGGAAGACCATCTTGCATTAGGAGTGGCCAACACACCAACCCCCTAGGCAACTCTTTGGTTCAGATTAGTCACAAAGGCCCAGAGAGAGTCAAACTTGCCCAAGTCACATAGCAAGTTAGCAGAGGAGTCAGAATTGGAAAACGGGGTTCCTGACACCCACTATTGGGCAAAGAGCCCAGAGGAGGTACCCCCAGTGGCTGCCACTCTAGGACCAGCTCACGCTCTATATTCCTCAGGCTTCTTTTCTGGCCCTGACACTAACGGCTGCTGCTGCTGTAGGCCAGGGATGGGTACAGTGACCTGGGTCCTCTCCTCTTTCTCCTGCTGCCTTAGGATGGCCAAAATCAAGGCGAAGCAGGCCAGGGAGCCTGTCTTGAAGAAGACCTGGAGGCCGACAAACCTGGAAAAGAGCAAGGGACCTGTGAACTCAGGACCTCCCTTGTCCCAGGGCTTGGATGGCCTTGGGCTGGGGCACAGTGGGGTCAGCAATCGTCACCCATTGTGTTATCAGAGACATTGAGACCTTGGGGGTGGAAAAGAGGCCTCCAGCCCCAGGGCAGTGGACCTCATCACCATGGCCTTGGTTGGGGAGATGGGGGAGCCCCTGGAGTTGACCCCGGTGGGGGTCCTTCCCTGGAAGAGGAAGAGAGGCTGTGCAGAAGGAGTGCTGGGCAGGGAGACAGAAGCCTGGGCATCTTCCCTGCCCTGTCCCCAGATGGCTTATAGCCTGGGCCAGCCCTGACTCTCTCTGTCTAGGGGCTCAGGGGACCTGACAGTTGCAATCACCCCACCTGCCACAAGAGGATTCCCTCTCCACTGTCTGCCCAACTCACGAAAGCTCTTATTTGATCTTTCTTCCTACAGAAAGGGCACTGGTCAGTCCCAGCCCTCGGGAGCCATGCCCTCCACAGAGCTGGGAGTGACCAACTCTCTGCTCCCAGCCCTGTTAGCAAGTCCCCTTCAACACCGTATCCCATCCCAGCAGCCTCTCTGCCTTCAGATTCCTTTGGGCTCCCCATTGCACAGAAAGGAAGACTGAGATCCAGAAAAGACAGGTCTCCCAATGAGAGACACAGAGCTGGGCTGGATCCCAGGCCTCCTGCGTCCTAGTTAGGCCTTCTCCCAACCCCACCTCAACTCCCCATCTTTCTCACAGCTGGGCTGCTCCCCTGGTTCTCCCCACGGTCAGCCATGATGACATGTTTCTGCACAGACCATAGTTAGACCGTTTGGGTTCGAGGCTCAGCTTTGCCTATTATCAACTGTGTGGCTTTGGGCTGCTTTAATGGTCACTTTCCTCATCCAGAAGAGTGGGGGACAGTGGCTAGGTCCCAGGACTGGTGAGCTCAGTACCAGATACAGCACCTGCTGCCTAGCAGGGGGATATAAATGGGCCTCTCCTCCCTGCTGCTGTCCTTCCTGAAACCCCAGGAGTATTTCCAGCAGCCTTCCCACAAGGCCCCTGGCAGCCCCCACCCCAGGTCTCACCGGTTTCGGAGAAGGTCGTGGTCATAGTAGCGACAAACGGCCCGGCGCCCACAACTCTGGGCCCAGTACACACAGGTGGTGTCGATGGCGCTGCCGTGGATCACTGGGCTGGGCATCCAGGCTGGAGAGGAGATGCTCAGCGGACAACAGGGCCTGGCATCCTGCATTACCTAGCCCCCCACTCCCTGGCATGTGCAACCCCCCAGAGCCACCCAGGCCTCTTGTCCCATAAGTCTTTGTCCCTCAAGCCCACCCCTCACCCTGGTGTGCGATGCTGCTCCCTGGGGGGCTCTCTAGCTGCTTGCATACCCACCTCCAGGGCCCAGATCCAGTTGTTTGCCCGATGGGCCTAAGGTCAGGAACTGGGTCCCACTCATCCCTGTGCCCCCAGGCCCAGCACACAGTGGGTGTCTGAACTAAAGGTCCCAGGGAGGTTCTTTACCTAAAACTCTCAGGAGCATGAACTGGATCCCCACAGCCAGCGTCTTGTCTTCTTTCTTAACTCCCCTAATAAGCAGAAATACGGTGACGTGAGGATTGAGAAGGTCTCAGCCCCCAAGGGTCTCTCACCATCCCCTGTCTCTTGCCACCCAGGGCCAGCCTTCAGTCTGAAGGTCCATGGGCTTGGGCTTGGGGTGGGCTCAGGCTCCACACTCCATTTCCCTTCAATCTGTGGAGCCCAGCCCCCACATTCCAGGCATCTCCATGGCCATCAGGGTCCTGTGTTGGCCTCCCTGTGTTGTTGGTCACAGACACCTCCTCTCTCTCCCTACCCCTGGGTCCGCCAAATTCCCCGCTCCTCCTCCACTTGGAAAAACCTGAAGCTAGGCAGCCAGACATGGCTTCCAACTTCCCCAACTGCTGTGAAGCCCCAGCCTAGTTTGCCTGGGGAAATCCTAGCTCCTCCTCCGGAGTGATACTAGCTGCTGGTGTTTAGGGAGTGCTTACTATGAGTTCAGTCATTCTGTAGTACAACTCTTGCATCACCCCCATGAAGTAGTTTATACCATTAGCCCCATTTTACAGATAAGGAGACTGATGAATGTTTAGGCAGGTTAAGTGATTTGGCCAAGATCCCACAGCTGGTGGGTGTCAAGAGTCAGCATCCATGAGCACACTGCCTGCAGCAACTCCTCTTAAATGGGCTGCCTGCCAGGGCATCTGATTCCTCTACCTTCTCTCTTTGGGCCAGTCTGTTTTATAGATCTACATGTCTTCTTGTGTTAATGAGGGTCTCCATCCCCCTTCTATTTTTCTAGAAAACAGATAGGGAACAAAAATAATCCCAACATAATAAAAACTTTGAATTATCCTGTATTGAGGTCCTCATATTGCAGCCCCCACCCTAGGAATGTTGACTTTGGCCTCAGGTAACAACTTGTCATCCCAGCAGGCACCCTCAGGACGAGGCCAGAAAGATCTTGGACTGAGAGGCCTTGCTCTGCAGTAGACATACAAGCGCTTATTGATTTGAAGACTCATGAACCACAACTGTAGGGCTTGGTTTTCTGGATGTAGCTCCTGTGGCTCACCCACTAGGTAGGGTGGGGACAGTCAGGTGACACTCTACTTTCTCCTCACTGTGACTGGGAGGCCAGCACAGGGCCTTAGGTGTGCCTGAGCCCAGGCAAGTGAGGACCTGGGCTCTGGGTGCTGGCACCAGCACCTATTCTACCCAATACCTGTGACAAGACCTGGGACTAACTTCTGACTTTCTCTGAGCCTCAGTTTTCTTATCTGTAAATGGGGAGGAAACTTCACTTTAACAGGTGGCCATGAGGACGAAGGCAGGGCAGTGAGAGTCTGGTCTGCTGCAGGGGCCCAGCACACCCGAGTGGCCTCCTACTTGGAACCCCGCCCTCAGGATTCCTTATCCTGCCTGGGGTTAAGGACCTCCTGGTATCCACCAGGCGTGGCCCGCCCCTGTTCTCACCTTAGGATGAGCATGAAGGAGGGTGTGTGGGTGAGACTGGCCAGTCCCGCACCCAGGCTGACCAGGAACATGAAGGGCAGCACCAGGTGGCTGCAGGCGGAGTCACAGGAGCCCGCGGGCACTGGGCCTCCCCCAGCCACGCAGCTGCAGTTGGTGTAGAAAACCTAGGGTGGGGAGGGGGCAGAGAAAAGCCTTCAAGAGCCTCCAAGGGCAAGCAGCTGGCCCAGGGCCTAAGGCTCCAGAAGGCCCCAAGGGTGCAAGCCAGTGGGGTGTGGCTAGAGGCTGGGATTTCTGACCCCTGCAGCCAGGCGGGTACCTGGACACACATGGTTCACGCACACATGGGCTGAGGCTGCAGGGAGAGCGAAGTGGTGAACAAAAGAGAGAGAGGGGCCTGGAAGAGCATCACGCCCACCACACCACACTCACACATTCACACCCACTCACATACACCCACACTCCCACCATCATACTCACACATACACACCACGCAATCACTCTCTCACACACCACAGTCCCAAACATACACACACATCCACACACACACATACATCCACACTCACACAGTCACATACACACACATGTACATGTGCACACACATTCTCTCCTTCTTTCACCTGGCGATGCCAGAATGTTCCACATTCCCGACTGTCTGCACAAGGAATCGAAGAAACCAAGAATGATTTGGGGGAGGAACTCAGATTTTCCAGCTCAGGGTCCCTCTTCCAGGGCACTGGGTTCCAGACTAGACTCCCAAGGGGAGATTCAAGCACAGCATGGAGAGATACAGACAGCACAATGGGCACCTGGACTTAGCACGTGAGGGGCAAGGAAGGCTTCTTGAAAGAGGGGCGTTGGATTTGGGTCTTGAGGAATGAATGGGAGTTTTTCAAGAAGAAAACTGAGTTGAGTAGAGGGAAGGTCAAATGTAAGGTCACATGAAAGCGGCAGGAAAGAACCCGGCAAATCTTTCCGTGTGCCTGAGCAGAGAGTGTAGCAGGAGAGCGCAGAGGGGAGGCGCTCCAGGGCTGTGCTGGGAAGATATGATGAACAGCTTGGGACACAAAAGAGGAAGCTGGACTGCTGTTTCCAGAAACACAGTGCACCAGCGCCCTGCCAATCATACTGCTGACAGCAACTTAAAATGCTGGATGAAGTATTGAAAACATTGTCCTGAGTATATACACGAACTGGCAGAAAGTGAAAAATACTCGGGTTTAGCACTAAGAGAACCTGGAACCCAGAGAGATGAGCAGAATCCAGAAATAAGCTTTGGCTGCGATATGCTTGTGAAACTTGTACTAGGGAGTACAGCTTTCTGAGGTCTGGGGGCTCCAGGGCCAGAGGACAAATCCTAGCCCTCCCTCCTTCCAGGGTGAAGTCTACTCGGAGACCCCCGGAAAACTGGGACCCCTCCAGAGGCTGACGTAAGAGTAAAAGCTGACCCCTTTTCAAACTGCAAGGAATGGCCCCCAGGCGGGCCCAGGGGTGTGTCTGACTGCAGCCCAAATTCCCACCTGCTATGGGGCCTGGAAAGCTTCCAGCCTAGGATTCTTTCAGAAGTGGTCTAGACTGCTGGTGCCTTCAGGCCCCTCACAGGAGCAAAGCAAGCCAGGAAGCCTAGGTGTTTCTTCTCCACGGATCAGAGTTTCTGACCAGTATGCCCCCAGGGACCCTCGGCCTCTGATGGGAGACAGGTTTGCAGGGATGGGTCCCATCAGACCTCAAGGGGGTCTGGTTCATGCGGGGCAGACTCTTACCTCCAGCCCAGGTGGCCTCAGACAATTCCCATTGTGAAAAGGGTCGGGAGGCCCTGAGCTGGACTCTGGGAGCCTTGGGAAGATTTTAAACGTTGAAGGGACAAGATTTGACAGTACAAAAGCGGCTCTGGCCCCTGCGAGAGGGCGGGCCCGGGGCTGCGGGAGGGAGGGAGGCAGAGGGAGGTGGAGGAGGATGCAGAACAGGGATTTTATTTGAGAGATATTCAAGAGGTAGAATTAGGGCAAGGCCAGAGAGAAAGAGAGAGAGAGAGAGTGAGAGAGAGAGCTGGGATTCAGGCTTGGGTACCTGGGTGCTTTTTCCATTGCCCTGCAGAGCGCCTGTGCCTGCTAAGGCTGAGCACACACCATACGGACCTTTGCCTACCGGCTAAGCAACCCACTGGGTTGGTGATTCATCGGAGGAACAGGCAAGGGGAGAAATATGCGAGGGTGAGATTGCTGGAAGAGAAATCAACTGCCCCCGTGCCTTTTCTGGGTAGCAGAAGATTGCGGGGATGGACCCAAAGTGAGAGGCCTTGCTCTTGGGGTTTTTTTCCCAGCCCTCATTCACATTCATCTAATTCTGGCATGAAGTTCTTCCAATGGATGACTTCAGTCTCTCCAGCTGCCTCTGATTCCCACTCCCCTGGGGGATTCAGCTTCACCCCCTGAGCCCCAGATCCCGCCAACCGTCCACCTCTTTCCATCTTTCCCCTGGTCATTTACACATTCATAAATGGTTACTGAATGTGGCCGTGACAGACATTGACTGACCCTGCCTTGAGCGCACAACTCACCACTGACCTGACAGGCAGGCTCACTGAGAGACTATTCCAGGCCAGAGTGACATGTCCTGAGTGCTGACCGGGGCCCAGCTGCACCTTCCCCCAAATACTATACTGAGACATGACCTCTGAGGATGCTGTGGGGAGGGGGTTGGGCTGGGAGGCCAGAATCCTGGGTTCTAATCCCAGCTCTGGCATTAAGACTTTGGGCAATGCCTAACCCTTGCCTGGGCCTCTATTTCTCATCTGTATAATGGACATAACAGGAGTGTGTATCACTGAGTGCTTAAAATTTCCCAGCCACTGTGCTGTTTCTCATGCATTATGTCATATAGCTCTTCACTCACTAATTAATGAATTCACCTGAGCAAAGCATTTAGCACAGTGGCTAGTATATAGTAGGTACTCAGTAGGATCACCTCCATTTTATAGACCAGGAAGCCGAGGCACAGATTAAATAGTTTGCCTAAGGTAAAGAGCCAGTTAGAGGCAGAACAGGGCTTCACACTGGGTGGCCTGGCCTCAGTACTCAGGGGCCCATATTATACTGTTCTCTTGGGGATCTTGCCTCAGCTGACAGGGCCTGGGGTCCTCTGGAAGGGTCTTAGGGAGATCAAACCAGGCAAGGACAGTGAGTGCTAAAGGGGCCCAAAGGCTGGGATTAGGATTATTGCAAATACAAATGGTTTGCACAGCCCAGCAGGCCCCTGCTTCCTCTGAAGCTCCATCATCCAGGCGCTTTACTCTGCACTAGCCCCTGGGGCCCAAGTCTCTCTACCTAGAGGAACCTTGGGCTTAGAGGCTGATGCCCAGCAGGATGCAAAGGGAGAGGTTCCACATGACAAAGGTGGGGCGCTCTGGAGAGAGGGACATGGTGTCTTAATGACCAGCCTGACACTATACCCCTCCCCCATGCTCTTCTGCAGCCTGGGGGCCTGAGGAAGGCAGGTATTATCCTCATTTGTCATTAAGGGGCACTGAGGAGAAAAGGAGAGGAGTGGCTAGCCTTGGTGACCTTTTAAAGGTTCACAGAGTGCACCGCTGCTCTCTTTTCCCCTCTGGAAGTCCCTTGAGGGTAGGACCCCTTGCCTCTGGGTCTTCAGTCCCCAGCACAGGGCCTGACACCAAGGAGGGACTCTGTGAGGGTTTGTTGACTGACTTGTCGACCGACTGGACTCACTGTGCCAGCCTCCCTACCGTCGCCCTGTCTCCTCGCCTGCACTCTGCTCACCTTCCTCTGCGCTGTGGCCTCAAGTGTGATCAAACACAGATTGGACCCTGTCACTTGCCTGCTTAAAACCTATCCAAGGCTCCCCATCACTCTCTCGATACGGTCCCCACTGGTGGCCCGGCGTTCAAGGCTCTTCTTTGCCTCGGCCTCGCTTTAGCTCTTTCAAACCTTATGCTTCTGCTCCCAGTTCTTTGCAGTTTCTTGAAACACTATGTGTGCACGTGCTTGCTTTCAGACTCTGCTTCTGCTACTCCCCCTGCCTACAAAGCCCTCTCCTAGAGTGCTCACTCATCCTTGAAGATCCAGCACAAATGTGACTTCCCAGCAAGTCTTCCAGGACCTTTCCAGGCAGGATGTATCTTCTTCTATCCTTGTCTGTACTCGTGGGGACCCTCTTTCCTGCCTATCACCACCTCTGGAATTCCTGACCTGTTTCCTTTTGCCTCTCCCCTGCAAAAAAAGAAACAGCTTGAGCCAGATCTGGTTCGCCCCTGTGCTGTGGGGCCTGACCCACGGCTGGGCCCAGACCAGCGATATAGGTTAATTGTGAGAATAATGTTTTATGTTTTACATGAGCCAACAGAAGGAGACAGACTAGCTAACAGATAGACAGACAGACGGAAAAGCCATAAAATGAAAGTGCTCAAAGATGGAGGGCGTGATGGGTGCACAAAGACAGGGAGGGGCAGACAGCCCCAGGGAGGCAGAGGGAGCAGTCAGAGGCTGGACCCACCTGGCTTTTGTCCAGAGCCCCCTGGACCACCCGGCTTGCGCAGCCTGCCTGGCAGGGTGTGAGGTACTCCACGTGGGTGCTGGGGTCGCAGATAGGGTTAAAGTCGTCCAGTGGACAGGAGCAATGCTCTCTGCAGGCTGGGACCAATTCTGGTCCAGTCAGGCTGCTGGGGGGGAGGAGAAGGCCGGCAGGGTTAGCGTGGCTTTCTTGCTCCCACAAGATCATGAACGGGGCCACCTCAGCCCTGCAGCCCCGCTCCCCACCCCGAGAGCAATGGCCAGAGATTTCCACTCCACACAGAAGTTTTACACTGTCAGGGCTGCTCCGTGAAGGCGCAGAGGTGGGCTCCTTGCAATGGAGATGTGCAAGCGGGGAGAGGAACTGGAAGCTGCGGGAGGCTTCCCGATGGGAGAAGCAGGGAGGAGAGCCTGATGGAGGCCTCTGAGACCCCTCCCAGCCCCAAGAGCCTACAAGCCTTTGAACTGGTAAACGTCTCCACTCCCCAATGGCCCTTTTTAGGGAACACAAGATAAACTCATCCCAGGATTTAGTCTCAGATGAAAAGTGCCTTTTTCGTGATGAGCTGGATTGCTTCTTCTTCTTAGAAAATCCGAGTTATGTGTGTTGGACCAGTCAGGACAACGGACTAGCTGCAGGATCACTGACCTGTCCCTGCCTCTCACTGGGCCTCAGGGTCTCTCTCAGCTCAGCTGGAAACCCCCTCCCCTGGCCATCCTGCAGTCTCACAACCTCTCAGCTCACATCACGACCCTGTTCACTGTGGCTACTGCATCACTTAGTCCCGCCATTTCTCTTTGGAGGGCCTGCCCCCAAGTCCCAGGAGTGCCCCCACTCTAGTGAGCCCCCACAGGGGCAGGAGCTCAGAACAGAGGATGGATGCAACGGGGTAAGTCACCCTGGGAGGGGTGCAGAGGGGGCCCCTGGGACTCAGAGTGTGACCTGACTTCTCGGCTAGGAGGGAGAAAACCCGCCAGGGAATGGCCCGGCTACAGAGGAGGCCGGAGTGGGCAGCTGAAGGCCCTGTGGGTTTGGGGTGGGTGTGGGCATGGGCAGAGTGACAGGCCTGGCCAGCTTAGTGCAGTCTCAGTTCCCTGGAAAAGAGGCTCATCAGGGGCTGGGGAGGTGAATAAGACAACTATTGAGTCAGCTGGCCTGTGGCCAGAGTTGGGAGTGGGGTGGCAGAGCATCGGGGCAGAGGTGAGTTCCACTCCCTCCTTCCCTCAGTGGTGGGGGGGGGGTGCCAAGATCATCTCTCCCTCGTTTCCTGCCAGGCAGGACATGGAACAGGCTGGCACTGCTGGAGCTAAGGCTGCACCAGGGGACTCCACCCAGGGGCAGGCGCTCCTCAGGAAGGCCAAGTAAATGAGAGCTGGGGGCTCTTTCTCGGCCCCTTGCTCCTTGGGGAGAGCCCTGGCTTCAGGCTCAGTCCCTCCCAGCTGGACAGCCCTGGATGGGTGACTTCACCTCTCTGAGTCTCGCTATCCTCATCTGTGAACTGGGGATAATGGTAAGGCCCCTCCTGGAGATCCTGTGAAGGTTCAGTGAGACAGAATATAGGAAGAACTAGGTTCGTGGGAGACCCTTGGTTCTTGGCAGGTGTCGATATCATTAGTTGGGCTGGAATATGAGAAATTCTCCTTAATTTGCTGAGTTTGTCCCAAAAGGCTTCTTCAATGAATTAGAGCCCAGAGCTCAGGTGAGGAAACTGCATGAAGAGGAGAATACAGTGAGATGAGATGTCAGAGTCAAGGAGAAAGGCAGAAGGAAAGAGAAACTGGCATGTGTGCTAGGCCACCTTTTTTCCATTTCCTTTTTGCAAAAACGGTGCTAAAATATCCATTTGCTCTTTACTCTACAAATCCGCTAGAGGCCCTAGCTCGCTCCTCAGACCGGGGACTTCAGGGGGCCTGGCTAAAGCTCCACCAGCCGTGCCCAGAACAAGGGCTCTGCAGACAGAGGCAGCAGAGTCGCCTCACTGGGCAAAGAAGGGAGACCATAGGAAGGGAAGGGAAATGGCAATGGGGGAAAGTTGTATTGTGGGACCGAGGACAGAGAGAAGAGCTGAGCATTTCAGGGCCCTGAGCTGTGCCTCCCGCAGGTGGCAGAGAGCTGGCACATGGGTAGAGGGAGGAAGTGCCCAGAGAGAGGTGGGCACGGAGACAATTGGGGAATTCTAGCTGGATCCTGGGCCAGCCTAAGCCTGGAGCAGTTCCCGGGAAGAGTGAAATCATTCTGGAGAAGAGGCAGCAATGTATCTTTCAACCAACATCCTCTCAAAGACGGACCCCACCGGAAGAGGGCATATGTCTGCAGCAAGGTTGGGGGATGGAGAGATGAAGAGAGATAGGCATCGGAGGCTTTCCTCCTGGTGCTGCTCCAGATGTGGAAAAAGAACTCTAGAGTTTAGGGTCACGGAACAACAGAATTTTAGTTGCCAGGCTCTAAGAACCCCCAATCTTCGAGGGTTCTAAGCTAACCTCTTTCTAGAGCTTAAGCCCCTTCTGCAGTGTCCCTGATAGATGCCTTCCAGCCCCCTGCTCACCCCTTCTGTCTACACTCCCCCACCCCCCACCCAGGATGGAGAGTATGCAGGCTCCCAGGCCGGCCTTTCCTCTGCCCAGAAACGAAGCCTTCCTCAGGCTGGGTGGGGTCCTGCTCTCTGATGTGACCTCTATCTCACCTCTGATTGGCCCACAGGGCTTGGCCATTCTGGAGATGGCATCCCCACAAGTGGCTTTGCCCTGCCTTGGCTTTCACCTCTCCTCAGACCTGAACTGTCCTGTCTGTGATGTTCCCTGCCCCTTCGAGTGATGCCTGACACCTTCACTGGAGAGGAGGAGAAAGAAGTCCCACTGCTCTGAAGTCTGGTGGGGAGGGGAGGAGAAGGTGCTGGTGGAAAGTGAGATTTGAGGTGGATGGGTCTCCTAATTCCCCTGGCCTTGTCTGGGCCCCCTCCCGGACGCCTCCCCCCACCTGCTCACGCTCCTGTGCTCTCGCACACACTCACCCAGGCTGGTAGGTGACGCCTGCAATCTGGTGGGTAGGGCAGCCCATGAAGAAAAGGGGCAGGCCGAGAAGTAGGCAGAACAGCGCCCCCAGCAGGCAGAGGGCTCCACAGCGCATGGGGCCCAGGTGGAGGCGCTTGACCAGGATGCCCCCGACCACGATACCCGTGATGGCCGATGGGATGGTGATGCCGCCGATGAGCAGGTTGGCGTAGGACGCCGTGACGGAAAACTGGCGCTCCAGGAACTTGGGCAGGAAGGTGGCCATGCCTGCCACCATGGATGACGTGCACACCTGGGACAGGACCACCAGCAGGAAGATGGGGTGGCGCAGGGTCCGCAGCAGCACCCTGGGGAACACTGTTGGGGGAGCGGGCAGGTCAGAGTGGGCAGGACAGCCATTCTTTTGTTTCTGCCCCATCCTGCCCTGTTCAGTTTAGACAGATCTATTCCCTCCATCCTGCCTCACTGAACTCTACTGCATTCAATTCTATCCCATCACGATAGACTCCTGTCCATTTAATTCTTAAAAAAAATTTTTTTAATGTTTTATTTCTTTCTGAGAGAGAGCATGAGCAGGGGAGGGTCAGAGATAGAGGGAGACACAGAATCTGAAACAGGTTCCAGGATCTGAGCTGGCTGTCAGCACAGAGCCCGACATGGGGCTCGAACCCATGAGCCATGAGATCATGACCTGAGCGGAAGTCAGAGGCTTAACCGACTGAGACACCCAGGCTCAGAATTCTATTCTGCTTTTGAAACTCAGTGTTATTACACTTCATGGAGTTAGGTTACACACTAATCATCCTTCTTTCTGTTCGACTCTAGCCAAAATTTGATTTCATATAGTTCCGTATAGGAATATGAATTCCAGTTCATTCATCTCATCCCACCTCATTCCATTTCTACCTATTCATCTTAGTTTTCCCACTTAGTCCTTTAATCCTGTCTTGCTCTAGCTCTTTCCAAGCCAACCCAGCCCTTTGTCTTCCCTCCTGTGTCCCCAGCATGGGACAGACATCATTTCTATTTCTCCATAGAAATTCACTAACACACCACATGTTTTATTCACTTAGCCATTTGTTTGTCTCCCCACCAGAATATAAGCTTCATTTTGTCTGTTATGTTAATTGATGTATCTCCAGAGCCTGGGGCATAGACTCTCCATAATATTTATGGAATAAATGAGGGAATGAATATATGGATGAACAGCCCAATACATGATCAACTATCAAAATTTTGGAGCAGGACTAAGACCTCCAGAAAAGGCAAACACTAAGCAGGCTCAGTGCTGGGTGGCTTCTCAAGCAGGACTGAGGTAGAGCGTGAAGAATGGGTCTGAAGGAAAAGGACTCCTTGTAGGGACGCAGCAGGGACAAGGGCACGGAGAAAGGCTTAGAAGTGACAGGTCTGGCTCTGATGACCTCCCAGTTTAGGAGCTCTCCTGCTAGCTTCTCAACTGATGTCTAGTGTACAAGTTTCCTCGCTGCAAATCTGCTAAGCGGAAGGGCATGTAACATGGGGTAAGTCTGAAAGAGCTTCAGGGCCTTCATCAGCTGGGGCAGCCAGGAATGCTTCCTGTTGTGACATGCGCAACTCTCTCTCCACTAACATCAAAAGAGAAAGACGGGTTTCTGCCTGCAGGAGGTGAGTTGGAAGTTAACTTGAGGTGTGGGGGAGAGAGGAGGAAAGGCCTTTCCAAGATCAGAGGAGCAAACCACCTGGCAGTCGGGACTGGTGGGGAAAGACAGCCATGGGGCTCCTCTGGGCCAAGTGGGGGTCCCTTTCGTTCCTGCAGTAGCAGGACCAGGGCCTGGTCACTTGAGATCTTTATCTGTCCTTAGAGCATGGCCAGAGCCCAGTCAGCTGGCCTTCCGGACCCCTGGACCAGGCCAGGAACTGTTCCTTAGGCGCCAGAAAGTAAAGACAAATAGTCTAGGCAGGGTGAGTAAAGGCTGGGACTATGGAATTCCCCTTCCTTTATGTCCCAGGCCTGCCTCCTGTCCTGAGTCCCTTGCAGCGCAAGCACATTCAGCCAGCACTTGGAGTGAGAAGGTATCACATGTGGTTTTCATCCCAGCTAGCTGTTCCCGTCCCCTCCCTCCCATGAGCTGCCCTGGCCACGACTGGCCCAGGCTGTACAGGTGCCTTCATTGTACAGGTGGGGGCCAGAGAAGGGCAGGAACTCACCCAAGTTCACCTAGAGAGGCCCCAGGAGTTGCCAGAGGTTTCCTAACTCCGAATGTAAAGGTCATTCCGTATACCAATACCTCCCCCACCTCCCCCACATTCCTGCGCCCCTCTGGCTGCCTGACTCCAGGGAGCTCGATCTCCCTGTTTTTATCCCATTCTCCTGTGCTAATCATTGCACTTTGTTCCCATCCTCTATCTGACTTCAGCATCTGCAGCCTATCCCTAAAACAGATGGAAAATTCCTAGAGGACAGGGCTATGCCTTTCACTTAGATAGGGATACCTGAAGGGGAACTCCAGGGGCACCTCCCTTAGGTAGCTGCTTCCCTTAGCTTAGCACAGTGTCTCTTCCATCAGGCAAGCTAGGGCTTCTCCCCATTCAGAGACTGTGTCTCCCTTATCAGACCGGAGCCTTCACAGCTCAGAGGCCAGGTCTTCCCTCACTTTAGGGACTGTGTTTCTTCCATTTGTCGGGGGTCTCCCTTAACTCAAGGATAATGCCTCCCCCATCAGACAGGGGCCTCCTCCAGCATAGAAGGCAGCTTCCCTCCATTAGACAAGGCATGTTCTCCCTCCATTCAGGGTCTATGTATCCTCCATCAGACAGGATCTTCCCCCCAGCACAGAGATTGTGTCTCTCTCATCGAACAGGACTCCCAGCTCAGTCTCCCAGCTCAGGGACTATGTTTCCCCCATCAGACAAGGACCTTCTCTAACTCAGGGGCTGTTTTCCCCTAAGAGGTTAGGCCTCCTCCAGCCGAGGGCCATGATTCCTCTTCCCTTTGGCTCCTCCATAGTCCCATGTGGTCAAGGCCGAACCTCAGGTCACACCGATCCCTCCGGAACTCAGCAGAAAGCTCAGAAGCCAGGCTTGCTGACCAACTTCAGGGCCTATGGCTAGCCCTGCCTCAGTCTCCTCTAGGCTCATGGAGAAGCTGAAACAGCCAGAGACAATCTACCCAGGGCACCCGCTCCGGGATCCAATTTCAGGGATTGACCCCAGCTTCCCTCTGGGCAGAAGCCAAAGCAGTGATTAATAAACTCTCCTATGGAGCAGTGTGCTGGGGCCTTCCAACAGCTGTGGGTGATCTGAGGCTAGGAAGTCAAAGCTCCTCCTGCCTCTAAGCCCAGCCCCATGGCGGCCAGCCCCTGCCCCCTGCTGTCCCCGGAGATACCGAAGAACTAGGGGCTGGATTACTGGCATCCCAACATCAGGTCTTAGGACACACTTCCAAGAACTGAGCCTAATTAACTTCCTGTTTCAGAAGTCCTCAGTGGGGGCAGGGGTGGGTGTTGAAGCAAGCCCTATCGTTATCACCCTCCTAAACCATAGACAGCTCAAGTTACCGTCCTGGGACATGGTCAGAATAATAGGAGTAGGTGAGGGGTGATAATCCAAATAATAATTGGACCTTATATAAGTAAAGTTGTTTTTTTT
The DNA here is from genome assembly GCF_008692635.1 of Crocuta crocuta. Taxonomy (NCBI): domain Eukaryota; kingdom Metazoa; phylum Chordata; class Mammalia; order Carnivora; family Hyaenidae; genus Crocuta; species Crocuta crocuta. The sequence goes on from NW_027527824.1 coordinate 1,532,538, forward strand.
TTAAATATTATACAAAAGGCTTTCCATTCATCACCCCATTTGCTTCCTTCTCCTAATAGTCCTTGAGAGAAGTAGAGCAAAGATTATTGGCCCTGAGGTTTCAGAGAGCTGAGAGGAGGGAGAGCCAGGCTTGCTGGGGGAAGGAGAGGAACAGCACTTGAACTTGACCAAGAGGGACAAGGAAGATGTTGATAGATAGCAATAAAAACTGATGTTCCAGGCAGAGGGGATCATATATGCAAAGACTTACAGGAGTGTATGGTGCTCAAGAGGGGGCTGTAGGTGTGAAAGATAAATCAAGAAGGGCAGGAAGGGGCTGGATCCCATACAGCCTCAGATGCCCCTCCGGTCCGCCTCCCCATATCCTGGCCAGAGCCCCTTTACCTTTGATGAACTGGATCACAGTCAGATCTGTTGCAATCTGGACCAGGCCATCCTGCTTCTCAGAGGGAGAATCTTCACCCTGGGAAGACAAACAATCCAGGGCAGTCAGCTGGACGCCAGACATTCTGCCCAGAGATGCCTATGGGTGCAGAAACACTCCGGGAGAGAAGAGGCTATGGGGCTGGCACCTCATCAGGAGCAACAGACGCCAGCAGTGTTCCATTTGTTCTTAGCCCCAAATCAGCCAGAATGGATTGATGCTGATGCCTGCTGGGTGGGGGTGAGATCTCTCTGGTGCCTGAACACCTTGTAAGACCTCAGGACCTTTGCTTCACCTTGGTGGGGGAGCCCTGAGAAAGGCTGAAGTTGAGTGTCTTGCTAATCCAGCAGGATGGGCATTCAGAGTAGAAGGTAAGTTGATTTTCAGAGAAAATAACTATCTTACACATACATGTATGTCCAAGTCAAAGCTTGTTCAAGTGTCTCTCCCCTGCCAGGCTCTGAGCTCTGTAAGAGCTCAGGGATCATCTGTGGTTTATTCTCTGTTGAAACCTTGGTGCCTAGCATACGGCCTGAGGTAAAATAGCGGGCATCTGATAAATATCCATGAAAAGAAGAAACGCAAGACATGTCTCTAACAGGCAACAGGTGCGGCCAGTGCTGGCCTCTTGGAAGAAAAATGAGCAACAGGAGATGCTAATGGAATGCAGACAAGCTCGTACACTGCTCAGAAGTGGGTTCAGTTTGGCTCAGAACAGGGCAAAGGGTCCACACTGAGTACCCCAGGGGCCTAGCAGAATTGGGGATTCCAGGATATGCCAGGGCACCAGTATGTGGGCTCCTGCCCTGTCCCCACTGGGACCTGCAAAGGAAGGAGACTTACACTCCACACCTGAGCATAGAAGCTGCGAGGTTAGGTAACTTGCTCAACATTGAACAGAACTATGATCTGAGCTTAAGCTTGCCTGAGTAGAAAACTCATGCTTTACCCACTAAACCCTGTGAGTCAGAGGCCCCAGTGCAAGACAAGCAGAATTGGGAGGCACCTTTGTGGTGTAATGTGAAGAGGCCTGAAAGCCCATACTTCGGGTCTTACCCCTCTGGGTGAAGTACTGGGGGTCTGAGCTGTACTGTCCGACACAGCAGCCACCAGCCATGTGTGGTTGGTTCAAACTGAGATGTGCCATGAGTATCCAATGCAGGTTGCATTTCAAAGACTTTGTGTGAAAAAGATGGGGAAATACCTCATTATTAGTTTTTTTATATTTATGGTGTGCTAAAATGAGAATATTTTAGATATAGTGGGTTAACTTAATTATTAAAATTAATGTCTTCAACTTTTGAATGTGCTGCCAGACATTTAGAATTGCATATGTGGTTCACATAATATTTCTTTTGGACACACTGCCTTCAAGAGAATCAGGGAATCTCCTTGCACCTTTCTTAGTCCTAGCCAGGCTCTGGAGAGTGGTGCAGGAAGGACCTGGGACTCCAAGGTGCTAGGCCTGGGGTACTGCCCAGGAACAGAAGGAGGAGGCGCTAAGATACACTATTAACTTCCCAGCGTTTCTTTATCAGGGATGGATGGATAGGCTCGCCCTTTGGACAGGCAGAACCTTGTGAGTTCCTTGTTTTCATGTCAACAGTAAAGACAGCCACAGTGTTTGCATGTACCACCCTATATGGTTTATCCAGCACTTTCACATCCACTGTGTCATCTGATTCTCATAGCAGTCTGGTGAAAGGGTTATTACTGCACCTATTTCACAGAAAAGGAAACTGAGACCCCAGAAGGGGAAGTATCACCCAGGGAGTAATGGGCAGAGCAGGTTCTCGAATGTGGGTCCTAGAGTATCATGCTGTCTCATGCTGTGAAAAAGAGCATGGAGTTTGGAGACAAGAGGGGAGGGGCAGACCTTCGGGGGTGGGGGGTGTGTGGTAAGGGAAGACATCCAGGAGAAGTGAGGTTTGGGATTTGTGGACTGGAAGGGAAAGGTTATTTGAAGCAAAGGCATAGTATAGCAGGAGTGTGGTGGGGGGAAGGGGTCTATCAGTGCGGAAGCAATAGGGAAGCCATCCTGACTATGGCCAAGAGCAGCTGGGGCAGGAGCTGAGCAGTTTGGAGGGCCATGCTAAGGGTCTTATCTGGTAGGGACTGCGGGCACTGACCTAGCTCCTGTCCTGTGTTCTCCACAGGCTCCTGCCTCTCTCCCCAGATCTGTTTTGAGGACTCCTGACTAAGAGCCGGCTCTCGAAACCGAAAGCCTGTGGCTCTGCTCAGAGCACGGCTTGGAGTCAGACACATCTGGCTGTGGTTTGCCCAGGTCAGCAGGCCTGCGCTGAGTGAGCTGGTTAGAACTTCTCCTCTGGGGGCTGTGTGCTGACTGCTGCAAGCCTGCGGGACACTGGACACTGTGTGTGGTCCTGCACATGGAAGGGCCCTGTCTGCTGGGCCTCCAGGGATCTAGAAGCTGTCCTCAGAGGAGGCTGGGTTCCTGGAAAGCTCTGTGTGGAGCTGTGACCCCAGCCCCACGGATCCACGCTGACCCTGGCAGGGATATGGCACTCTCTAACAGACCACAGCAAGCGGCCACAGGGAAGGGGTTATCTGCTAGACTTCCTACCTGCTGCAGGAGAGAGATCGTGTTTCTAGCAGAGTGGCTGGAGATCTGAGCTTCGCTGAGGATGGTGACATGCTTTGGGCTTTCTCATATTGAGATCCGCGCAACCGGCCATGCCTCTCTTTTCCCTCTGGCTACCAGATAACTCAGAACCAAATAAGTGGTTCGGTGATAACAACTGAGTTTATCTTTGTGGTCCCTGCTCCCATGTTTCTCTCTTTCATTCTGACAAACTTTTGCTGCATTTCTATTTTCCTGCTTCTTGGTCTTAATTGAGTGATTCAGCCCAGGTCTTGCAATGCTCTTCCTGGGTCTGATCCCAGCTCCACCATTCACTAGCCATGTGGTTGGGCCACTTAATCTCTCTATGACTTGCCACCTCAGGTGTTAAATGGGAGTAACAGCTGCACCTACTTCGTGGGTGGATTACAAAGATTAAATGAGATAATACATACAAGGGCTTAGAACAATGCATGCTACAGAGTAGGCAACAGCCTAATTCCCCACTCTTTTATTAGTACTATTCATGAGTTTGGTGTGAGCTGTAAGAAGAATATTAGAAAAAATGGTATTTTTTTCCATTATTTTTTGAAACTCTATAGAGCTGGCTGGATCAGAGAAAGATTAAAAACAAGCATTCCTGGTGGTCAGGCCTTGAACAACCCACTTCACACTTTGCCTTGTTTCATTCTTACAAAAACCCCAAGATGTGGATGTCGTGATTATACCCATTTTATGGATTTCAGAATTATAAGTGCAGAGGCAGGATTTGTACCCAGGCTGGTTTGGTATGGATACCACGTGTCTAACTCCTGCTGCTGCTGGCCTCCCAGCCTCCACTCAGATGCCTCAGGCACCAAGGAAACTCTTGGACCAGATCGGCTTCCAGTCAGCTCTCTTCTTTAGCCTCAGTCTCCTTGTCAGTCAAACAGAGGTATTGGACTAGATCGGTGTTTTGGAAACCAGGTTTTTAGCAGCAAAACCCTCTCCTCAATTGAAACCTCACTCCAAAGACTGGTATAAAACCACATAAAAGTAGAACCTGGCTGACTGAAGTGTGTGTGTGTGTGTGTGTGTGTGTGTGTGTGTGTGCGCGCGCGCACGCGCATGGAAGTGGAAGGTCCTTAGTCCTACTGGGGGACACCTGTCTTCAATCTCCCTATGGTGGCACCCTCGGGGTTCTCCCTAGGGTCCACATTTGGGGTTCTGTTGAAACCACTCAAGCAGATCACTCCAAAGGGCCTTCCAGCCCCAGTGTTTTAGGAAGCTCTGATCTACACCAGGCTGTGAAGTGGGGAGGACTCACTTTAGCCCTTTGGGGCCAAGACCTGGCCTTGTACAGACTGGTGCAGGGTGGGGTGTTACCGGCCCAGCTCTGGGCACAACCTTGGCCCTCTCTGGGCCCGAATCCCTCCATCTGTAAGATAGAGCGGGGGTTGAAATGGATGATCACACAAGACTTTCTACCTTAGAGAGTCGAGGAGGGGTGAGGGTGGAGTCACAGACCTGGGTTGCTAGGGATGGGGAAGGACACGTGAGCTAGCCTAGGCTGGCTGGGAAGGGTCTGGAGGCAGTGACTGCAAGGGACAGGTGCCGGGCACAAGAGAGACACAAGTCACCTTGGACCTCACAGGGGCTGTAGAAGGAGCACAGAGTCTAAGAGGGAACAGACGCCTTCTAGCTGGCTGTAAGTCCTGGGCTTTAAGCGCCATTGCCACTGTCCACTCCTGTCCCCACCCTTGACCATTCTCCCAAAGAAGCACATCAGGCTAATGATTGGGAGAAAATAGATTTCGCAGACACCTAGACTCAGAGGCCCAAATTGTAGCCATGTAGAAATGTCAATTTTTAGACACACAGACCATATGAGGCATAGAATCTTAAAATAATAGAACACAAGCACTTGAGAATCTTTACTAGAAGCACAGAACTTTAAAACTATATAACATTAGAATCCCAGACTCTGAGAGACAACCTAGAATAACAGACATGGAGACTTCTGGGAAATAGGAACCGAGAGAAAGTAACAGCAGCCAATGGTGCTCAGAGGCTGGGCAGGTACAGGGGATCTCGATGGGTGAGGCCTTTGTCAGCCCCTGGCCCAGACCCAAGGGTAGGCACTCAGAGGGACCTGAGGGTATGGAGGGCAAAGGAGCATTTCTGACTGAATGGGGTTCTATGACCAAAGAACAGATGGGACCAGATGACCTGCTGGGGAGCCCCTGAGGAGCCATCTCTACTCCACAGGCTCTAGAGAGCCGTCTGCAGGGAGTCATGGGGCTTGACAGAACCTTAGAGACTGTCTGATTACAGACAAGGTCCCGGCACTTACAGAGAGGTAAGACCTGTGCTGGTTCACTTCTAGAAGGATTCTGGTGGCCACAGACACACAGGCAGAATCAAAGGCAGGAAAGCAGATTCCTGCCCCTTCATGTCCTGTGTAGCCCGTCCATGTACCGTCTTATAGTCTTCTCTGTGGAGACAGTCCATGCTCCCCTCCCTGCAGGCAGAGAACTCTAAGCACAGGCCATGGGGAAACCTGAGCTGTCAGTCATCCCTCCTGTCTGTCTGAGTCTGGCCTTCCTTCGTTACCAGAGAGCTCCTTGGGGCAAAGGCTATGGACGGCACCCTTTTCTCCCACAGTGAAAGGGCTCATATACTGCTCCAGAGACAGGGGCCATTTAGAGAAGACATCCTTGAACCTGGTAGACCCTTGTTCAATCTTCTGTGCATTTTACAGATAAGGAGACTGTGGTCAGAGACCTTCGCCGGGTCACACAACCCTTATGTTACATACCATCACACCAACATTAAGAACTGGATTTACTTGTAGGAGGGTACTTAGGGGTCCCATGAGCCTCAGAGAAGTTGTTTGAAGGGATGTGAGAAATAGCCTCCCCTTCGCTTTCTTCCCCTGCCTGTTCCCACTCTCTACAGAAGCTACGCTTTCCATGTCTGTGGGCCTGAACTTTCTGCCTAACTGGGCCCTTCCTCTTGGTCCATCTACCTCCCCTTCAGTGGCCTGAGTGGGCTGGGCCAGCCTGAGTAACTGCGAGCAGAGCTGGCCAAGGCAGCCTCACGGAGGCGGGGGAACAACTCCTCCCACATCAATATTTATTGCCTGAGAGCTGCTGGAAGCGGATCATCATGTTCTCAGCCTTCGGTTCTTTTTTAAGAACCTCTCACCCCCTTCCTTCCTCACTCCCCATCCCCAATGTGCTGACAGAATGAATCCAGACAGCCAGACAGGTTCACAGCCGGGGAGCCAGGGTTTCAAAGCATCACAGAGATGCAGCTCTTAAAACCCAAATCTGCATCACAGCGGCTTCAACTCCAAAAACTGTGCCTTCTTAGACTTCGAGGCACACAGAATATCGCTCCAGGAATGCAACCTCAGAGTCTTACGTGATGGAACAGAATGGGGAAGTGACTGGCTCAAGGTCATACAACTGACACATGACCACTGAGCCCGGACATGCCTCACCCTTGCTTCTTCCACCGAGTCCACCCGTGGCTCAAGTGGGTGTTCTCCACTCAATTTCAGGCCCAACTTGGAGACTGTCCACAACCAGAAACCCAGGCTCTTCCCTTTTGCTATAACTACCCCTACTTCTAAGAACTCACCTCCAAGTTCTAGGAATTTGTACCTCATTCAAATTCTGGCCTGAGCTAGGCAGAACCAGTAAGGGCCATCTGTGGTTTTAAGCTATCTTCTTCCCATGAAACTGGTCCCTCTGCAGGGCTTGCCTCCCCCTGCCTCCAAGCCTAGCACCAGCCCAGCCCTGCACTGTCCTGGGATGTCCCATAGCAAAGAAGCATCTGGGCCCAAGCAGTCCCCCTCCTGGGAGGCTCCTGGACTCCACTATTTGGCCTGCCTCATTGCCAGTGCACCAGTTCCCACCTGGATCACAGCCATGGCTGCTGCATCAGTCTCTCCATGCCCACACACTTCCTCTGTCCCTTTCCCAGCTTTGAACCTGGTCATAGAGCCATGGGAATCCTTTCAAGGCTACTTGCTGCTCTTGAAGCTGTCAGGCAAGGCTCTTCCTGTTCTAGCCCCTACTGGCTATTCTAACATCAATTTTCATTGGTCCCCCATGTATATGCCCTCTGCTCCAGTGGTGGGGGTGGTGCTGGGGGGGGCGCTGGTGGGGGAGGGAGGGAGATAGAGTAGTGAGGCTCATAGAGCAGCCACGTTTGGGGTCAGACAGACTTGGGCTCAAATTCTAGCTTTTCTAGGCAAAGACATTTCCAGCCCTCTCTCCNGGGGACGGAGGGAGATAGAGTAGTGAGGCTCATAGAGCAGCCACGTTTGGGGTCAGACAGACTTGGGCTCAAATTCTAGCTTTTCTAGGCAAAGACATTTCCAGCCCTCTCTCCAAGGCCCAACCTTTCTTGTTCACATCACAGCAAGCATATTCAAACGCACCAACCTGCCTCATTAAATAGAATTATTCTTGCTGCAAAATATTCAACAGTCTTTTTTACAAATTGTCCTTT
>NW_027527824.1:1540075-1548005 GCF_008692635.1 Crocuta crocuta
GTGCTTAGAGGATCTTCTACAATTTAGTCTTTGACCCCTGTTCCTGACATGGAACTCCTCAGATCTGTGTAATTTCCTAAGTGCCAGGAGCATCTGACACCAAGCTCCTAAATTCCTTGGAATTTCCTGGATGAGAGGAAATTAGAAACAACATTTTTTGTTCTAATGGGATGACTCTCAGTGGGCTTCTGATGGGAAGGGGTCACCAGAAAGACCAAACCATGATTACAAGCTTAGAACTTTCAGTCCTCCACCCCACCCCCAATTCTCCAGAGAGGAGAGAAGGGCTGGTAATGGAGTTAAGAATCGATCAAGTCTATATGGAAAAAAGCCCCCACAAAATCCTAATAGTATGCGGATCTAGATTGGTGAACACATCCACGTACCAGGAGCGTGACACACCGCAACTCCACTGGGGACAGAGGCTCCTGCACTGGGGATCCTCCCAGACCCCACTCTGTGTAATCTCATCTGGCTGTTCAGCAATGCACTTTATCATGTCCCTTGTTACAGAATTAGCTGGTAAACGTAAGTAAGTCCTTTCCTGAGTTCTGTGAGCTGTTCTAGAAAACAATGGAATCCAAGAAGGGGGCTGTGGGAACTTCTAATTTGCAGCCAAGTAGGACAGAAGTTGTGGGTAACCAGGGGCAGGGTCTATTCTCTGCAAATGAAGTGCGACTTCAACTGTAGGGCTGAGCCCTAACCTGTGGGATCAGATGCTGCCTCCAGGTGGACAGTGTCTGCGTTGAGTGGGACACCCTGTGAGTGTCGCCAAGAATTGGTTGGCATGAAGAACCCCTCACATTTGGTCACAGAAATGTGTGTGTGAGGACTTGGGAAACAAGAAAATCAGATGTACAGATTTTCAGAATGTCATGAAATGTGTGTATTATAAAAATTTGATCAAGTCGACATTAATGGTATATTGAACTTCTATGAAACGTTTCTATTTTGTCATTTTCTTTTGTATTCTGGAGCCAATGTATTGTTTTTAAGGCCTCATGTGTTGGTGAGTCTGTGGAAAGGTGGGAGGTGCCCCGACCAGTTATCTGACCTGCCCAATGGGTCTCCTCTGAGGAAAGACCTTCTGCCCTGTAGCTGAGCAGGGGTTTCAGCAAGATGTCCTCCAGCACCTCATGGTTTGTCACTTGTCTATGAATCTTTGTCCCCACTAGGCCAAGCCTGTTTTAAGGGGAGAGGCCATGTGCTGCTGAACTCCAGTGTCGGTCTGACATCTAGCCTAGAGGAGGCACTCAATGCGTGTTTGTCCTCTCACTGCTCCTGAAAAGGCCAGGTTCATTTCTATAGCTGAACCCTTTGCCCATGCTGGGTCCACACCTAGAATGACCTTCTCTAGGCTCCCAGCATCCTTCAAAGTACAGCTCAATTTCCACCCCTTCAGAGAAGTCTTCTCAGACCCTCTCACCCAATCTCTACCACCCCCTAGCTCTCAATATTGCTCTGTCATGGCACGGTTAGAGCTCACAAAAACCATGAAGTGTTGAGCAGAGAGTTAGAAAGTGCGATGTTTAGAGAGAGGGCATGGGATCAGAGAGATTGGGGTTCTCATCCCAGTGATGCCTTCACTGGCCTTGTGACCTTGGGAGAGTCACTTCCTCCTCTGGCCCCTGATGTCTTCAGCTGTGGAAGGGGCCGGACATACTCACTCCGTGGGACTGTAAGGGGATGCTGTGGAGCCTGGATAGGAATGTATTTGCAAGTTGTGAAGTGCAGAGCCAGGGAGGGATGAAGTTTAAGGTTACAAAGGAGAACAAGTGGGTGGAGGCTGGAGCCTGGACTCGGGTGGGGATATGGAGGGCGCTTACTTTGCTGACAAGTGAGTCTGAGACCGCCAAGACCTTTCGCCGAAAGCGAAGTTCGTGTTTCTCCTTGGGCATCTCCCTGGGGAAGAAGAAGTAGGGGATGGCAGCCAGGGCCACCGCGCCAGCAGAGATGAGGAAGCCTAGCCACCAGGCACCCACCCATCGGGGGTCTTTTGAGGTCAGGTTGATGCCACCTGAAAGAGAAGACCATAGTAATGTTAGAATCAGGATCCCATGGTGGTGGGACTGGCTTCTGAGACATGAGGTGACGTGGACCAGGAGTCAGGAGACTTGGGCTTCAGTTGTGGCTTTGCCAGTTACGTCCCATCTGATCTTGACCCTTCTTGGACCGCAGCTTTTTCAACTACTCAGGCATTGTATGTAGTGGACAATGTTATGAACTTTGGAAATGGACTGTTGAGTCTGAATTTCCATTACTAACATAACAACCTTGGGCAAATTACTTAACGTCTTTGTGCCTCAGTTTCTTCCTCTGTAAAATACAGACAGTAGTAGTACCTATATCATAGGTGATGATTCATAGAAACTGACATATGTAAAGCATTTAGAATAATGCCAGCACAGAGTATGTGCTGTATAAGAGTTTGCTCTTCTTCCTCATCTTACTGTTACTGTTGTAATTATTATTATTATTATTATTAAATTGATGGTCAGGGCTATTCTTGTGCTTTGCAGACCTGCATCATTAAAATCACCAGAGTGCTTGTAAAAAATACCCACGATCAACTTAAAACTGTCACAGGTGTAATTAGGACTAGGTTATTCCAGATGTGCCTCCTGGCTGGAATGCCTATTTCCCCCATCCAAGCCCTGACCTCAAAGCTGAGTCAGATACCTCCTCCTTCAATTGCTATAGCATCCACAAACATTTTATAAAGACACAGATGCCTAATGACACCAACCCCCTGAGCAGGGCTGGTCCCCAGTTGATTGGTCCTGAGCTCACCTGGACAGGGGCCAGAGTACACAACTGACACTCAGTAAATGTATCTGTAAAGCTGGGGATAAAGTTGGCTTTTGCACTAAATCCCTCCTCCACCTATTATTTCCCCTGCTTTTGTGCCAGCCTGGTAAGCGTCAACACACGCATCTCCCTGACTCCTCCGCTTCTCACACACCCATCTGCCCCTGCAGCAGACACACCCCGCCCACACCATGAAATCCCCCATAGAGAAAGCTTAGGGAGGTCAGTCCACAGGAGCCCCACATCAGCCATGATGTCAACAGAGCCAGAAAACACACCCCCCTGCCCCAGAGCTGGGACACGTCTGGGAAACCTAAGGAAGATAACCAGAGCTCACACTTGGCTCCTGGGCCCAACTTTCTAGAAGTGAGGAAGGTGGGGCAGGGTTATCCCTAGCGAGACTTGTTCAGAGCTGCCCAGACCTGTCCTGGAGGCACCCTTGTGCAAAAACCAGAGAACAAGAAGCAGAATCTGTGTGCCCAACCATTCATACATGTGTGACCCTGAGCTTGCTGAAAATCTCCAGGTGAGGGATGGGCCTTCTGAGCAGCAGGAAGTAGAAGGCATAGGTGGGGGCTCAAAGCTGCTTAGATGTGACAATCAGGCAGCTGGGACCTGTTCTAAAAGGACTCCTCTCTTACTCCCTGTAGGGTGCCAGAGCTTGGGGACCCCTGCCGCTGCCTGTGTCTGGCACCTTCAGACCCAGCTTCCATCCCACTCCTTGGCCCACTCCAGCTACTACGTGGAGTAGTGACTGAGGTTCCCTAAATGGTGCCCTTGCCACAGGTTCCCAGACCCTGAGGTGGTCAGAACCAGAAGGGTCCTTAGAGGTCACCCAATAAGTTTCCATCTGAGGTAGGCCCAAGGTAACTGAGTACTGCTCCAGAACTCTTCTCCTGTGTGCTTCTCTATTCCCCTGTCTGATGGCGCTTTCCAGCTTATCTTCAGCTTTCGTTGGATTCTGATTGCAGCTCTGGGAGGTGGACATGACAGACAGTATCTCAAAGATGAGGAAGCTGAGGCTCAGACAGGTTAAGAGGCATGTCCAAGGTCAGTAGGATTGCTGGGATTTGAACCTGAGCCCCCTGGCTCAGTGTCTCCTATGGGATCAGTGATTAGTGAGCTAGCTAGCATCTGTGTGCCCCCAAGGACAACTGTGTGCTCTTTAGGCTCACCTTCTGGCATCCGGTCGATGTCTACATAAAGGCGTAACATGAGGCCGCCCAGCCCATAGGCCATGCCTGGCCCCATCATGGTTACTGCAAACAGGATCCCTGAAACACAAAGGCTGGGTTAGTCTCCTCTGGCCCTAGCTTCCCTCAGCAGATCAGTGCCTGCCCAGTCTCTAATAAGCAAGAGCAGCTGGTCAGGCCCAGGAAACTTTGGATCTTCTCTGGTCACATGGGGCAGAGGTCATGGATTCATGCCCAGCCCCTACCTCTCTCATCCCACTTCCTCTGAACCTGGCCCTCCCTCAGAGCCCAGTTCTCACCAAGGTAGAGGGGCGAATTGCTGTTGTGGGCAAAATCATCGATGTAGGAGATGCCGAAGGGCTGAATGGGCACACTGCCCACGCCGAGCAGGGTCTGTGCCATGAACATTATCCCCACCACAGCCAAATGATGGCTCTCCGTGTAGCTTGAGCAGCTGCTGTTGGAGGGGGTTGGGGCTGGGACCAAGGTTTCGGTCTGGCACAGAGAAGCCTCGAAATCCTGTTGCATGTCCACTAAGAGATGATAAAAAATATCATGGTGATAGCTAAGACTCTTATAGAGCATGCACCGGATGCAAGGTATCATTTTAAGTACTGTGGTTATAAATCGTTTGACTCCCTCCCTCCAACAAACCTAGAGGATGGTTGCTCTCATTACTCCCATTGTGTAGATGAGGAAACTGATGCTCAGACAGCAAGTGGCAAAGGCAGAGCTGAGATGGGAACTAGGGCAGCTCAACTTAGAGTCTATGTTCTAAAACTACCCTTTGTCACCTTTTTGAGCAGAGGTATGTAGAAGTACCATGGCAACCGTGGCTCTTGGGTAGGGAGGGGCTGTCAAAGGAGGTAGAGTTTGAATGGGGCTAAGAAGAACAAGCAAAATTTTCCAGAAAGAGAAGGTGGGAAAGGTGTTCCAGGGAGCGGTCACAGCACATGCAAACCCAGGGGCTTGAGGTCAGCATGGCTGGCTCACAGAGGGTGAGGAGCAAGGCCAAAGCTAAGGGCAGGGCTAGGCAGGGGAGGGACCCTGAGCTGGACTGTGGAGGGCTCTAGTGCCCTTGGCCTTCATTTTGGGTGGGCTCAGTGTCAGCTCAGGACACAGATGTGGAGTTCAGTAAAGGGAGATTTCTTAATTTAGTACCAGACAGTTGTTTCCCGTAGCTCACCAATATTTGGTGAGCAAACTTAAAGAGACCCTCAGGCTATTATTATCCCAAATGTGGGTGTAGAAGTGACCTTCCCTCTGTGGTCGGCCCAGCCCTTTCCAGAAGCCAGGATTCTGAGAAAAAGCCATGTGAACCAGAGTCAAGGACCCTGACCTTCAACCAAGGTTGCCTGGGTTGAAGACTTTGACAAGAGGCCCTCGGTCCGTCTGGGCCTCAGTTTCCTTATCTCTCAAAGGAGTCTCCTAGAATGGAAGTTCGACAGAAATTCGGAAGCAGAACAATTCAGTGGTTCAGAGCAGGGGCTGTAGGGCCAAGCTACCAGGACATGTCATGGCTCCACTAGCTGTGGGCCTTGAGGAAATCCCTGTCTCTGAACATTGGTTTCCTTACCTGTAAAACAGGCTACTGAGAACACCTGCTATAAGGCTATAAATGTTAAGAGTGGTGAGTGGTGCCCATGCACAGCACCTACTAGACATTAGATGTGATGATTATCATAAGGCTCTGTCTTCTTTGGCCACCCTTGTGACCCCTAGTGCCTAGCAGGGGGCCTGGCATGGAAGTATTAATGATAAATAAATTAATTAATGTTGGGTGAAGAATGAGTGAATGAAATAGCCTGGAATACCAGAGCAGGATGGGGGCTTGGAGGTCACTGACCCTAGTCTCCCATTGAAGACTGAGACTCAGGTGGGGGAAGGGCTTTATTCAGGGTCTCACAGGGTGCCTGTGGCAGAGGGGCGTTGTATGGCAGAGAGGATGAAGAAGAACATGTATGACCCTGCACAGAAAAAGCTCTGTTAAAGTGGAAATTCTGGACACAGAAAGGTTTCTTTTTTTTCTTTTCTGCTTTCCAGTCAAGCCTCTTGACAGCTCTCCACTCAGGCCTAGATAACGGCTCTGAGCTCCTCACGCACACTCTCTACTTCCCTCCTTGCCCTTGCGGCTCCTTCCACTTGAAATGCTTGCCTTCCCCCACACTGCAGCCTACTCAGGGCTCTAGCCGCCCTCTCTAGCTGACTCCCAAGGAGCTGGACTCTTTCCCAGGGCTGGCGCTGCAGAGCGGGAGCCCCAGGGTGGGAGCTGATGGGAAGGCGAGAGAGGGAAGGAGGGTGCTCGTTGAGGCTCTTCTTCCCTGAGAAGCCTTCCATGATGCTAGGCTGAGGCATGGGTTCCTTCGGTCCCTGTGCTTCCCTCCTCACACAAGTGATACATTGTAGTGTTTTTATTTGCCTTTGTCCTCCGTCCCAGACTGGGAGCTCCCTGGAGGCAATACTGAGTCCCCTGAGAGGGCCTGACACAGAGTCTGCAGCACTAAGGGGTTTGTTGGGTGGTGGACTGCTGAAAGGATGGATGGATGATGGATAGACGGATAGATGGAAGAGTGGATGGATGGATGGGTAGATAGATGGGTGAATGGATGGATGGGTAGATAGATGGGTGGATGGATGGATGGGTAGATAGATGGGTGGATGGATGGATGGGTAGATAGATGGGTGGATGGGAGAGGGAAGGAATGAAACTCAGGTTGCTCTCCAAGGGACAGGCATCTATCTGTCCAGTAGGCCCTCAACAAAATCTCACCGGGCTAAACATGGGCTTCACTACTCCTGTGTAAAATTCTTTCATTTTTAATTTGTTCATTCACTCATTCATTCTTTCATTAATGTCTTGGCTTCTTGTGAGGATTCAATAAATGCATGAATACACACAAAGCACTCAGAACAGTGTCTGGCACACCAAAAGTGGTATGTGGTACCATAAACATTTCCCGGAGACTTGCTACGTGCCAGGCCCTGACGGGGCTTGTGTTGTGATTCACCCCACCTCAAAAACACAGTGACATACAAGCAGGCCCTCTCTAAGAGATGCCCAGAGGATTTCATCCCTCCGCCCCAGGACACCCCCACTCCCCAGGACTGCCAGAAGGAACCACCCAGGCTGGGACGGAGGGAGTGGGGAGGACCAGCAAGTGCCCATCCTGACCAAGGGGCCTGGAGATGGGCCCTGGTGTGCGGTAACACGGCTCCTCGAGTCCGTCTCCAACCCAGCCCTTTCTGCTCTTACCGGGGCTGGCACGATCGTAGCGGTATGGCTCCGAGATGAAGTGTGGGAGACTCATGAGCAGGCCTGCCAGGGCCACAAGGGCAGCCCCACAGCCGATCAGTCGGGGCCGGTGGACCCGGCTGCCAAAGTAGCTCACAAACACAATCAGGGCTGTGTTCCCCACCTGCCAAAGGAGGAGATGACCCATTTGAATGGAGCAGAGCCGCTAGAGGCCACCACCACCCTCACTTCTGTCACCAGTCTGGTGTTCCCATCCAAGTAAAGGACTCGCCGGCTGGATAAGAATCATCTGGGCCCCTCTTATGCAGATTTTGGGTCCTCTTAAGAGGGCCCCCACTGTCCCATTAGGGGAGAGAAATGAGGGCAGAGTGGACAAGGCTAGCAGTTCAATTTCATTCTGGAAAATGGGTTGGACCCCATGTTAGAATATGGAGGAGGGTGGATAGTTAAGGAAAGGGTTGTTCAGTTTCTGGGATATCACAATTGAGGCAAACAAATAAAATTTAAAGCCAGGGGACTAAGAATTTCTTGGAATTTCAAGCTTTAGAATAAAACACTTAGGATGTGGGCACTGGAGGACACTTAAGAGCTTGCAGCGATAGGGCAGGCTCTGTGTGCCCACTGCTTCTGGGCTGTGATACTCACCCTGGAGCCCCAGGCTCCTTGCTGCTGCGGG
>NW_027527824.1:1548052-1715279 GCF_008692635.1 Crocuta crocuta
AGAGTAGTATCTGCAAGAGAGTTGGTAGGAAGACCAAGTCTGAGAAGGATAGCTACTCTCTGTTTTATAGATGGGACACTGAGACTCTGGGGGTGGGGTGGGGAGTGACTTCCCTAAGGCCCCAGAGCTATAGGTAATGACGTTTCCTTCCCACCTCTGACATCTGGAGGCGGGGTCTGAGAAATGTCTAGGGGTGCTATGTAGTCGGCAGGCCTTGTGTTGAGTGTGACACATCACCCCGGGGGGAGGCAGCAGCACAGAAATCTGCTGTGGGGAGGGGAGAAAGGGTACTCTGGACAGTGCCCCTTCTCTGAGGCAGAAAACATCTGGTGGACGGGGGGGCTGGGGCACAGCTGGACCCTGATCTCCAAATCCCCCCAAAGCAGCTTGTCCACTCCTTGCCGCTTGGCTGTTGGCCCCAGACATGGATTCTGGCAACTCTGAGGGACACTCGTGCCATGGTGTTTCTCCCCCAACCCGGGTCCCACAGTTCTGCCTTTGATCTAATTTAAATCTCTCCGGCTACTATTGAAGTGACTTCCTCTGATTCCTTCCGGGGATAGGCAACAGCCAGCCCCCTGGAAAGGTAAAGGAATGAAAGAAGAGTGGGTGGACATGGGAGTTCTGACTCAAATACCCCCCACCCCCCATCAGAGTGCCCCCATGGACAGAACTGCCAGTGCTCTGACATTACAGGGAGGCCAGAGGTCAGTTTCTCTAGCGGAACATGAGGAAGGAGCTGGCTAAGGAGAAAATCTTAGGGGAGGAAGCTGTAATGGGGTCGCCTGTGGGCACCAGGTGGGGAAGGGCCTATGTCAGGGCAGTGAGAGAGGAGGATGAGGAGGCCGGGTGAGAGTCGCCCTCAACTCCCAACCCTGTGGCCGCTCCAGGACCAGTACCTCGTTGAAGGAAGCCAGCAGCCCTGAGGTCTGACTGGAGAGGCCGAAGCGCTTCTCCACTGTGGAGATGGAGCTCTTGAGGTAGCCAGAGATCATGAGCTGTGCCAGCTGCAGGAGGCTGTGGCACAGGATGAAGAACTGCCGGAGGGGCCAAGGCGAGGGCAGCCGGTGGGGGCGCAGGGAGACAATGGGGATGCAGTCAGAGGGGGTGGTGGTTGGGAGACAGAAACCGAGTTGGGGGAAGGGAGGGGCAAGGAATAAAGATGGGGAAATAGAGTCAGAGGAGATAGACACACAGGAGAGAGAGAGTAAGGGAGGGTGAGTCAAGAGCAAGAGCAGGGAGAGAAAGAGAGAGAGAGAGAGATTTATTGGAGTAGCCCATGGCTTTTCACACAAGCCTAAAATCTACACAAGTTGTTCTGCGTGCCACCTCAGAACCAGGTGACTGAGAGTAGGGTCTTCATAGGGCCAAGGGTGATGGGAGCCACTCTGACCCGCAGAGCCTGACTTGGCTGGACTGGACCTTCCTCCCTGTTCCACCACGCTGCCCCTTTCTCCGGGAAGCTCTCCCAGATCCTTCCCTACCCACCCCACCCAATCCTCCCCTCTGGGAGACCACTTGCACACACCAAATCCCCAAATTACCCAACCCACCCAACCCCACCCCAAATGTCTGGCCTCCCTCCTGGTGAACTGGCAGAATTCCCAGGAGAAGAAAAGCTTGCTTCAAAGAAGGGTGCTTATGCCAGAGCTTAAAAACATTCACTCTGTTTCTGAGTCTTGGTTTCCTCTTGCCCATAGCAAGGACGACATTCCTGCCGCTCAGGGTTACTGTGAGGACTAAACAAGATGGCACTTGGCACAGGCCCTGGCACCAGGCAATACTTGCATGTTTAGGGCTGCCCTTGGTGGAGCCAGAGCTCCCCCACATTCACACAGATTTGGGATCCCTGGGGTCCTTCTCTTTCCTTGCAGGGAAATGGGGAGGCAAGGAGACTGGTCCCCCGCTGCCCACAGAGCAGCCCTTTTGTCTTCTCTGGAAGGAGGAAACATGTGCCCAAAACCAAGCTAAATGCTTTAGTAGATTGTCCCTTTGATTCTCACAGCCACCCATTCTTCAGGTGAGGAAACTGAGAAAGGCAGCAGCTTGCTTGGAGTTACACAGCCTTCTCTTCCAGGTCCGGACGCCCCTGCTCCTGGCAGGCCCTGAGAGATACCTTGATGCTATAGAACACACTTCGTCGCAAGTCCTGAGGGTTTGGGCTGGCCTTGCCTCTGAGTGTGTCTTCTGTGTTCATCATGGCCTTGGTGTCCTTGTCTGGCATCTGGGGCTCCTCACCCATTGGCCCTGTGGGACAGACATCCAGGAGGTGAGGGTGGAGATGGGATCCCAGAGGATGTCCCTGACCCAGTCACCCAAGGTATTCCAGGCCTTGGTAAGAATCAAAGAGTCTGAGCACCTTCAGCCTCCCTGAGTCCCAGTGGTGGTGGTGGTGGTGGGGCCCTTCCTAAGAGGGTATGTGTCCCATGTGCCCATGCTGGCCAGGTCCTAATGGGAATCACCTATCTCACACCTTCATTCCATCCCCAGCATAAACCTTCCTTCTAGGGAGATATCGCTGGCCACACTACCTGAGTTTCAAGCAGGGACCCCAGCAGTAAGAATGTGCAGCCTTAGACTACCCCTTGGGCTGCTGAGAGGTGCCAGTGCTCGTAGAGGCTGAGTCTGGCTGTGGGTCTCTCTGGCTCAGTGTGGGATCACAGATTTGGGATCAGGTGCAGAGTCAAGGCTTGGTCCATGGTCAGGGCATAAAGGCTTTTCCTGGGAGGAGTTCAGAACAGTTACCAACACCCCCACAGAGCACCGTCCTGACATGTAAGCATAGAGCTTAACTAGCCCAGTCTCTAACTCATGCATCAAACCACGTTGCTGGTTGGCGTAGAAAGGGCCCTCAGAGGTCATCGCATTTAACCACGCCCTCATCCTGGACAAACTGAACTCCCCAAGAGTCGTGATGACTCAGGAAGCAGAGCTATGGTTAGAACCTGGACTCTTGGCCCCATCAGACATGTCTGAGTTTCTCCATGGAAACCATGGTAACTATGTCAGCATCTTACTTACTGCAGTGGAAGGAAAGCTGAACCTCCACAGGGGTCTCCTGACGTTCTTTTTTGTTTTGTTTTTTTAATTTTTTTTAAATGTTTATTCATTTTTGAGAGAGAGAGAGACAGAGTGCAAGCAGAGGAAGGACAGAGAGAGAGAGGGAGACACAGAATCTGAAGCAGGTTCCAGCTTCTGAGGTGTCAGCACAGAGTCTGACGAGGGGCTTGAACCCACAAACCATGAGATCATGACCTGAGCCAAAGTTGGACGCTTAACTGACTGAGCCATTCAGGCACCCCCCCTGATATTTACTCTCGATGAGGAGCTCGAAATCCAGCCTTGGGAGACTCCACCCCTCCACCTACATGTAGATCCCCACTTCCTTTGGCCTTCACCCCTAACTGGGGCCCCACTTCCTGCGGAAGCCTCCTCCATTGTTTCATATGTTTTTCAACCGAGCAGGAGTTTCCCCTCATTCAACAAGTTCCTTCTGGAGCCTGGAAATGGACTCAGGACCCAGGTAGGGGGTTAGGGACTCTCCATCTCCAAACGCAGAAGGCAGACTCAGGGAGGGGCTACAGAGGCCTGGAACCACCATAGACAAGGGTTTGTGCTCCTCACACAAGGTACCTGCAGGACTGAGGAATTTCTTTCCAACTGGGATATAACTCATATACCATAAGCCCCGCCCTTTTAAAGTACACAGTTCAGTGCTTTTTGGTATATTCAAAGAGCTATACATCATCCCCACTAATTCCAGAGCATTTCCATCATCCCAGGAAGGAACCCTATACCTGTTAGCAGTCCTCCCTCCCCCCAGCTCCTGGCAACTACTAATCTATTTTCGGGCTCTCTGGATTTGCCTATTCTGGATATTTCATATAAAATCATATAAATAAAATAGTAGAATATGTCATTTTTTGTGCCTCGTTGATTTCACGTAGCATGATGTTTAAAGCACCTCCATATTACCAAGGGGGAGACGAAGGGGGAAAATAGTGGGGGAGAGGGAGGGAGGCAAACCATGAGAGACTCTTGAATGCTGAGAACAAACTGAGGGCTGATGAGGGAGGAGGGGAAGGGAGGTGATGGGCATGGAGGAGGGCACTTGTGGGAATGAGCACTGGGTGTTATATGGAAACCAACTTGACAATAAACTATTCAAAAAATAAAAATAAAAAATGGCAGAAAATAAAAAAAGAAATTCAGATTCTACACACACACACACACACACACACACACACACACACAAAATAAAGTACCTCCATACTGTAGCACGCATCAGTACCTCCTTTCTTTTTATGAATGCAACAGTCCGTTGTGTGGACATAAATCACATTTTGTTTATCCATTCACCTGTTGAAGGACATCTGGATTGTTTCAGGTGTTGTGAACATTCATATACTGTACACATTTTTGTGTCGACATATGTTCTCAGTTCCCCTGGGTATATGGCCAGAAGCAGAATTCTTGGGTCATGTGGCAATTCCACTCAACTTTTTAAGAAACTACCAAACTGTTTTCCGAAGTGGCTGTGCTGTTTTATACTCCCGCTCACAGCATATGATGGTTCTAATTTCTCTACATCCTTGCTAATACTTATTATCGTGTCTCTTTCATGATAGCCATCTTAGTGGCCGTAAGGTGATATCTCATGTGGTTTTGACTAGCATTTCCCTAATGACCAATGATGTTAAGCGTCTTTTCACGTACTTCTTGGCCATTTGTATATCTTCTTTGGAGAAATGTCTATTCAGATAGCATGAAGAATTTGAGAAAATGGAAATGTGTGTGGCTGGGGAGGAGTCCCTTTGGGGGGCATAAGTATTCAGAGGAAACAAGGAGATATTGAAACAAAAGCGACACCAGACATGGAAGAGATAAAGGGTTGGCCCAGTGCAGTAGGGGTGGGATAGGCTCTGTGGAAGTCACTTAGGAGAAAAGGAGGGAAGGGGGTTCCAAGCAAACTTGCCCAGAGGAGGTTGACAGGACTGTTTGCAAGCACTGGTTCTGTTCACCAGCACAGACGATCACCTACTACAGCATAGATTCTGGGCTACACGCTTTACATGCAACTCAGCCTTCACATGTGCACGAAGCTTCTCCACAGCTCTGTGCCTTTGGTGCTCTCATTATCTCTGTATCGGATGAGGACAGAAGCTCAGAGGTAACTATCTCTGCTGGTTAATGTTGGTGCATAGTCTCAAGCCTAGGAGTTAACCTCTACATAACTCCATGTTCCTTGCACAGGATGATGAGGGGAAGATGCTCTTCTCTGTCTCAGCCCAACCAAACCTAACCAGGCCACCTGAAAGGGGCCAGTACCCACCTACCAAGGGACCAGGCCAACCAAACGATGAAGCTGGAGCTGATCTGGGAGGGGAGAAGTCAGTGACCAGGAGGTCCAGCTCTGAAAGAAGTCCAGGATATGGATGAGGGAGGGGGACAGAAGATCAGTGGACCAGCTTAGAACATTCCACCTTCCCGTGGCCTAGTAGAGGGAAGCCGTGGCCCCTGTGATCTGAAAGCAGCCACCAGTTCGTGCACTGCGTGGTCAGCTGATCACTGAACATTGAACAGGACAGGTCAGGCAGGTAGCCAGGCCTCTCCAAGCTCTTCCTGTGGGCTGAGACCTCTGAGTGGGCTGGCAGCAAACAGTCTGACTGTGAATAAGGACAAAGCTCCCCTTAACACGAGGATCCTAAGACCAGGAAAGTACGTTCTCCTCATGTGAGATCTCTGAAGGCCTTCCCATCCTGTGAAGACTTTGTCAGGGGTCATCCCTGACAGGAGAGGGCGCAGCTGTGGGGGTGAACCTAGGCTGGGCCTGGGTAGCCTGTGGGTATGAAGGGAGAGGCAGGGAGTCAGGCCCCAGGAAAAAATCCAAGCCTGTCTCTCTCCTAGGTGGGCAATCAGGTTTGGGGTCTCCAGGTAGGTCAGGTGGTTGGAGGCCATGTCCCCAGAGCTGCCAGGCAAAGAGTTTGTGTGCCTGTCAGTTGGTTACATGGCTGGCCACACACACAGGCCCATTCATGTCCATCAGCTGGTAGGTCACTGGTCTGGCTGACTCTCAGGAGACTTGTCTGATGGAGACCTTCAGTTCGTTCAGAAACTCGGAATGTCTGCAAGGTGGAGGCAGAGGCTCTGGGCTCTAGCCTGGGGTCTAGCTGCCCGCCTCCATGCAAGAGTCAGCCTTCTTCAAACCAGCTGGATCCATGGTGATGGAGACCAAGGTTTCAGAGAGTAGCCTGACAGGGAGCACTACTTTTCTCTGCCTGTTCTTTTCTGGAAAGGCTCAAAGTCCTGTCTCCTCCAGCTACCTCCCAGCAGCAAAAAGAAAATTCCAGGTGGATGTGGGGCTGAGTATAGATTTCTTTTCTTTTTTTTTCTTCCCTGAGTATAGGTTTCAAAGTCCTCAGACCTGGGCCTGAACCCTAGCTCCACTACTGGCAGCTGTGTGAGCCTGGACATGCCCTTTCATCTTTCTGAGCTGTTTTCTCATCTGAGGTGAGGCATCTGGGGGGTTGGCCCAGGCCTGGGACGCAGTGGGAGGATGGTTGCCCTCCCCTCTCCTGATAACCTTCAAGTGCTTCCAAGGCCACAAGGTTATACTGAACCCACTCCCTTCCATGTGCACCCGACCCCTCCAAGTTAACACCTCTTTCTTCCGTCCCTAGATTGTCTCTCCCTTTCACCCAAGCCCCAATTTACCACAAGACCTGAGGACCTGGACCCCTTCCACGTACACTCACTGGCTTTAGAAACAATTGCTCAGGTTTCAACCCCCACTGGCTGCAATCCTATTGTGTAGCCTTAGACCAGTGGCCCCTGTGCTTCCTCATCTGTGACACAGGGACTGTAATCCCTATGTCCCAGTACAGAAAGCACCCACCGAGAATCAGATCCTTCCACCTCATGTTTAGCCTGGACACTGAAAGCCTGAAACCACATCTTACGGTGGACGTTAACTTGACCTTGCGATTCCACTGTCTTCATTAGCATTTTTTCTTCTTACTCTGCCCAGACTGACCAGCTCAAGCAAATGGCTTGATTGTTCATTACAGGAACTTCCTGAAAGCCTACTCGACTCTTCAAGGGAAACCATCAACAGAGTGTGTGCCTCTGATTCTTTGAATCTCTGTTCCCAAAATCCTTACCTTGCGGTTTCCACCAGCTAACTGTTGTATCATGATTCCTACCCAATCCCAGTCAAGCCTTCTTCCTCCACCTCCCTACCCACACTGAAGGACCTGCCTTAAAACAAACTTTCAATTCTCAGCAAATATTGACCTCACTTCCCCACTCTGAATCACTGCCAAAGTTTTGAGAAGTGATGTTGTCCCTCATCATGGTAAACTGGTTAATGGTAAACAGGTTGTGTCAGTAATAAGCGGGGAGCCAACATGGACACGATACATAGCAGATGTTAAGTAAATGTTTTATTTCCCGTAAGAGCCAGTCTTTCTGTTAGCTGTCTGTCCTGCCATAAACGCCCCACAGGCCTCCATACTTGCTTTGTGACTGCAAGGAGCATTGCCACATCTGGAACTTGAGAATTCAGAGAAAATTCAACCCCAGACATCTGGGAAGTTGGGAGTGTGAGAGACTCGGCTCTCTGGCTCACCCTAATCCCCTACAAGAAGTGATTTAGAGGAGCTTGTCTGATGGGGCTACCACAGACCAGGCAACACTATGTACTGTGCTGGGCTAGGCTGAGCTCACTCACCAATCCTCCTAACAACCCTTTGAGATAGTGCTGTGACTCCATGATATAGAGGAGGAAACTGAAGCACAGAGGGGAAGCAATTTACCCAGAGTCCTGGGGCTGGAAAATGGGAAAGTCTGGACTGGAATCCAGATCTATTTGACTCCTGGGCCCTCAACAGCAACCATAAGAAGGCTGGCTGCAAAGATGACCTTAGGACACATGAAAAATGATCCCATGTAGCCACTTCTTATTTTGACCAGGCTTCTAGCCTGCAAATTGTCAAAGGTAGCTTTATGGGAATAGTCTTCCATTCTACCAGCTGATTCTTTAGCTAGTCAGTCTTTCACTGTAAGTCAACAGCCTCTTCTGATGACCTCAGAGAGTGCTGTCAGGGTAAGGCTGGAGAGAGAAATGAGGTGAGGGGGACATGTGGGGATCTGAGTTCCATGCCCTGGGGGACCTGCATATGGTGGGAGTTTACGACTCATAATCAAGGTCCAGATTTGAACTTTCAGGAGTGATCTGCTGAGAAATGCCAAGGGAGCCTGTGAGAGTTCCCACATCCTGAAGACCAAGGAGGGTCTTCTCTCCAGAAAATTCCAGCCTGTCTCCAGCAGAGAGAGAAAGATCAAAGATCACTTGACTCAGTATGGCCTTGGGCCAGCAAGTAGACTTTCCTGAGCCTCTGCCAGATAGGAAAGCTAAACCTTACTCTGAAGCCTGTGTGAGGGTCATACAGGATAATGTCCTTTGTCAACATCAGGACAGTTTTGCCAGTCTCTGCCCCAAACTCACCAGGAAATCTACATCCAGGTCTGCCACCAGGTCCCAGAATAATTCATACTCCTTCCTGTGGGAGACTCAGCCCTGGTGTCACTCTCTCAACTCCTCCTGATCCCTGAAGCAATACAGACCCCTCTGGATGCCTCCCTCCCCAAGCCACTCCACCAGCTTCATTCCAAGGTCTTTTTTTTTTTTTTCCTAAAAACTTCCCTGTGCAAGAGTCTCTCTTCCACACTCTTTGCCAAGGCCACCAAAGGAATTATCAGAGACAGAGTGTAGGGCAGAAGTTACAATGGCAAGGCCCTGGCCAAAGGCCCATGTGCAGTTGTGTGGGCTGTGTACCACTGAGTAGTGCCCTCTGGAGTGGTGTGGCACATGGCAGTCCTGCCTGGGGGGCACATCTGACTTCTAGACATTTTGGGGGGCTTGCACAATGCTTGCTTTCTGAGTGTTTTTAAGCTGGTTGCCAGCATTTAAAAACAGGAAACTTCACATAAAACTCCAGATTTTTTTTGCTTCTTCTTGAAAGATTAGCAGATCTGGCAACACTGGGCCCGCATTCTCCTATGCCAACACTCAGCTGGTCCAAGCTGCTGGGCCTGCATGTGGCAATTTGCCTTGTTGGAGTCTCTTTGGAGGGTGCCTGTCTGGTTGTTTCATAGACCCTCTCTACCTCCCTGTGACTCCACAGCAACACTGGGTCTGGGGATTCCATGGGACAGGAAGCCAGGGCTGGATTAACCCTTAGAGGGGCGAGGAAGGGTCCAAAGAGGACCATGACTTGCCCAGGGTCACCATGTGGGAAGAACCAGTCTTCTGGTTCTGGAAGTCACAATGAAGATTTATTCCACATACCCTGACAGCTCCCTGAGGCAGGCCTCTGGGGACCCAAGGCCAGCAGCCCCAGTTCCTGCCTTCAGGGAGCTCCCAGTGTATGTATGGACGGTGGGAGGCAGACATCTAACACAGAATCACAGTGAAATGTGCTCACTGATGTGATGCAAGGAGTTTCAAGCCTACAGAAACAGAGCAGAGGCCCGAGCCTAGACTGCAAGTTTCTTGAAGGTTTTCTAAAGGAAGAAACATCAGAGAAAAAGGCAAAAGTATCAAAGCACAAAGAATGCTCAGGGAACAAACAGTCTGACAAAGCTGGAGCCCTGGGGCCAAGGTGAGGGGGTGAGGCTGGAGGAGCCAGGCTTGACAAGCCTTGAATGCCAGACTGAAGGGCTGGGCTTTGTTCTGAACCCAGGGATGAGGTCTGATTTGGCCTCCTGGGAAGACCTCCATGTCCGTGCGGGGAGAGTGAAGGAGTCAGGCGGTAGGCAGGGATTAGGGAGAAGGCACGGATGGGGTCCAGAGCAGCAAGGGACTCTGGGGCCTGGACCATGTAGTGGCAGTGGGAATGGAGAGTAACAAGCTGAGATACCACAGTGAGAGGTAGAAAGGGCAGGACTTGGTGGAAAATCAGCTGTAGGGGGTGCAGGAGGCTGAGGAATCCTGGGGGCAGTGTGGAGAAGGGAGAGGCGCAGCTCTGCATCTGGGCATGCCAGCATTGAAGGCCAGGATTACAGGGTGGTGATGTCTTCAGACTTGGCCATGGTGATTTTGAGGTGGCCACGGGGCTCCAAGGGAGAGATGCCTAGGAGGCTGTGGGCTCCAGGAGAGCCCATGAGAGGATATGGGCCAGAGCCAGATCTCTGGCTGTCTGGAGACACAAGTGGAGAAAAGGTAACAGAAACCATAAGTAGGCAACTTGCCCAGTGAGAGTGGGATGCCTCTGCTATGTTCCCCATCTGCAGAGAACAGAGTGAAAGAGAAACCAGCCCTGGAACTGTGTTCAGGTGCCAAGGTCAGGGGAGGGGACAGTGTCACAAAGGTGCCAAGATGTTTTTGAAAAATCCACCAGCTTCCAGCACTACCACATGCAGAGCCCCCGCAGCCTGAGCCTGGGAAGGGAAATAGTCCCAGCAGCAAGAATTGGACAATCTGTCCCTCATAACAATGGCAGATAGCTCTCTCTGGAGGTGCCAGGGGAAGAAGGAAGCCAGTGTAGCCAACCCCCACATCCAGCCCTTCTTACCTCTTTGCTCTGTATTCCCTTGGCTCTCCAGTCCTTCCTGCCTAGCTCCTGAAACCAATACCAGCTGTGTTTCCTTCCAGAAAACACAGAAAAATTGGCCCTTCCTGGGCCAATTCCCTAAGCCCTTGCTCTGGGCCGCAGGGCTGGTCAGTCCCTGCACTACTTATGTCCCTCTCATTAAGCGGTGAACTCCCTGGGTCAGAGCCTGTCCTATCCTGTGTCCCAATGGACCGTGTCAAGTCCCTGTTGAAATGCTCTGGGTCAGAAGACTTTGGATTCAAATATTTGCTTTGCTACATCGTAGCTGTGTGACCCTGGGCAGCTTATGTAGCCCACGTAAGCCTCAGTTTCCTTCTCTGGAAGCCAGAGAAGAGTGCCTGTCTCATGGCGTATTTGTGAGATTGAAGGAAAATGCCATGCCAGATATGCTGCAGTCCTCGGCAACAGTTAGCCCCCTCCTCCCTTCCCACCCCGTCTGCAACATGTGAGTATAGACACTTCAGCCTCAAGAGGTCAAGGCCCCCGGGAACTGTTCCTGCCTCATCTACCCGCCTCTAGCAAACGTTATTCTCTGGCCCTGTAGATACTCGCCATTCCCCAAATTCATCCTGTTCTTTTCACCCCTCAGCCTTTGCATGTCCTGTACGCTCAGCCTGGAGTGTCCTTCCTCCCCAGCAAACCACTTCTTATCTTTCAAGACCTGGCTCAGCTTAAAAACATGATTGTTGAACTGAGCTATGCTGAGTGAGGGAGAAGGGAGGGCCAGAGCATGGGGAAGTGGGAGGAGGGGCCCAGGTTGGGGTGGGGGTGGAGTGAGACCCCTGAGTGCTCCACTTCCCAGCATGGCCTGGTGGGCTCCTGGAGGAGGAGGAGTCAAAGCCAAGAAGGGCTTGGCTGCCACCTTTGGGAAATTCCTGCTGGCGGGACTTTGGGTGGTCCGTTGGGAAGACAATAGCCTGCTTGAGGTCCAGCTACTGCAGGCCTTCCAGCTGTTGCTTCTTGAGGGAGATCCCTGCAGGGTGGGGGAGGAGGCCAAGCACTTCCTGGTGGTTTCCAAGCTGGGTCAGGCACTCTGCGCTGGGACTTTCTGTCTCCAGTTCTGGCCCTGGTTATCCTATCTGAACCTAAGATGACCTTTAAAGTCGTGAGGAGGGCCTTGAGGGGAGGGGGAGCCCTGAGCCCATAGGGAACTCAGGTCAGTGTCCTTCAGCCTAGAATATGGAGCCTGAGGCTCAGAGACAGGTAGTCATTGGCTTTGCCACACTCCCTCCCCCAACTGTGAGTCCCAGCTCATTTCTCCGTGCTTACATTTACTCCTTGGAGCCCTATCCTACCCAACCTCACTCCATATCATGGGTCTCCTGTCCTCAATGAGAGTAAGATTTCACAACAGGTTGGAGGGAAGGAAGGAATGTCATGGCGGGGGGGGGGTCACGGAGGCATGGAGTGAAGGGACAACAGCCTAGGTACGGAGACTTTCCCAATGTCCCATCTCTGCCCAGCCTGTGCTGAGATCTGAGGCCTCAAGAATGGATCAAATCTGGCCCCACCTCCAGGGAGCCCTCAGTCTAGTGAGGACGGCATCGTTCTCCATCGTTTCAAGCATTAGTGCTTAGGGCTCTGGGCTGTAGCATCTGAGGGGTGGCTGGAACCAAGCTTATATCTTTACTTCTTCTTGACCCCCAGGGTACAGCTGAAGTTCAGGCTGGTGCCTGGAAAAAGCCAGGCTCTCCTGACACTGATGGGGAGATCTCTTCCCCTACAGAGAGGCTCTTGATGCACTGCTCCTTCCAGAGACAGAAGATTGAGCTTCTCAGTACAGGAAGAGACCAAATGACCACCTTGGCCAATCCCCTCCATCTACTTCACCAAGAAAGTGAGTCTCAGAAAGCAGACTGGGCATTGAATGCCTGGCACCCAGTTGTAGGGTCTAGGCAAGCTTACCATCTGGTTCACAGCTGCCTGAAATCTGGCCCAATAAGCAAGGCCTAGCCCGGGATGAAATAACCATCCCCAACCCTGCCCACTCCCTAGTCACTAGCACAGAGAATAGTTTGCTTTGTCTAGAACCAGTGGAGAAATGCCCAAGTAGGTGGAGTCTCACTAGTGTGGGATCTGTGGAAGGGAAGAGGGAGCCCTGAGGGTAAGGGCAGAGAGAGGAAAGAGATTTGGCATCAAGACAACCTGGCTTCTGGCCCCCACTCTGCTGCTCCTTTGGTGGGTGACCTTGGGTGAGTCACTTGCCCTCTCTGAGCATCTGTTTCCTCAACTATTAAAAAGGGTGAGAGATTGCCACTTCATTCTCATAAAGCCAGTGATGCAGAGTTCAACTTTTAATCCAGGACTGCTGGTTCTTTCCATTGTCCTACCTGTCTGTCCTCAACTGGCTCGTTTTGAACCCAGGGGGTCTCGAAAGCAACACAAACAATATTAGGAATATTAGGAACAAAAGATGAACCTCGAAAAAGTGAAGTCAAACAGCATGTGTCAGAAAGGTTACTTCCAGCTGGGAGAATCAGTCTGGAAGGCTTCCTGGAGGAGTTGGCATTTGGAGGAGTTGGCAAATTTGGAGGAGGAAAATGGCAAATTTCACCAGAATGGGGGAAGAAAAATGAGCAGATACCTTCCTGGTTGAGGTAAAAGCTATGAGCAAAGAGGCAGAAGTAGGAAAAGTGTCTTCTCTGAAACCACAAAATGGGAATGGTTTTGGGAGATCATTTTCTCCAACTCCTCCCCCACAGACGGGGAAGCTCTGCTAGTTGCCTAAGGACACGTGGTGAGTTGGTGGTGGGGCTGGGCTGAGAGCCAGATCTGACCCTGACTCCTCTTTGTAGTGTCAGCCCCTGGCTGGGACAGCTGCCCCTCTCCCTCAGGAAAGCTGGTCCCTGCTCTTTCCCCAGGATCCGGGCTCTGTACCCAGCCCTAACTGAATTCCCACATCCCTCAGGGTGCTCTAAGCTCAAGCTGGAGCTCAGGAAGCAAGGCTTCTCCTGGCCCAGTGGGTAGATACTGAGGTCAGCCTCTTGTATGTGTGGGAGGTGGGGGCAGCTAGAGAATATTCCAGAGCTGAGCCCTGCAGGGGTCAGAATAACAGTGAGGCAGGGGCAGGGGGCAAGCACAGTACAGTCAAAGTCTCTAGTTTCTTCCCATACCTATAAGATCACCAACCCTCCCATCCTGCATGAGCCAAGGCTGATGGGGAATCTGGTTTGTCAGGGGCCCATCTCCAGTCCAAATCTGACCTCACTGTCGTCTCTCCTGTGAGGCCCCCAGAGGAAGCATCCACCCCACACTTCCTGACATTCCACGGCCCCCAGCTGCGTCAGCCTGCCCATGAAGCCCTCACTGCCGCGTGCACGAGATGAGGAGCAAGTTCAGCCTTGCCTGAGCGGCGGTGAGGCTAACACAGCTGGCGGAGGACAGAGCTGGAAAGAGGCCAGAGGTGATAACCACAGGGCAGCCGGCCTGGAGGGCCACCCCATCTGAAGACCCTTTGTTTCCTCCACCTCCCTCGCTTGCCCAAGGCATGCTCAACTGGGTGCTCCGCTCCCAGAACCGCCACCGTCTCCACGAGGTGCTTCAGTCACACTCCAGGCTTGGCTCTGCAGGTCTCTCTCTGAGTCTGTTTCTCTTCTGTGCTGATCTTTCAGATTCTTTTTGGCAGGTCTGCCTGTCTCTCTCCTGTCTCTGTCTCTGGTTCTCTCTCCCACACTGTCCCTGCTTCTCTTCATTTCTCCCTGTCTCTTCTGCAGCCAGCTCTCTGGGGGCTGACCCCCCCTCCCTTTCCCTGCATGCTCCTGCAGACACCTGCTGGTCTTTGTCTTCTCCTCTGGCCTGTCGCCCTTCTGTCCCAGCCTTTGTCTGACTGCATATCTCTGGATTTGCTCTGTCTCTGCCTACACTTTTATCTGTGTTTTTCTCTGCTTTGTCTGTATCTCTGCCTACTTTAGAAAGAGAACAAGGGCTCAGCTTGGTGCGGGGCTCTGTGGCCTGACTTTCCATCACTCTTGCAGCATCCCCGTCTCATCAGGGAGGATAGGCTGGGTTCCCTGCCTCCAGCTGAGCAAACAGTATCCCTTCCTGACCCTTCGGTTATTCACTCATTCATTCAACACACCTTCACTAGATCTGGCCTTATGTCTGGCTTTGCATGGGGAACTGTGAGCCCCCCACCCCCACCCAGTACACCCATTTTGGCCCTACAGCCTCCTCAACCTCCACACTGGGAACGTAGCCCCCAGATTCCCTCCCAATGCCCCTTCCTTACGTCGTCCAGACTTACCTATCCTGGGTCCCATGATTTTTGGGGTGCAGTGAGTCCAGCCCCTATTTCAATTTCAACAGTGGAGCTGAGCAGGAGAGAGGGAGTGATCGGGGGGGGCCCTGGAGACAGCAGTCACGAGCCACAGAAGGGAGGTGCTAATGTGGAGACTCCAGGCACCAGGCCGATGCCGCCTGGGCCACACTGGATGGCAGCCACCTCTTCCAGGATGGGTTAGAAATTCCTGCAAAACTTGACCCCACTCTCCAAGTGCCTGCCTCATTCAGCCACTTGTTCCTTCTGTCTCTGTTTCTCTGAATTCCTCTGATTCCTGGCTGGGACAGCCCAGGGCCAGAACTCTGTGGGAGGCTGGGTTTGTTTAGATCCAGCCCCGCTGGTGGGAGGAGGCTGCTGTGTCACCTCCCCTCGGCCTCTTGCCTCAGCATTCTCCTGGATATTTTCTCTTCCTCTGTTAGCAGGAGATGGCAGGCAGAGGGAATGTCAGTGGTCCCCAAGCCCTGGGATTATGCAGTCCCGAGTCTCCAGTCTCCTCTTACGCTCCCATTCTCAGTCTGTCCCCAACCAAGCTCTTGTCCCCCTCACAGAAATTTTGTCACCCTCCATGAGCCCCATCTAGAGACCGTGTTCCCCTCACTGTCCCCTTTCCTGGAATCCCTGTCTTCCTCAAGATCGCATCCCCTCTAACTAACCCCCCATCTCCTCTCTGAGCTCTCAGGATCCAGAGCAAGGAGGAAGACCTTTCACCAGGAATCACAGTGGCCAGCCCACCTTTGGGGACTCATGGTAGCAGCTCCATAAAGTACAGGCATCTTGGTGGAGGGGGCTGGGGAGCAGAAGGGCAAATATGACATTTCCAGAGCTTTCTGGACTGAAGGCTGAGGATGGAGGCCTTGGGGCCAGATAGACCTGGGCCTCTTCTCAGTCCCGTCACTCACAGGCCACGTGGCCTCAGGCAGATTTCTGTACCTCTATGAGTATCATTTCCCTCATCCTTAAAGAAGGGACAGCTGGCCCCTCCCTTGTAAGGCTGCTGTGCAAGTTCAGTGAGTGAGAAAAAAGACCTGAAGTTCTGGAGCTCAGAGAAGGAAGCCAGGGTTCAGAACAGGACAATGAAAGAGAACACACTTGTTTGCTTTTCCAGCTAGCTCAGCACTCCCACACATGAGGCCCCTTTGGGTCCCCCTATTGACCTCATAGGCCAAGCATTTATTCTCCCGTTTTACGGATGAGGCATTGAGTCTCAGTAACTGCCAAGACATCACTCAGATAGTAGGTGGGGGGGCTATGCCTTGAACTTCTGATGCTAGAATCAGGCTTTTTCCTCCACCCAGATGGGATTTTCTGAGGAAGACCTCTGGGTTTCCCCAAATCCAAGATACAGAAGTGAACTTGAAACAGTTCCAGGCATAGAGTCTTTGCATGAAATGGGGATGTAGGTTTGGAATCCAGCTTTTAGGGTGCAATAATAAGAGAAATAGACATCAGCCCCACTTGGCTCCAGGGGCTATATGAAGGAGCTAGTGGGAAGTGTTTGAAATAATGTGCATCCTGACGCATAGTGGCATTCAACAGGTACTTGTTGCATGACAGAGTCTTTAACAAACCGGATATGTGAATGCATGACCACTATACTGGGAAAAGCCAATAGTTGGCTTGCATTGTTATATAGACCAGGCCCCGTTCCTGCTTGAGAAAACCAAATTGGGTCTATTTCTCTAAATCCTTCAGACTGAAGTCAGCCCTGTGAGTCCTCAGAGAGACTGGCAGAGGTGCTACCTTCAGACTCTAAACTGCAGGCACATGGTTAAGAAAGAGAAGGTCTCTTTAGACTTTCCGGAAGCTCAGGTGCCTCCATCTTGGCTTCAGAGGTTTAAAAAGTTCTATACGTGGATTGGTCTGGGAATATGCTGGGACCAGCTTGCCTGGCTACATTCATGTCATCAATCTTTGAGTGAGACAATGCATGACACACAACACCCCACAAGGCATGGAATATACAGGAACCTCAGACATGAATGCTCTTCATTCATCACCTCAGCTTCCACAGGCATACACAGGCTGATCCAAGAATAGTCCTGAACTCAGCTATGGAATTGGAGCAGGGGTCAGGTACCAGGAGCTTCTGGGAATTAGGCTAACAGGTCTTCAGATGGCTCTTGGGCTAACCCTGCAGTGAGGTCCCATTGTGGGTAGTCCCAACTTAGCAAGCCAACTTGCATGGCACCCCAGCTTTACTACTTGCCAGCATGGTGTTTGCTGAGTCCTGTGCATTTTACAGAGCCCCATGGTGTGTGGAGACGGCAACACCATCTGTGGATTCCCACAGTTTGCAAAACTGGCTGCCTTTTTAAGAGCCCCATGCTGTTGGCATAGCCCAGCACAGTTTACAGAGCTCTGAGGCTTCTGGGGCCCCATCATGTGCACACAGTCTTGTGTCTCATGCCAAGCCTGATGGCTGTTCATAAAACCCTGGGCTGTTTGCAGAACATAGGCCTTTCCCTTCTTTAAATCAACCCATGTAGTAGGTTTGCAAACCAAGAAAAATAGGACACACTTCATTTTATAGAACTATCTGACTTTGGGTGTAAGGGATAGTCCTGAACTCTGGACTGGAGACCTCAGTTCCACCCCCAGCTCTGTCACTAACTAGCTATGGGACTTAGAGAAAGTTCTTTCCCTTTTGTGGGTCTCAGTCTTCTCATCTGTTAAATGCAGATCATGACATCCAACCATCCCCCTTCAGGACTGTTATGAGAATCAGTGTGAGAATGCTCAGAATATGGGGAGCAGGGGTGGGAAGGGGAAGGGTAGCCAGCGCCTCCTTCCGGAAAAAGGCTCCAAACTGCTATTTCAGCATCTCTGCTCCCACTTCCCTTCTGGCCTGGCAGCCAGGGAGCGGATGTCTATAAATGAGCCCTTGGCTGGGCAGACAAGTGAGGACCTCACTCAGAGTCTCAGCCTTTCCTGCCCCTAGATGCTGCCTGGAATCAGAACCCAAGCTACACAGACATGCTCCCATGCATGGCTCATTTAATCTGCCCAAAGAAGGCTGTGTCATACTTATCTCACCATGAGGACCCTGACACTCAGAGTCCATGTGATTTGTTCAGAGCTACAAGTCAAATATACAACCTGGGCTAGGATCAGAGCCAAGGACAGCAAGGATGGACACATGGTACTTAGAAGGTCAGAATGGGAAGAAACTGGGAGCTCATTTAATTTATCCCTTTCCTTTTACAAGGGAGAGAAGACGGGAAGTCACATACTCTCCTTTGGCCTCAGTTTCTCTTTCTGGTGGATGAGAAACAAACCCTTCCCTGCCAAGGATTCAGGATCTTATCCCTCTTTGTTGGTACAGCTCTTGGATCAAAACACAGAAAATTCCCCAATCATATGAAGAGAAAGATAGGCCTATAGGCAGGTGGTTGCTTGGCCTGGCCACGCAGCCCCACCGGCCCTGGCTCAGCACAGCCAGCTTTGCACAGTCCATGCTGCAGGCTCTCTACAGCTTATACCACACTGGAGGGTCCTCCCCAGGAAGACGTTTTGCCCCAACAGCAGCCTTCCCTGGGTCTAACTGCATCTACCTCCCACCAGGTTCCCGCTCCTGCCTGGAGAGAATGTGCACTATGCTAGAAATTCTGCATCCCTCCTTGAAAATAGCAGCCTCAGGCCCCAGAAAGAGCATGAGCTTGGGCATCGGACGGTTCAATCCTGACCCAGTAAGAAGATCTCAGAAACTCAGTGTCCTCATCAGAGGTAATAGGAAACCTCCAGGAAAACCTGCAATAAAACTGACCATCTCACCCTATCTTCATCTTGGTACTTGCATAGCTTCCCTATCCCAGGAGACTGGAAACTCCCAAGGCCTGGCTGGGTGACCTGAGCTAGTCACTTGTCCTCTCTGATCCTCAGTGCCCTTTGTCTTGAAATACCTTCCCAGGGCTGTCATAAGGCTCAGATGAGCAAGTGGAAGGATTAATGCTTGCTTAGTTCTAAGAGCTGAGCAGATGTGAGCCGTTATTAATATGGTGACGATGGTAATGGGATGACTCTTGTAATTTTGGAAACAGAGGAGGAGGAAATAAATCATGGCAGGTGTGTGCCAGGTCAGTCTGACCTGACTGGCAAACCCCTTGGGAACAGATCATTGAAAAGCTCCCCTGAGGTGGGAGGGGACTTCAGGGCAAAATTGGGGCTCAGGCAGGCAGGCTGCAAAGCCATTGTTAGGAGCTGTCATTCAATGGGCACCCCAGCACTGTGGCCTCTCACAGAGTCTAGGCCAGGCACTGGCTGGCCCGTGGCTCCCAGCCCTGGTTCTGCCACTAACACGCTGTCATTGATCAGATCCCATTTCCTGCCCGATCCCCAGTTTCCTTAGTATAAAATGGTGGTGGTTGGATAAAAGGAAGGGTCTCACCCCACTCCACCCTTGTTTTTGGGGAAGAACCACATGAGCTTATCCACATATCACTGTTGTTGTAAAGTGTCAGGTGTGGGACATAAGGGATTACCGTTATCAATAATTTGGCTCCTGGGAGCGAGGACATGGGGGAAGGGTGCAGCCAAGGCGGGGAGAAGAGACGGGGGAGCCAGCATCCGCTCCGGACTGCAGGTAGTTTGAAGCAAGGGCCAACTCTCAGAAGGCTTTGCAACACTGCCCCCTGGGGGCCAGAGAGGAGGCTGTGCCCTGGGCTTTTCCTCCCAGAGACTCCAGTCTGGGAAAGGGAGTGGAAGGACCACTTGTCAGAGGAGGCTGAAGTAGATACAGGCCAGGAGGAGCCCAGTGAGAGCTGTCATAACTTGCCCTGCTTCTCTCCCTCCCCTCCACACACGTCTTTTCGCTTCACAAGTCTTTCAAACTGGCCTACTTCTTCCCATCCCAATGTCCCCACCCTGGTCCAGACCACCAGCGGCTCCTGGCTGGGCCTTGCCCCTGGCTCCTCCCCAGCCCCAGCCCTGTCTCCTAAAAGCCTGAGGAAACTTTCCAAACCTTCNNNNCCCCCCCGCTCTCCCCAGAGGCCCTCGGGATAAACCCATCTTTCCCCGCCTGATAGCAAGTGCCCAGCCTTCACTGTAGTCTTCAGCCAGATCAGTATCTCCACTTGCAGATGAGACAAAGTAGCAGGTGGTCAAGAACAAGACTTTGGGGCAGGACTGCAGGGTGTTACTCCTGGCTTCTCCACGTGGTAGCTGTGTTACTTAATTCTTGGCTTGTTTGTAAGTTGTTTTGTATCATGGTAAAATATACATAGCATAAGATTTACCATTGTGACCTTTTAAGTGTACAATCCAGTGGTACTAAGTACGCTCACATTTGGAGGCAGCCAGCACCACCACCCATCTCCACAACGTTTCATCTCCCCGAGCTGAAACTCCATATCCTGTGTCACTTAAATCTTTATGCCTCTGTTTTCTCATCTGTAGGATGGGGCTAATAAGGGGATGTCTTCGCACAGTGCCCGGGTGGGTGGGTAATAGGTGCTCGGTCAACATTACTTGCTATTTTATCTTCTTGAGGAAACTGCTCTGGAAAGTACATGCAGCGGCACCACCGCGTGGGTTATCTCCAGAAACCTGAGGGCCCATTACTCCCTGGGATTCGTTTCTGTGACTCTGGCAGCAGTGTTTACGCCAGCTGCCGGGGAAGCATGCCGCATGCTTCGTCTCGGAAGATGAGTCACTTCCTCCCTGATGGGGTTGTGAGCTTGCAGCTGGGGAAGGCAGGAAGCAGAGCAGCACAGCAGCTGACCTTCGCCAGGCTGGTCCTCTGCAATGCTCCGGTGAGAATTGCTGGGGCAAAGAGAATTCTACATGGCGTTCGGGCCCAGTGTGGGCCTGGGCAGGACTCACAGCTTGCCTCTGTTCTAACTCTCAGGAGCGGCTGGAACAGGCTAACTGGCTCCATCGGTGCTGTTTATTTGGAGCATTGTCAGTTTGCATTTTGTTCAAGTCTCTCCTTCTCACATTCCACCCCAAACACACCTACTTCCCCCACTCGGCGTACGTTCTTCCTAGATTCGCTTGCTTCCACTGTTCTGGCACTCATGCTTAGAACAGTCTCACTAGCAAAGTGGCGCTGTCCTTATTTAAAGGCCTGCCCTTTTTTTGTCCTCTGGGTGAAACACACAAGAGTCTTCCTGGAAGAAGGGAGAGACCAGGCCTGAGACGTCCCAAATGGAGGAAGGGCAGGGGTGAGTCTCTCCAGCAAATCTGAGCGGCGCCCAGAATCAGAGCCCAGGACCACAGAATGTCTTCCTCAAGGGTCCTTAGGCTGGGGACTCCTGTCCCTTGAGTTATAAACACCAACCTTCTTCCAGAAACAGGCACAAGGGAAGGAAGTTCCGTATAAGCAAACCAATCCAGTCTTTGGAGCCACGTAAGCCTGAGCTCGGCCAACAACCAGCTATGTGGCCCTGGTGGCTACTTCATTTTTCCAAGCCTCAGTTTCCTCAATGGTACAACTGTTATAAAAAATATGATTGGCATTCATTACATGCCAAACACTGCTCTAAGTTCTTTACATGCACTGACTTAGTTAATGTTCCCAACCACCCATTATAACCCCCACTTCACAGATGAGGAAGCTGTGGCAACCAGATGTTAAGGACTCACCCATGGTTACACAGCTGCTAAGAGGCAGAACCAGTATTTAATCTAGACAGCCTGGCCCCAGATTTTGTATTCTGAATCATGGCACTTAACTGTGTCAAAGGGCTAGCATAAGGACTCAGTCATCTGTCCACCTGTCCCTAAACTGTGGAGTTGAATAGAGCTGGGGACTGAGCTAAGCACCGTTGACAGGGGTCCAGACCTGTTCTACTGATGACCATCTGAATGAGCTTGGGTGTGTTACTTTCCTCCCCAAATCTCAGGCTTCCCTCCCACAGCAGAAAGGGCTTGAAGTCCAGCAGGTGGTTCCTCGATTCTGTTCTTCCTCCTGATGTCCGCCTGTTTCCGGGGGTCCCCCAGGCACCTCCAGCTCAGCAAGAAGCTCATCACTGGCTTGGAGACTTGCTCCTGGCTGCCCCTGTTGAGCCCCCAGTCTCACTGGAGTTAGGCCCATCCTTGACTCCCTCCCTCTCTCCCCACAGCCCTGGCCACTCTCTGCCCTCACATTCCCCACTCCCCTTACCTGACTCCACTCCTAATTCCTCCAGACTCTTGCAGTCCCTTTGCTCTTCTGTGACTCCAGTTTCCCTGTTCTAATTCATCCCCCGCACCCCTCCCCATTCTCCCAGAGTCATCTTTCCAAACCCCAATTTCATGGCACCCAGCCCTGCTCCTCAGAGCCAAGTTTATTTTTTAGCCAAAGATGGATGTTTGCCATCTCGTACCTACAACCTACCTTACCAGCCCCCCACCTGCAATGGTCCCCTGACCAGAGCGTACCAGACACACTTACGTTTTAGTACCTCTACATGTGCAGTGCTCTCCCGGTCAAATGCCCTTCCTCCCTTTGTCACAGGATTAGCACTCACCCTTCAAGGACTATTTGCCAACCACCTCCCACCCCCAAGTGTTCCTGACTCTTCCAGGAAGAAAATGGACAAGGTCAGGATCACATCCTAGTTCTCTACATGACCTTGGTCTGTGAGCATTGAACAGCCTGGCCATACCCTCAGGCAGCTTTCCTCCATCAGTTCCTCTGCCTCCAGCCTTCCAGGGTGAAAAATCTTAGAAGGGATGACATCCAGGGGGTGGCCTCTCTGTGACTGTGGTGGTGACGGCAATAGAAAATGTCCTCACAGACATTCACGGTTTGTAAAATACTAGAGTCACCTAGAGTATCTCGCTAGACTTTCACTGCAGCCACTGTTACTGGTGTTTTTACCCCCATCCACTCGGGAGACAGAAGCAGAGAGACGTGAAGCCATTTGCCCAAGTGGAGCGGTAAGTGAAAGAGCTAGGATTTGAACCCCCAAAGCTGGTGCCACACTGCCTCCTGGTGGCGGGAAAGATGGCGACAGGGATGAGAATGCCGGAGGCCCCACCCATGTGGGCCCTGATTCTGGACTCCCATCCCGGGAGCTCCATGGCCTCCTGCCCACAGCTGGGAAGGCAGCCTAGGCTCTCCCTGACTGTATTTATAACTTCCCTTTCCTCCTTGGCACCTTCCTTTTCCAGCCTGTCGAGTCTGTCAGAGCGTTGCGCCGGTGAGGGTGAGGAGCAGTAGGGGCGAGACAGAGACAGAGCGTCATGGACTTTCCAGGGTGAGGCTGTGCAGGCAGCTGGCCTCTGTTTGGGTGGGAATTTCAGAAGCCCGGGTTGTTTTCTGAGCTCAGAAAAGTTCCTGAGATGCACAGGCTCCTCCTGGAGACATACCTGGATCTCCCCCTTTCTAAGGAGCGAGAGGCCTAGACTGTGAGGGTTACTGGCCTCCCCATGGCCCCAGACAAGAGGCCAGGAGAGAGGGGCAGGGCTTGTGGCATCTGGGTGGGAAATGCTTGTGACACCAGCTCACACCATTCACCTCTTCTCAACCCACATGCACGAACACAGAGCTTGCACTCGAGAGATACTTACTCAGTGAACAAGCCCCCATTTTAAACAGGAGGAAACTCAGTCTCAGGAAGCTAAATGCCAGGCGTGAACCCCATTGGTCTGGTGCCGAGATCTGAGAACGTTTTGCTCTAAGAGGCTCCAGGTCCCATGAGGAAGAGCAAATCCCCGCAGCCCCCATGGCTTCACGAAATTCTCCTACCACTCTTGTGAAATCAGATTTAACCCCTATTGGCACTCCTAAATCTGCAAACTGGCTTTTATCCCTTCCTTTTTCTAACCACCACCTCTCCGCTCCCACACCTCCCGCCTCCCCCCAACTCACCAAGAGTCCAGACTTTGGGCGATGAAGCTCCTCTTCTCCTCTGTTGACTATCCTTTCCTGTCCCACTTTTTCCTTCTCTCCCTCTCTACTGGCTTATTTCCACCAACAAATGCTGGGAAATCTGCTCAAAAATCTCCAGCTAAAAAATACAACAAAATCTTCCCTGACCCCTCATTACCCTCTAACCACACGCTTCTCTTCACAGCCAAACATCTTAAAAATGCTGCCTATCCCTTTCTGCACGTACTCAGCCCCCAGCCCTCCACACACATAGTTCTCCTGGGGCTGTTGACTGCAACGTCACCAGTGGTCTCTTCCTTGCTGGGCCCCCCCAGACAGTCCCCATTTCTCATCCTTTGTCCCATCAGCGGCTTTACTGCTGCTGGCCACGCTTGCCCTTTGGAGCTCCTCTGTGACAACTATCGTGGCTTCACGCTCTCTGGGCATTTTCTTCTCAGCAACTTTTGCAGACTTTTCTTGTTCTTCTGCCCCTGTCTCAGGCTGGTCTCCTCCAAGGTTCTGTCCCCCTCACTCCACACTCTCTTCTTAACTCCAGAAAAACAAAACAAAGCAAAACCCAAGGACCCCAAGTCCTTGTCTGCAACTCAGCTCTCTCTCCTGGTCTCCAAACTTTAACCTTCGAAGATCTGCTGGACAGCCCCACTTGGATGTCTCACTGGCTCTTCAAATGCAACATGTCCAAAGCCAAACTCATTATCTCCCTCCAAAAACATCTTCCCACCTGCACTGCCCACTGCCCACCACCATGTCCTGTGTCTCAGTGAACATCACCTCTATCTGCCTTGTCACCCAAGCCAGGATGCTTGGACTCTTCCAAATGCAATTCTCAAATTTTGGCCATTCTGTCCCCTGAAGTTTTCTCTAATACTTGGAGATGGATAGAATTCTAACAGTGACTCATTGTCGGCCCAGAGGAGGGACCAAAGCAGGCTTAGTTCCTTAACCTTTCTGAGCTTCCTCATCTATAAAGCCAGGGTAATGAAAACCAACACCCAGATGAACTGCGATGAAGCATGTGACCACCCGGGCACATAATTAGCACAAGTAAGCACTCAGGAAAGGCAGCGATTTCTGCCATCAGGAATGCTGTTACTTCCCTCTATTCCTTTTCTCACCAACCAGCTCCCCAGCTGGCCTCCCTGCCTCTAGCCTCTCTAGACAGCTAGAATCTGCTCTCCACGAGGCAGTGGGGGTGATCTTTCTGGAACAGGCAGCTGACTGGTAGTCCCCTGCCTCAAGATTGGCCCTGGCTCTCCAGCGTCTCATGGTGAGTTCTTATTCCGTGGTCTGGAATTCGAGCCCCTTCTCTCTCTGGCCTCTGCCAACTTCTGTAGCTCACTTTTTGAGACTCCCAGTCTCCCCCTCCATACTGCATCCTAAACTCTCTTCTATCTGCCCCTCAAGCACACCTCTTGCTTTTTCAGCCCTTCCTGACTTTGTCCCTGCCTCATTGGCCTGAAGGGCTCTCTTCATTTGCTTACAATTCACAACCAACCCAAACGATGTGTTCCATGATGGAAGCCTGCTTTGTTCCCTCCTCTGAGCCTTCAACTCTGTAGTAGTGCACATCACACTGAATATGATTGTTGCCAGTGTTGTCATTGACTACCTCCACTAGACTGTCGATTCGCTGTCGATTCACTGTGTCGATTCACAGGCAGCCAGCACACAGCCAGTTTCATTCGATATGGAATGAATGGTAAGCCTCAGTTCCCTTAATTTTTCTTTAAAAATTTTTAATGTTTATTTATTTTTGAAAGAGACAGAGCATAACCAGGGGAAGGGCAGAGAGAGGGGGAGACACAGAATCCAAAGCAGGCTCCAGGCTCTAAGCTGTCAGCACAGAGCCAGATGCGGGGTTTGAACACACGAACCACGAGATCATGACCTGAGGTGAAGCTGGACACTTAACCAACTGAGCTACCCAGGTGCCTCAGTTCTCTTAATTTTTAAAATGAGCAGCATAGATATCTAGGCCTAGTTAATCCAGAGGAAAGAAGAGCACTGGGGGCTGGAGGAAGATGAAATCACAGAGGGCTTCCTGGAGGAGGTCGGACTGAGTTACAAGGTGTCTGCCAAAGAGCAAGAGTGAGCAAGAGAGGGCAGTTGAGTGTGAAAGAGTGAAGATCTGGGAAATGGAGTGGCTCCCTGCTCTATCACACTTGTTCCTCTAACTTCAAAACACACAAGGCCCCAACCCCATCCCCTGGCCACTAGTACAGGACTATTTTCACATTTACATAGAGAATTTTCACAAAATTTTCCTCATTTGTGTCATTGGTTGCTCAGAGGCTAGCCTGAGAGTTAGCAAATGTGAGACCTCAGATCCCTCCCTTTGCCACTGACTTGCTGTGTGACTTGGGCAATCCCCTTTCACCTCTGAGCCCCTGTTTCCTCATCTTTCACACGGGGATATGAGTTGTTGGTGAATAGCGGGGAAAACATCCACAGACCACAGAGTTCTGAGCCCCAGTGAGGACGGTTACTCTTGTTGTTCTCATATCAGCAAAGCCCAATGGTGGCTGCTAATCAACCACTTGGGAGTCCCCAGAAAAATGTTACTCAGGGCCCCAGTAGAATGGGATCTTGAGAGGAAGAGCCCCCAGAAGGCTCGTGATAGCAGGGTTTGGAGGTTTAATGGGACTAGGCTCAGCCCCATCCGGTTCTCCCCATTGAGACAGCACTGGCCTCGGGAGAGAAGGGGGCAGCTGAAGTGGCCTGCGTTGCAGGAGAGCTGGGCCACCCTGCAGAGATCTCAGGTACAAAGGCCACAAAGGAAGAGTCCAGAGCTGGTCAGAGCCCAAGGAGGGACAAGTTTTTAAGAGGGCAGGGTTTAGGTGGGCAGGCAGGTAGAGACTCTCACCCCATTATGAGAAGGGCTCTAAGAGAAGGAAGACGGGCTAAATCTTTCTGCCCCGATTTGTAGCATTCTGGGTGGGCCGGTTCAGCTGCTGATATGCTAACTGTGTGATTTTAGCCAGGTCATAGCCTCTCTTTGGGCCTCTCCCTGGCTATCAGCAACAATAAGGCAGCAGGACCAGAAGGTCTCCATAAAGCCAAGTGTTGTCTGATGTTGCAGAATGCTGGAGAGAAAGCCCTGAGGTTGTGGGGATAGCCATGCTCCAGTGTCTGTCTGTAGAAACACCAGGAAGCAAGATGGGTCCCACTGAGAGGCTGGTTTTGTAGCAGAGGAGTCAGAGCCCCAAGGAATCCCCAGGCCAATGGAGGAAACATGAATGACAATTCCAGGAATGATCTGGGCCTCGAGACAGGGAAGCTTCAGTACCTCTTCCAAAGTGAAGAGGCAAGGGGGGCCCCTGGGTGGCTCAGTCGGTTAAGCATCCAACTCTTGGTTC
The DNA here is from genome assembly GCF_008692635.1 of Crocuta crocuta. Lineage (NCBI taxonomy): Eukaryota > Metazoa > Chordata > Mammalia > Carnivora > Hyaenidae > Crocuta > Crocuta crocuta. The sequence goes on from NW_027527824.1 coordinate 1,575,113, forward strand.
GGGATCAGGTAATGATCTCATGGTTTGTAAGTCTGAGCCCCGCATCATGCTCCACACTGACAGTGCAGAGCCTGCTTGAGATTCTCTCTCTCCTTTTCTTTCTTTCTTTTCTTTCTTTCTTTCTTTCTTTCTTTCTTTCTTTCTTTCTTTCTTTCTTTCTTTCTTTCTTTCTTTTTCTTTCTTTCTCTCTCTCTCTCTCTCTCTCTCTCCCTCCCTCCCTCCCTCCCTTCCTTCCTTCCTTTCTTTTTATAAAGGTTCTATTTATTTCTGAAAGAGAGACACAGTGTGAGCAGGGGAAGGTCAGAGAGAGAGGGAGATACAGAATCCGAAACAGGTTCCAGGTTCTGAGCTAGCTGTCAGCACAGAGCCCTACGCAGGGCTCAAACCACGAGATCATGACCTGAGCCGAAGCCGGGCGTTTAACTGACTGAGCCACCCAGGCGCCCCTCTCTCTCCCTTTCTTTCTGCCCCTCCCCTTCTCACTCTTTCAGTGTCTCTCTCAAAATAAATAATAAACTTAAAAAAGAAAAAAGAAACAAAGTGGAGAGGCAAGGAGCCAGGAATGTGGCTTCTAGTACAGCTCTGCCCTCATCCCCTGTATGACCTTGAGCAAGTCATTCCTTTTTATTTGAAAAATGGGGAGAAATGAGGATTGGACTATATCGCTTGCTTTTAAAGATGCTTCTGGCTCTGATGTTCTGTGATTGCCCAGCAAACCTTGCATGACCAGCTTACATGGGACTAATCAGTGGAGGGGATAGCCTCGCAGAATTGCAGTAACTTTGAGGGAAATGTGGTTTGTATCAATCTAAATGCTAAAATCAAAAATGGAAAACCCTGCAGACTAGTCCATTATGGGAAAAAGTGTAGTTTAACTTAGGTTAACCTGTTCATTCATTAATTCATTTATTGAAAAATTTTTGTTTTGAGTGCCTGGGTGGCTCAGTCAGTTAAATGTTGAACTCCTGATCTCGGCTCACGTCATGATCTCATGGTCCATGAGTTCAAGCCCTCATCGGGCTTTGTGCTGACAGTTTGGATCATTTTAGGGATTCTCTTTCTCTCCCTCTCTCTCTGCCCCTACCCCGCTCATGCTTAAAAATATATTTGTTGAAGCTTTCTGATGAGTTGGTTTTACCAGGCATGGGGTGTATAACTTTTCTACTCAGGACACGGGGCTTGGCTGCCATGACCTTTTCCATGCAGATGTGTCCAGTCCATTTCTTCCTTAAGTCATGTCTTGAAAAGAGCATTTTTCTAGCCATGTAGAGCCTCTGTTTGGTAATCAGTCCATCTGAAACTGTTAGAAAATGCCCTCAGAAGAAAATAGAAATCTAGAGCTGTCTCTGACATCAGCCTAAGAAATGGAGAGAGGAAAAATAAAACCTTTAGCCTGATTTTCCCCTAGGTGGAAAGCAGAGTTATCCAATTCTCCAGCAGTCATGGCTTGCTGGCTAAGTCCAAGGCCAGAGCCAGGAGGCGTGTTTTCCACAACCAATTCTTGCACCAACCTGTTGTTGACTTGGGGCTGCTCCCCTTCCACCACCGCCCCCCTCCCCCCCTCAGCCCGTGGAGATGGTCTGGGAAAACCAAGTGGAACTGCTCAAGCTGTGGTTGAGATGAGAAGGCAGTGATCTGAATGTTGGCATAACCTGGCCCTGGATAGTTTAATCAAGGTAAAAAGAGAGCCAGCACTTCCTTCAGCTCAGTTTTGGGGGTTGCAAAGTCTCACTTGGGTCTTGGGGTGGCCAGGGTTGCGTGGTAACCTCTGTCAACAGCCTCCAGAGAGCAGAGTCACTCTCTGCAGAGCGCTGGCTCGGCCACCTCTCCTCTCTGGGTTCTGAGTCTTCTCAATTCTCTGCAGTGCCCTCTGCACTGGGGCCAAGAAAGGAAGGCTCGGGTTATTATGATAGGGATTGCATTGAATGTGTAGATTGTTTTGGATAGTATAGACATTTTATCAATATTTGTTCTTCCAATCCACGAACATGGAATGTTTTCCATTTTTTTGTGTCTTCTTCAATTTCTTTCATAAGATTTCTACAGTTTTCAACAAAAAGATCTTTTACCTCTTTGGTTAGGTTTATTCTTAGGTATTTTATGGGTTTTGGTGCAATTGTAAATGGGTTCGATTCCTTGATATCTCTTTCTGTTGCTTCATGATTGGTATATAGAAGTGTAGACGATTTCTGTACATTGGTTTTATATCCTGCAACTTTGCTGAATTCATGTATCAGTTATAACAGATTTTTGGTAGCGTTTTTTGGGTTTTTCATGTAGAGTATCAGGTTATCCGTGAATAGTGAGAGTTTGATTTCTTCTTTGCCTTTTATTTCATTTTGTTGTCTAACTGCTGAGGCTAGGACTTCCAACACTGTGTTGAACAACAGTGGTAAGAGTGGACATCCCTATTACCTTACTGATCTTAGGGGAAAAGCTCTCAGTTTTTCCCCACTGAAGATGATATTAGCTGTGGGCCTTTTATATATGGCTTTTATGATGTTAACATACGTTCCTTCTTTCTTGACTTTCTTGAGTTTTTTTTTTTCTTAATCAAGAAAGGATGCTGTATTTTGTCAAATGCTTTTTCTGCATCTATTGACAGGATCATATGATTTTTATCTTTTCTTCTATTAATGTGGTGTATCATGTTGATTGATTTGTGAATATTGAAACAACCCTGAAGCCCAGGAATGAATCCCACTTGATCATGGTGAATAATTCTTTTTTTAAATGTTTATTTAGTTTTGAGAAAGAAAGAGAGACAGAGTACTAGTGAGGGAGGTGTAGAAAGAGAGGGAGATACAGAATCTGAAGCAGGTTCCATGCTCTGAGCTGTCAGCACAGAGCCCAGCGCGGGGCTCAAACTCATGGGCCATGAGATCATGACCTGAGCCGAAATCAGACACTTAACCGACTGAGCCACCCAGGCGCCCCTGAATAATTCTTTTAATGTACTGTTGAATTCAATTTGCTAGTATCTTTTTTTTAATGTTTTTTAAAATTTATTTCTGAGAGAGAGAGAGACAGCGTGAGCAGGGGAGGGTCAGAGAGAAAGGGAGACACAGAATCTGCAACAGGCTCCAGGCTCTGAGCTAGCTGTCAGCACAGAGCCCGACATGGGGCTCGAACTCACAAACAGTGTGATCATGACCTGAGCCACCCAGGCACCCCTCAATTTGCTAGCATCTTGTAAAGAATATTTGCATCCAGTTTCATCAGGAATAATTCCTATAATTCTCCTTTTTAGTGGGGTCTTCATCTGGTTTTGGAATCAAGGTAATGCGAGCTTCATAGAATGAGTTTGGAAGTATTCCTTCCATTCCTATCAAAATAACACCAGCATTCTTCACAGAGCTAGAACAAACAATCCTAAAATTTGTATGGATCCACAAAAGACCCTGAGTAGCCACAATAATGTTGAAAAAGAAAACCAAAGCTGGAGACATCACAATCCTGGACTTTAACTTGTGTTACAAAGCTGTGATCATCAAGACAGTATGTTGTTGGCACAGAAACAGACACATAGGTCAGTGGAACAGAATAGAGAACCCAGAAATGGACCCAGAAATATATGGTCAACTAATCTTCAACAAAGCAGGAAAGAATATCCAATGGAAAAAAGACAGTCTCTTTAGCAAATGGTGCTGGGAGAACTGGACAGCAGCATGCAGAAGAATGAACTGGGACCACTTTCTTACACCATACACAAAAATAAATTCAAAATGGATAAAATATCTAAATGTGAGACAGAAAGCCATCAAAATCCTACAGGAGGATACAGGCAGCAACCTCTTTGACCTCAGCCACAGCAACTTCATACTTACATGTCTCCAGAAGCAAGGGAAATAAAAGCAAAAATGAACTATTGGGACCTCATCAAGATAAAAAGCTTCTGCACAACAAAGGAAACAGTCAATAAAACTAAAAGCAATGAATGGAATTTGAAAAGATATTTGCAAATAACATATTGGATAAAGGGTTAGTATCTAAAATCTATAAAAAAACTTATCAAACTCAACACCAAAAAAACAAATAATTCAGTGAAGAAATGATAGACACTTTCTCAAGGAAGACATCAAGATAGCTAACAGACACATGAAAGATGCTCAGCACTACTCATCATCAGGGAAATACAAATAAAACCAGAATGAGATACCACCTCACACCAGACAGAATGGCTAAAATTAACAACTCAGGAAAGAACAGTTGTTGGCAAGGATGTGGAGAAAGGGGAACCTTCTTGCACTGTTGGTGGGAATGCAAACTGGTGCAACCACTCTGGAAAACAGTATGGAGGTTCCTCAAAAAATTAGAAATAGAACTACCTTATGATCCAGCAATTGCACTACTAGGTATTTATCTAAGGGATACAGGTGTGCTGTTTCTAAGGGGCACATGCACCCCAATGTTTATAGCAGTACTATCAACAATAGTTAAATAATGGAAAGAGATCAAATGTTCATTGACTGATGAATATACAATGGAATATTACTCAGTGATCAAAAAGAATTAAATCTTACCTGTTGCAACAATGTGGGTGAAACTAGAGTGTATTATGCTAGGCAAAAGAAGTCAGAGAAAGACAAGTATCATATGATTTCACTCATATGTGGAATTTAAGAAACAAAACAGATGAACATAGGGGAAGGGAAGAAAAAGTAAGATAAAAACAGAGAGTGAGACAAACCATAAGAGACTCTTAAATACAGAGAACAAACTGAGGGCTGCTGGAGGGGGCAGGTGGAGGTGGGTTAAAAAGGCATTAAGGAGGGCACTTTTTGGGATGAGACCTGGGTGTCGTATGTAAGAGATGAATCACTGGGTTCTACACCTGAAGCCAAGACAACATTGTATGTTAACTAACTTGAAAATAAATTAGTAAACAGTAAGTAAATAAATAAAGAAGTAAAATTTTATAGCTTAGAAAAGAAAAGAAATGAAGGCTTGGGGTTACTGGGCATAAAATGCTTAAAGAGTAACAACACCTGCCAACCTACAGCATTTAGGAAGGGGGAAGACACATGGAAGTTCCCTGGAGTCTGTTGTTTTCCTACTAGGGGGAGAATTCAACTTAGATTCCATTCGGGAAATGACTCCTTCTACCAAATGCACATACAGTACCTCTACCCTTATGGGGTGACCAACATTTGTGTTTGCTGGGGACAGAGCTATTTCCTGGGACATGGAAATTTCAATGCTAAAACCAGGCAGTTCTGGGAAAATCAGTTCTGGTTGCTTCATGGATATGACAAAGAGCCAAGATACAAAGATAGGTCACAAGTACCCAGGTTAGACAGAGACAGACAGTGGCCCACAGCCCCAGCTACACAGAAAGGGCGACTATTCTTGGGTTAGGCAGACAGCGGTCTGTAGTGCTCCTTGGAGCAAGCAGCTTCAGTGATATCTTATCACAGTAAGATATCACAGAAAGGGACTCCTCCAGCAAATGGAAATATAGACACAGGGACACTTATTCAAGAGACACAACGCCCCAACCCAAGTGGTATGAGATGAGAATGGAGTGGGACATGGGGGCATAGAAGAGAAACAGAATCCAGAACTATATAGAATTGTTTCTCTCAGCATCCCTGAAGAAGGCTTCCCACCAGTCCCGTAGAGCTCATGAGTTGGAAGCCTTTATCAGAAGCTACTGACAACCATTAGGCTCAGAGGTATATAAATAGGGTCAAGGGAAACTTAGAGCAAGGTATGTAGATTTTTACCACAGACTTTAGCTGTCATTCTCTCTCTCTTTTTTATGTTTTATTTTACTTTTGAGAGAGAGAGAGCATGAGCAAGGGAGAGGCAGAGAGTGACAGGGGACAGAAGATCCCAAGCAGGCTCTACATTAAGAGCAGAGAGCCCTATGCGGGACTCGAACTCAGCAACCATGACCTGAGCCGAAGTCAGACGCTAAAGTGACTGAGCCACCTAGGTGCCTGCTTTGTCATTCTCAATCAGTGATCCTGTTGTCCTTATGAGGTCGCAGGTTAAAGAACTCCACCAGGAATTGCCATGTAGAGATCTCTGGACCAGATGGGCTTGTGCCAAATGACTGTACTCAAGGTTCTAATGCTGACAGTGGACAAAATTCAGGGAGGGGCTCATCCACAGTACTATACTCAGAATGTTCCTTCACCCGTGGTGGCAGGAGGTGGGCTATCACATGAGCCGGCCTTAAAGGAGCTACTGAACTAACAAAGTAGTTACTTGATTTTTAATTAACATTTGAACTAAAACGTTCAAGACTTATTCTCTCAGATGAAATAAGTCTGCCCACTAAACTGCACAATCTGATTGATGTGATTCATTTATGTCACTTTTTTTTTTTTTAAAGAACAAATGGATCTAGGGTTAAAAGGCTGCATAAAGGTTTTGTAATCCAGCACTTACCCAAATATTAAAACCTCTCTGTAGCATTTCAGTCAAAAAGCCTCCAGTCTTGCATACCTCTAGTTATATGGAATCCACTAATTTTCAGGCCAATTCTGTGCCTAATGGGATAGCTCTAACTGAACAAAACTTATTCTATGAGTGGGGCTGAACTCTGGGCTCGTGCAACTAAGACTGGCTCTAGTTCTTTGTAAGCATGGCTGCCCTTTGACAGCCCTTCAGCTGATTGTGTCCACTTCTCTTCCCCACCAGACAGGACCAGCTCTTTCGAGCATTGCTCATTAGATACCTCAGCATTCTGGGCATCTTAGTTGTAAAGTGAAATTCTAGACACAAAAAAACTACTGGGTTAAGATCAGTGGTTGAAAAGAGAAACATGAATGTTCTAGTTAATGTTTCCCTGATTGTTCTGGTTTCCAGATATGTGCTGATGTCTATCTGGACACCTAGCCCTGACCCACGATGGAAGCCATCTGTAATGGATCAGAGAACTACTCACCCATTTTCTACCTGGCGGGCATCCCATCTCTACATGAATCCTTCTTTCTCCCTGTCTTTTTTATTTTCGTCTTAATCTACTTGATGATCCTGCTGGAAAATGCCCTGATTCTGGAGGCTGTGGTGACAGAGCCCAGCCTCCACAAGCCTATGTACTTCTTCCTGATCAACCTCTCAGTCTTGGACATCCTCTCTACTACAACCACCATCCCCAAAATGCTGTCCCTCCTCTTACTCGGGGACCACTTCCTCAGCTTTCCTGCCTGCTTCCTGCAGATGTACCTCTTCCACAGCTTCTCCTGCTCAGAAGCCTTCATCCTGGTGGTCATGGCCTATGACCGCTATGTGGCTATTTGCTGCCCACTGCACTACCCTGTCCTCATGACCGCCCAGACCAATGCTGCACTGGCAGCCTGTGCCTGGCTCACTGCTCTCCTCCTGCCCATCCCAGTGGTGGTGCAGACTTCCCACATGGCTTTTGACAACACTGCTCACATCTATCACTGCTTCTGTGACCACCTGGCTGTGGTCCAGGCCTTCTGCCCAGAAACCATGCCCCAGACCTTCATGGGCTTCTGCATCGCCATGGTGGTATCCTTCCTGCCCCTTGTCTTGGTGCTTCTCTTCTACGCCCACATCCTGGCCTCAGTGCTTCACATCAGCTCCTGAGAAGGACGCTCAAAAGCCTTCTCCACCTGAAGTTCCCACCTCCTGGTGGTTGGCACCTATTACTCATCCATCACCATAGCCTATGTAGCCTACAGGGCTGACCTGCCTCTCAACTTCCACATCATGGGGCAATGAGGTATATGCTATTTTCACACATGTCCTCAACCCTCTCATCTACACACTGAGGAACAAGGATGTCAAAGCAGCCACCACCAGAATGGCATGTCCCTGGGACCCAGGCCATTCTGGGAACCCTTGATTCTTAGACACAAATAAAATAGATCCTTGGGCACCAATGACAATGCTTGGCGTAGAATAGAAACACAACAAATATTTTTAAGTGAACTTCAGCAGTCTAAATTAGCTTCATTCCATTGAGCAGACAGCTAGAACTTGGTCCTCAAATACTGGATCTAGAATGCTTCCCTCTGGTGCTATAGAATAATTGTAGTTTTCACAATTTTTATCAATCATTAATGTGATGAATACAATTATCCAATCATTCAGAAAAATTTTACTAGATGCCAGAGACAGAAATTAACCAGACATAGTTACTGCTCTCAAGATACCCATAATCTGCTGGGGGAGGGAGGGTCATACCCAGAGAACAATATAAGGTGGAACAGAGAAACAAAGGGAGTTGTGAGCCAAGAAGTTTGTATTTAATTCAATGTTAAATGTTTTTCCTATTAAGTTCTTATATTTTTGGTGATGGTGTCATGTGTTTGTTAGGAAATAATTGTGTGTCAGCGGTGTAGTTGAGGGCAGGCAGGAGGCTTGAGATAATTGCATAAGAAAACCACTAGCTGCTCCAATCAGAGAGCATTAATGGAATCTATGTTCCTGTCCAAAGGGAAAGATCCATTTTCAGCTTGGACACCCATTAAAAAGTGACATTTCCTGCCAAGAACCAGTGGGAAGATGGTAAAGAAGTTCCACTCACTATCACCCACAGTGACCCATGGTGGGGAATCTGTTTTTCCAGTCCTTAGCTTCTATGGATTAAATGGTACTGATTCCACAGGGAACACAGTAAACCTCACTAAAGTTACAGCTACAACAGCTGTCTGGTCATTTTAAGCCCACTGTGCAAGTACATCAGCAATCAAAAACAGGATTACCATACACACAAAGGTAATTGACTCTGATCTTCAGGAGGGAATAAGACTGCTCACACAGAATGGGGGCTGGAGGTTTGGCACTCAGACACAGGAGCATTTCTTGTTTCTTCTATGACCAATGTTAACTGTAAATGGGCAATGAAAGCAATCATAGCCTGATGAGGCACATTACCAGGACTCAGAAACTGTCAGGGATGAGGGTCTGGGTCATGCTGAAGAGTTGAATGTAAAGGAAAAGAAGAAGGGAATCAAGAATGTGTGGTAGAGGAGAGAAATGAAGAGTATCACTCATAGCCATGGGGCTGGCTGCGGCAGTAGGGGCAGTAGTTAATCTCACTAATCCTTCTTTTAGAAATTTCCCTTTAAATTGCGATTAAACAGAATCCTGGAAACCCTAGGTCCAAAGGGAATGAACCTCTTGTGATGAGTGAATGAATCTGAGAGGTTTGAGTGGTAGACTGTGGTGGACACAATTGGGGGCCTGCCCTCTAATAGCTGAGCATTGGCTGCTAACAGTCACACTCATACATCTTAAGATATGGGTATAATGCCCTTACCCTGACAGCTTCCCTTTTTTGGGAGGAAGGGAGAAAGATAGGAGCTGTATAAGCAGAACAAACCAACTACTAGATACTAAGGAGTCTAAGCTTAGATGCCAGCTATTGACTGTGGTTCCTGATAAAGCCATCTGGTAATCTAGGACCCTCATAACCCATGAGATTTGCATCTTCTCCTGCAGGAAATGGATACCACCAGTCCCCTGGAAAATTGAATATATGCAGACAGCCTATCCCCTGGATATTGCCAGGTAGGACACCGAAAACTCCTGGAGTAATTTTCAGATAATCATGTTTCACTCCAAGCACCCAATATCCCTTATCTCATTAAATCCTCTCAAAAACTCATGAGATAGGTAATATTATGTTCAACTTTATAGCTAGAAAAACTCAGACTCAGAGAGGTTAAGGAACTTGCCTAAGGTGACATGGCTAAAATATATTAGAACTGATAGTCAAACCCAGGACTTGCTCACTTTAGACCCTCTGCCCTTACCCACAATGGGATAGTGCAGAGCACAGGCCTAGAAATGAAGTCCTAGGTCTGACTTGCAGCTCTGGTGCTAAACATCAGAATAGGCAGTAGTAGTCATTTGGTTTCTCTGGACCTTAGTTTCTGCCTCTTGAGCTTCCTATCTCCCTTGGCTCTTCTAAAGACCTGATGGAATAATGTCAATAAAGCTGCCCCATTGGTTGTAAGTTCTGGAACCCATGAGGACTATTAACAAAGTTGCTATCATTATCAGCAAAATCCCAGAAGCAAGTCTCCTCCCAACACATGCTCTGGGAGGGGCGAAGAAGTTGATCCTGTGGGATTGGAGGGCACAGGGCTCCAAAGGAGCCCTGTCTTGAGGGAGAGAACCCTAGCAGGCCTGGCTGAAGGAGGGGTTGGAGGGTTTAGCGGGCCACAGCTCAGCATCTGCCTGGTGCTTCCCTGCCAGGCTAGGCTGGAAGACACGAAGGGGAAACCACAGAAGACATCAAAGTGGTGGGGCGTGGCAGGTGAGGGAGTCCGAGTCAGGGGGCAGGGAGTGCCAAAGCTCAGCAATGGCTAGAGTGGAGAGACAGGGGCAAGGTTATGGTGGGGAGGATATAGAACTGGACCAGGGATCAGGAGGACAGATTGGGTGCACAAGACGCAGGCAACCAGGGTTCCAGGTTGGCTGCACATATGTAGGCTGTGGGAACTTGGACCACATATGCTGGCAGAGCTGGGCAAGGCAGTGCTCCTAATGAGTGGGATTCAAATCATCTTGGCCAAGGCTTTCCCATTTTCTACAGGAAAGCAAGACTGATAACAGCAGTCACCATTGGACACACTAGCAAGCCTGAGCCCTACGTGTTACAGGTTCCATGTAAATGATGTCTGAGCATTCTCTCTATAAGCATCACAACAACCCAGGAGGTCACAGATGAAAGAACGGGCTCCAGGAGGGGGAAATGACTTGCCCAAGGTCACATCACTGGAAATAGGGGCTGGGTTTGGAATCAGGTCCTTTCAGACTCACAAGTCCACACACTGACCACTAAGGTGACAGAACCCAGCTGGCAGCAGGTGCCCACGAGGCAGGATAGTCCTCACCCTCTCCCTTTGGGCCATGGGCCATTGTGCCATCTGATCGACCAACCACAGTGGGGACCCTCAGAAGAGGGCTCATTGAATCGGAAACCCTCCAGAGATCTTTTCCTACAAAGCCCTCATTGTCCAGATGAGAAAACCGAGGATCAGGAGTCCAAAGTCATAAAGGCAGTGGCAGAGCTGGTCCAGGAGCCAGCACTCTTGGTTGCCAGGCGGGGCTCAGTCCTTTGCAAGCAGACAGGCTTCAGAACACGCTCTTGCTCTCACCCTCCCCAGCCGTGGCCTTGGACGGACCCTCAGATTCTCACTGGCTGAAGGGCATAACCACTCCCTGGCAGGCTTGGACGACGAGAGGAGAGGATGTATGTGAGTGTGGCATCAGGTGGTGTGTTCCAGTGCCTGGTTTTCCTGTCCTTCTCTGTAACTGGCTGGTGGACAATGCAGACAGGGAGGACCTACTGGGGCAAATTCTGTGCCCTGGGAAACAGCACCCTTTGGGCCCTGAGCACACGACTGCATCATTCAGATGTACTGTGCAATTCAGAGTAAAACAAAGACCCTAACCTGTAACTTAAGTGCAGGAAGGTCTAGCCGAACTTGGATATTTCCTAGGATGGGCTAGCTGAATGATGCTTTGAAATATCAAATGTGGAATTCTTTCAGAAATGAGTTTTGGTGTCCCTGCTTTGCCGCTGGCCCAGCCCCTGCCTAGCGTGCCTGTTGGAGAGTCCAGCTCGACCTGGCAGTGAGAAGACACGGGCCACCTGTCCCCCAAGTCATAGTGTCTGTGCTTCCATCTGCAAAGCGGTGGAGCAGAGGAGGGAAGAGAAAACAGCTGGACTTGCTGGCCCCTGAGAACCTCTCTGGCCTTGACTCTCTGCGTTTCTGCCTCTCAGATGCCCTACTCTGCCTCACCTGGGACGGTCAGCCACAGCTGTTCTCTGAGGACAAAGGTGCCCAGGGCACTACAGTTTACAAACATTTGGGTGTGAGAAAAAAATGTGACTGGAGTTGTCAGATGGGATTTTGATCTACTGAGGTTAACCCTTTAAAATGGAAATGATCAGAGCACCTGGTTGGCTCAGTCAGTTAAGTGTCCAACTCTTGATTTTAGCTCAGGTCATGAGTTCACAGTTCGTGAGATCAAGCCCTGCATTGGGATCTGTGATGACTGCATGGAGCCTGCTTGGGGTTCTCTCCCTCTCTCTCTCTGCCCCTCCCCAGCTCATGTGTGATTGCTCTCTCTCTCTCTGTCTCTCAAAAATAAATAAACTTTAAAATAAATAAAATAAAATGGAGATAATCAGATTCATCCTCTTGCCCAGGTAATGGGGGTGACCTCTGAGGCTCTCTTTTAAGGTGCACACACATAGGAGAGTTGTTTTTCCCATGCTTGTTTNATAATACCCTCAAGTTCCATCCATATTTTTAATGTTTATTTTTGAGAGGGAGAGAAAGAGGAGGGGAGGGGCAGAGAGAGAAAGGGGGACAGAGGATTTGAAGCAGGCTCTGTGCTGACCACAGAGAGCCCGATGCAGGGCTTGAATTCACAAACTGTGAGATCATGACCTGAGCCAAAGTCAGACTCTTAACCGACAGAGCCACCCAGGTGGTCCCGTGCTCTTTTCAGGCAAATCATTTGCCAATCACCATTTCCAAATCTAGAAGCCCCGCAGTGTAATCCAGATCAATCACAGAGCTAAACAGGAAAAATGTAAAAGGTGGTGAGGAAAACGGGGCGGGAGGGGAATCGGATTAAAATTGAAGATTAAAAAAAGTTTTTTCCAGAGTGACATTCTATGATTCTAGGGTATGAGAGGTGTTCTCAGTTTGTTTTACATTCGTTTTAGAAAAAAATAAGAAGGTAGATGTAGTTCCAAGGAATGCAAAGGGACGCTTGATCCTTAGATGTGGTTAATTCTGTTCCCAGGATACCAGTGTGCTAAATATAAATAATGTCATCAAAAAAGTTTTTTGAAGGGAAGAGTGCCTTAGAGTAGGGCACAAAATATACCATTGAGACTTCCATTTCCATAAATAATAGAGTCAGCTATGAAATCAACCCTCTGTGGAAAGTAAAATGTTAGATAAAATAGAAAAAGTATCTTCTTAGAATATCAAAATTATCACCTTCTTAACACACTGGGCAGTGGGTCAGTCTTATAAAAGTATCAAATAGACTTTTTAATATAATATTGCTAAGCTAGTAATAAAGATGAGAACACAGAAAGATTAGTTATTAAGACATGGGTAAATATGTAGATCAATGGAACAGAATAGAGAGCCCAAAATCAGACCCTTAAATATATGAACAAATGACACAGCAGAGCAGTGTGAAAGATGGACATATAATAAATGGTATTAATACCATCAGGTATCCAAGTGAAATTTGTCCATTACCACAAGCAAACATTAAATAATCATTAAATATCTAAATATGACGGGCTCTGTGCTGACAGCTAAGAACCTGGAGCCTGCTTTGGATTCTGTGTCTCCCTCCCTCTCAGCCCCTCCCCAGTTCATGCTCTGTCTCTCTCTGTCTCTCAGAAATAAGTAAATATTTTTAAAAATCTAAATATGAAAGGCAAAACTTTAAAACTATATAGAAGACTACAGCCCTCATACTGGGATGGGGAGGTATTTCTCTCTTTTTTAATGTTTTTATTTCTAATTTTATTATTTCTGAGAGAGAGACACACACACACAGAGTGAGTGGAGGAGTGGCAGAGAGAGAGATACACAGAATCCGAAGCAGGCTCCAGGCTCTCAACTGTCAGCAAAGAGCCCAGGGCAGGGCTTGAACTCATGAACTGCGAGATCATGACCTGAGCCAAAGTCCGATGCTTAACCAACTGAACCACCCAGGTGCCCCAGGGAGACACTTCTTAAGCAAGATTCTTCAAAAGCTCTACACCTAAAGGAAAAAAAGGATAAATTTGACTGCTTTAAAATGTAGAATTTCTGTTCATCAAAAGACACCAAAAAGAGAGTGGTTTGCCAAGCTGCAGAACAGAAAAGGTTATTTGCAATGGATATCATCAATGAAAGGACCCAGGATTCATCCAGAATATAGAGAGAATTAATTCAGGTCAATTTTTGAAAATAGTCAAGTCATTAGAAAAATTAGCAAGATGCTTCACAAACAGATGACCAATAAATCTAAGAAAACACACTCAGCCTAGTAGTAACAGGAGAAGCACAAATTACAACAACAAATAGTTACCACTAGAAACCAATCAGACTGGCTAAAATGTTCAAGTCTGACAATACTAAAGTTGGCAGGCATTGGGTTGACGGAGCCCTCACACTTTGATGGTTGCAGTATTCATTAGTACAACCACTTTGGAAAAACACTTTATCACTGTCTTATAATGTTGAAGACCCACATACTCTGTTATCTGGCACAGCAACATTTCTCTAATTGGTAAAATTTTCATAAGACATAAAGCTGAATGCCAATAAAACATGGCATACATATGAGTTACATATATGTACAACAACATGAGAAATCTCACAACGTGTTCAGCAAAAACATTATGACTCAAAAGGATATATATAGTATGACTCCAGTTATATAGAGTTTAAAGACAGGCAAAGCTAAACTACATTTTTTATAAATGCATGCAGATGTCATATACTGTGAAGAGAAGGCATATTATAAAAATGAAAAATGGGGTTATTTCTTTTTTAAAAAATTCTTTTATTTATTTTTTTAAGTTTATTTTGTGAGAGAGCGTGCATGAACATGGAAGGGGAGAGAAAGGGTCCCAAGCAGGCTCCTTGCGGCCAGCACAGAGCCCCACCCAGCCCAGAGCCCCACGCAAGGCTCAAACTCACAAACCACGAGATCATGACCTGAGCTGAAACCAAGAGTCAGACATGTAACTGAATGAGCCACTCAGGTGCCCCAGGGTTATTTCTGTAAAAGTGGGAGACGGTTGTAATCAAGGAGGAGCTCCTAGGGCCTTATGAGGTGTTGCCAATGTTTCATTCTCCCCTGGTGGTGATGACATGGTGTTTATTTTACAATTAAACTTTATATTTAGACTTTATACATGTTTGCTCTATGTGAATACTGTATTTCATTATAAACTCTTACAAGGCATCCTTCCATTGGGCAGAGGCTGCAATAGCATTTCTCAATGTTCACTCCAAGTCTTTCCATGGGTATGATGGCCTGAGGTGGTTTTCACATTCACAGTAAGCATCAAGCTGCTGCACATAATTTTCTCCATTTGTCCATTCCCTTAAGAAAACTTTAATTAGCCTTTGGAAGGTGATAGACCATGCAGTAGAAGCTAGAGACACAGAGAGAAATCGGGACAGTTGCTGCCCTCAATTTGCTTACAGTCTAGTGAGGAAGACAGACAAGGTCAGAAATAGCACAGCATGGTAGGTGCCATTTCAGAAGGAAGCATGGGGAATGGTGGGAGCATGGAAGATGGTATTTAATCCAAGGCAAGGATGTCTCTCATAAATATTTTTAACCAATGCCACCTGCTACTGCTGTTTTGGGAGTCTTCATGGAGTTAACGACATGGTGGATGCGGACTGATTGAACAGAAGCTCTGAGCTGCTTCCCTTGGGAAAAAAAAAAAGAGGTTTCATTCTGGAGCTGACCAGGAGGCTGTGTGGCATACCTGTCACTACCTGTCATGGGGTGCTGGTTTTTAGCTTGAACCCTCCTCAGTCAAGAAATGGAGTTCACATATGAGGACTTTAAGACACAGAACAGATGGGGCGCCTGGGTGGCTTAGTCGGTTAAGCGTCTGACTTTCGCTTAGGTCATGATCTCACGGTTCACGGGNAAACTCATATAAAAACAGGGAGGGGGACAAAACATAAGAGACTCTTAAATACAGAGAACAAACAGAGGGTTACTGGAGGGGTTGTGGAGGGGGGATGGGTTAAATGGGTGAGGGGCATTAAGGGATCTCTCCTGAAATCATTGTTGTACTATATGCTAACTAACTTGGATGTAAATTTAAAAAAATAAATTAAGAAAATAATTTTTAAAAAGAAAAAAAAAAGACATGGAGTTCACAATCAAACCCAAAAGACTCTGGCACTCAATTTTCTTCAGGAATCACAGGTCAAAAAAGGCCTGGGGGTGGGCAGAACTATAGCGCCCCCCAAAAAGGCAGGAAGGAAAACCACTCTCAGAAAAGCGAGTGGCACAGATGGTGACATTTGTGTTGCATACGTTAAAGGGAAGAAAACCTTCCTTAGAAAATTGTGATAAGACGCAGCGTGCGATTTAAGCAAGGGCATTAGCAGAGAGTGAGAGTTTCAGTAAATAGCAAAGAGAGTCTTTTAAAGTCACAATGAGAACAATTTTAAATCAAAATTATGAAATAATTTTTAGTGAATTCTCCCATTTCTGCTCCCTCCTCCTGTTGCATGCCCTTTACAGAAACTATTTTTATTCATATGTTTGTTTTTCTCATTTTAATAGAAGCAAATCCACATGCTTACACACATATGTATAACATAAATATGGCTATATTATCTCTTTCTTAGAGAAATAGTAGCTATTTATAGTAGCTATATAGTAGCTATAAGGCTATTCTGCACTTTTATTTTGAAACTGTAATCAGCAGTTTGTAGAGATCAAGTTTTTGTTCAAGGTGGACCAAAAAATGGATGGTTAGAGAGGGAGGGGGCATTTCTGGAGTGACCGGCTTTAGGTAGCAGCATGAAGAAGGATTGATCCATGAGAAGTGGTGGGAAGACAGACTGTGGGCATGGATGCTGGCCGGCAGGCATGTGTGCAAAGGGGCTCTGTGCACTTCTTTCCTGTTTGGTTGGAGGGACAACAGGAAGAGGTATTGTGAATCAAGGAGAGAAGAGATGTGAAAAAGTTATCTGAAGAGGAGAGGAGGGAACAAACCAGGGACATATTGAATGACTTGTTAGCATCAAGGTCTGTGGAGCCCTTTACATTAACTCAGATAAGGTACACCTACATCAGGAAAATACTTTCTTAAACTCCATCTCACTTTTTCCTAAAGGTGCAGGGCTCATCGTGAGTCAGGGTGTGTATGGCTGATATCCCAACATTATGGATTCTTCTCAGTGGAGGGGTGTGTGTGTGTGTGTGTGTGTGTGTGTGTGTGTTTAACCAAGCATTAGGATAATTACCTAGGCCAACTTGTTTTATAGGCAGCAATGATTTGATTTTTTAAAAATCTGATCATTTATCTATCTTTACCAATGGTGACCTATGCTTCTTGTCAAGGAAATAAAATCTGTCAGCTAAAAGACATAAGGTCATTTATATAGTAACTATATATATCATGAGCCTACTATGTGCTATATTGTATATCTCAACGTTACTGGGAGAAGAAGGAAGAGAAAATACTAAAAAGTGAATTCTAAGATTTCAAAAGCTAGTTTAAATCACTTCTAAACTCAATTACATGTTAAGTTCTAAAGCTGGCTCCATTTATCACTTACATGTAGTGAAAATACTTAGATAGTCATGAGATTATGACTCCATTATAACAACGATATTTATGGTAATACCATTTCCTCTGCATTACTTTCATATATATATATATTTTTAAATGTTTTATTTATTTCTAGGAGAGAGAGAGAGAGACAGCGTGAGCAGGGGAGGGTCAGAGAGAGAGGGAGTCACAGACTGAAACAGGCTCCAGGCTCTGAGCTGGCAGTCAGCACAGAGCCCGACGCGGGGCCCGAACCCACGAACCGCGAGATCATGACCTAAGCGAAAGTCAGACGCTTAACCGACTAAGCCACCCAGGCGCCCATACTTTCATATATTCTTGATGGTAAGTAAAATGTTTCTAGTAGGCTAAATTCTTATTTTTGGCTTTCTGTTTATACTTCCAACAGCGTGGTTCAGTTTAATCTCTTTTACCTTCCTCTTGTGTTTTCTTCAAATATATTATGAGAATCACCTGTGCTACCTTGTCTAGTTTCACCTTTGAAGCCGTCATTATTTCTAAATTAGATTTTTTGGTTCCAAGCTGTATGTATTTTAAATAACCTGCTCACTTTTTCTGTGTTATCTTTAAAATAATAAACTCTATCACTGAATGCTGTCTCCACAAATATGTGGAAATTAAAGAGCACACCACTAAATAATCAATGGATCAAGGAAGAAATCACAAGGGAAATCAGAAAATATCTTGTGCTAAATGAAAATGAAAATACAACATAGAAAAGTCACAGGATGCAGTTAAAATAAGTGCTTTGAGGGAAATGTAGAACTGGAAATGCTCATTAGAAAAAAGAATAAAAATCTCAAATTAATAACCTATTTTTTCAAGTTTTTATTTTAATTCCAGTTAGTTAACATATAGTGTAATATTAGTTTCAGGAGTAGAATATAGTGATTCATCACTTACATACAACACCCAGTGCTCATCTCAATAAGTGCCCTTCTTAATCCCCATTACCCATTTTAACCAATAGTTAATAGCTTAATTTTTAACTTGAAGAAATTATAAAAGAAAGGCAAACTAAATTCAAAGCAAGCAGTAAGCAGGAAATAACAATATAGATTAGAGTGGAAATAAATGAAAAGAGAATGGAAAGAATTGACAAAACTAACACTGGTTCTTTGAATACATCAACAAAATTGACATTAGGTAGAGTGACTAAGAAAAAAGAGAGAAGAGGGGCGCCTGGGTGGCTTAGTCGGTTAAGTGTCCGACTTTTGCTTAGGTCATGATCTCGCGGTTCATGGGTNAAAAATGAGAGAGGGAATGTTACCAGCAACCAAAAAATAATTACAAAATGTTAAAGGAAGAGACCACCACGCCAACTGTGAAACAAAAGGCTGAACTTAATCTCTGGCTTTAGCATGCAAATACTATCATTTATGACACAGTCTGGTTTGAAGCGACACAAGGTGCTGATCTTACACAGGGTTGTAGACAATACAGAGATGAGGGGTTGGTGGACCTTCGGGGCACCGGCATCAAGGGAGTGATTTGCTTGTAGTGGTGGAAGTGTGGTTTGGGGGAGCGGCGCGGTTGCTGGGTGGCTGACTTTTCGACTGGCTGGCTTTCAGGAGCATGCGTGCTGGTAGAAATCAGTCATTGAACATAGAACAGGTTTAAAACAATTTCTGAGGACTATGTGTTACCATGGCCATAGAACAGCCAGTCATTTCCTAGAAGCCTCAGAACACTTTTCTTCTCAGAGGTAATGAAGTAAATCATATTTTATCCCATAATGTTATACTGGTAAGTCTTAAAATGTTGGCTTTTCACAAAGAAATCCCAGGCAACAGTTTAGCTCTTCTGTTTTGGGGTCACTTTTATAAGTAAAATAAAATGAAATTAGGAACCTAAAAGGAAGCTACGTCTTGGTGACCACTGGGCTCCATGTGACCTCTTTCCTCCAAGTAACCACGCCCCTTCGTTAGTTGCATCTGGGACATCCTGGAAATCCCTTTGTCCTTCTCATGCTGCCAAAAGCTGGCTCTGGGTGGCTTGTTTTTTTTTTTTTTTTTAATTTGAAGTATAGTTAACACACAATGTACAAAACAGTGATTTGGCAAAGTCTATGCATTATGCTATGCTCACGAGTGCAGCTACCATCTGTCACCACACACTATTATGGTTCTGGGTGTTTATTAAGGAGCTGTGTAGGTCTGAGAAACAGAAAACAGAACAAAAGAATCCACCTAACAGTCCAGTGATTCTGCAGAATTCTTTGCCTTTAACTTTAGAGGGGTGAGATCTTCTCCTCCAGAAAAACCTTCAGCATTTACCTTTATGCCACTGAAGCAAAGATCCACAGATAGAGATTTCTCCCAAACCAAAATTCCTCTCTACAGTCAGAAGGAGTAGATATGGAGAGGATGAGGTGGCATAAAATGTTCTGGTTTGTCATTCAAAGAAATTTCCAAAACATCATCAGTCCAATCGTGACGTTTGTTAGGTCAGACGGGGCTGCAGCCTTTGCTTTACCGTTCTTTTGGTTTCCATCAAGCTGCCAATGGCTTAGTAATCTTGCATCCTGCAATTGTACATCTACAGTCAGTTGACATCTACTAATATGTGGGTCCTTTCCATGGGCTGAAATGAATCGCTCGTGCACGGTCTTCCTCTGGTTCTGGGCAGCAGCATCGGGCACAGCAAGTTCGTCTCAGCTATTGCTGGAGTTCGTGTTCTCGAAGCCTCTACCTTTGAAACTGGAATGGTCCTTGCACATGCACATCCTATTCTGTTTTAAAATGTGCTTGCCGTTCAGCCCAGAAGTTCTACTTCTAAGGATCTGAGAGAAATATCTGGGTGCCCATCCCCCCAAATTCATGTTAAAAGGACATTAATAATAATATAGTTTATAATAGCAATAATTGTCTACAACCTAGATGTTCATTGGCAGGGAAATGATGGAACAGTCTATGTCATATCCATACTATGAAATACCAAATATTAGATAAAAAGAATGAAGTATGTCAGACTGAAAGGTTGCAAGACTTAGTAAGTTGGAATATAAGTGATGCAATAAGAGCCAAATGATTCTATTTATGTTAAAAGAAAAACAAAACAACCTCCTCCCCCAAAAGAAAAATAAAACAACTTCCCCTGCCCCACATGCTTAGAAAAGGTTTGGTAGGAACACACCAAATTGTTACTTCTGGGGAGGGGAAGGGAGAGGAAATATGAGGAAGGGCTGGTGTGAAGAAAACATTCACTTTTTACTCCATAAATAAATCTCCATACTGACTAAGATATTTTACAGTAGGATCAATTTATTATTGTGAAATTTTTAAAAAATTGTTTAAATTTTATACAGATTAGTAAAAGAGTCACAAGAGTCAGAAACTGAGATCAATGAACCAAAGGAAGGAATCTGAAAGACTGAGGTATGAAGGGTCGTCATGGGTGCTGCCTGGGGCTGGGGCACAGACCCCTGCCTCACATTCTTCCCACAGAACCCCCAAGATCGTCATTGCACCCCAGAAGTACTGTGCCCCAATCATGCAACAGGGTTTTACTATTTTGGTTTATCAAAATCACAGCTCTCACCTACTGAAGGTTTACTGTGTGGTAGGCACTGAACTAAGTACCTAAAGCTTCCCAGGAGCCTGTGGGATAGGTAGCATTGTTATATACCCTTTTCACAGGCAAGGAAGTAAGGGCCCAGTGAGGCTAAGGAATTTGTTCAAAGTGACATCACTGGAAAGAACTCAGGTCTAAGCCATTAGTCGATGTGCTCCTGGGCTGCTCAACTAGAATTGGGCCCAAATCCCAGCTCTGCCAGCAGTCACTCCTGTGACCCTGGGCTAGTAAGTCACTTCACTTCTCTAGATCTGTTTCCTCAAATGTCCAATAGTAGGGACAATCCTGGCTCTGCTTGTCTTCCCTGGCTGTTATGAGGCCAGATGGAAAAACAAGAATCAAACTGTTCCTTAGATGATAAAGTTCCGGGACCCATGAGGGTTGTTAATGATGCTGTTTCCATTACCTGCAAAGCCCAGGGCCAAGTCCCCTGCTCCACCTAGGAAGCTGTTCCCTGCTGGCGGGTGTGGGGTCCTTTAGGGGGAAACCAACTTGACGGAGGGGGCCCCAGCCAGCCCTGACTCCAGGGTTTAATGGGCCATGTGTGGCCCAGCTCCTACCTGGCTCTTCCCCCAGGGCCAAGTGTGATGACTCCACAGAAGACACCAAGGTGGATCAGGCTTGCAGGTGAGCTGAGCTGGGGATGGAGTGTCTAGAAGCAGACAAAGACTGGGGTGAGCAGACAGGCTCAGAGAGGCTAGGGATGTGTACAGCCATAGTGAGGGGCCCAGAGGCATGTACTGATGGGTGAACATCAGATCCCAGTGTCCACACATGGTCTTTGTGGCCCTGGGTTAGACACCCTGATGGGATGAGCAAGGTTGTACAGTCACAAGCAAGAGGCTGATGACCTCATGAGAGAGCTTCTCACAGAGAGGCAAGGTTGATGACAGAGAAAGAAATGGAAATATTTAGTGAGGCATCTGTGAGTCCCTCCTCTAGGGAATTACAGTGCAGAGATGAAAAGTGGAAAGTGCTAAAGCCAGAACGGAAACCCAGATCTTTCTAACTCCAGTTAATGAATGCAAACTCTATCATGTACACATATCCTCCTCCTTGGCTATGGGAACGGTGGAGGATACTGGAAATATTGTCAGAGGATGGCGTGGCATGGGGAGTGTTCATGAAGCACAATGACACAATGGCTATAAAGGTCAAGCATGCCACAAGGCCCTTGCTTTCCCTCCTTAGAGGCTGGGGGCAAGAGATGGCCATTCTGACCCCTCACTGGGCCAAACACAGAGGGCAGACTCCAAAATGAAAGCTCTTCTAAAGCCCTTCTCTTACAGGTGGGAAAACTGAGGCTCAGGGGTCCAAAGTCACAGCAGGCAGTGGCAGAGCTGGTCCAGAAGCCAGCACTCTTGGTTGCCAGGCGGGGATCAGTCCTTTGCAACAAGCTGGCTCCAGAACACCCTCTGCTCTCATCCTTACCAGCCCTGACCTCGGACTGATCCTCAGTTTCTCCTTTGTTCAAGGGGCATAACCACTCTCTGGCAGGCTTGGATGATGAGAGGAAAAGGTGTACGTAAAATGCAGCATCAGGTTGGATATTCCAGTAATAGGTTTTTCTGTCTTTCTCTGTCTCCTACCAGCACTGCAATTCATGGCTCACAGATAAACCTGACCAAGGAAATGTCCCCTAACAATACCTTTGTTGTCCTTAAGCACTGAAAACACCCCTGTGATACATATTCAAAGTCCCTCAATCTAAATCACAAAATAAAAGTAAGGAAGTCCAGAAAGTTTCTGATTATTACCATGAGGCTACATCAGTGTTTTTGAAAAATCTCAAATACTGAATACTTTCAAAAACCTTTTTCAGTGCTCCTATCTAGCTGGTACCTAGATAAAGCTGGGCTTTATCTGTTGCAAGGATGCACTCTGACAAAATGGAAGTTTAGGGAAGTGCTTCAGTGCCTTTGGGGTGAGCAAATAAATCAGATTGGTTGGTCTGTCCTGTGTCTCCAGTCTGGAGGGCAGGCAGAGCTTTTGCTGAGGCTCCAGGTGATAATCCACCCCCCTCACCCCACCTCATAGTCTAGTTCTGGTTCTGCCACCCACTTACTGTGTGGTCTTGGGCAAATCACAGCCTATTTCTGACTCTCCCTTTTGTGTGCCCTATGTGTGTAAGAAAAGGGTTAAAGTAAAACTATTGAATTGCTAATGACCCCTTCTTTCCGGTTGTCTGATTCAGCAGCAACTCAGGGCCTACTGGGAAAGCTGCATTCTAGCTCCTGTCTCTGAAGTGCTGAGCTCCTGGTAAGGGTGGGGCTCACTTTCCAATAGAAACAATCTGGCTCTGTGACAGCCCTGCCAGTATTCTCGGTCTGATGGAGCCATAGACACACAAATAAAGAGACAATCCAGTAAGATCATAGCGATGTCAAAGGAAAGCACAGGAACTGTGAAAGCCCAGAAAAGAGGATCCCAGCCAGCCAAGACCAGCCAAGCCTCTTGGAAAAGGGAATATTTGAGCTAAATTAGGCCGAAGAACAAGGCAAGAAGAGTAAGAGTTGCCATTTGACTAGAGTAAGAAAAAATAAGGCTGCAAGAATATAGATTTTGGGTGACAGGCTAGGGAGTCATCTTCTCTCATGAAAAATCCTTATGAACACTGGATGGGAGTCAGAAAACTGGGTTCAAAACCCATCTTGGCTGTAAACTTGTTGGTTGACCTTGAGAAGACACTTTGTTATTGGACTTCAGGTTCTGAATTCGTCCTCCCAAACCCCGCCCACATTGTTGAATAGAAGTGGGACAGAGGAGTGATGAGAGGGGTACAAATAGACTTATGGCTCTGAATCTGAGCACCTCAAACCCCAACTCAGTGACAATCCATCAATTGACCAAAGTCAATTCCTCTGAGCTAATAATAGCATGTAGGAAAATGCAGCTGGCACCAATTTGGGTATGAGGAAAACCTGGTGAGTGGCTTAGACAGGTTGTGTCTGGTGGTCTGGTCAGCTGAGAATTAACTCTATTTAGTTGGGGGCAGCAGGTTTGCTTTCCTGCCTGAGTACTGGGGTGCTGACCTTCAGCACACTTTTTTTTTTTCTTTCAAGGAAGCATTCACAATGGAGTGGTCTGTTCATGCCTCTTTCAGAAAGACGTTGGCTCAGCCTTCACTCCCTAATGAAGAAGCAGGCCATTGTGCTTAAGAGACTAAAGAACAAACTGAAATTTCTGATTGTTGCTAACAATTTCAGCTTAGGAATGGAGAAGAAAAGAGAAAACTTTTTTCCCAGTCTCTTCCCACATGAACATTTAAGCTTCCATATGATCTAGAGAAAGAGCCCTCGCCTGGGAGTCAGAGGCCTGGGTTCTGGTCCTCGCTCTGTGGCTGACTGACACCATGTGATCTTGGGTAAGCCCTTGCTCTTCTGGTCTATAAAGAAGAAATCTGGTTGGACATTTCCAGGTTTGATATTTTTATGATTTAATGACATGAGAGAGGTTTTTGTCACAAGTAAGGGAAATAAGACAGTTCTGGAAAAATCAGGGAGGGAGTAGTTTTAGAATCATCGGAGTTGACGAGGCAATGATATAAACGTGACCGTGGATTTGTTCCTGGATCATTTATTCAGAAGGACATCCCAACGTATGAGAGAAGTCATTAGACCCCCTCAGTGGAAGACCTCCAGTTCTGTGGGTGCACAGAACTAGAAGCACACATCCCCCCAAGCTTGATAAAGGGAGCCTCTGGGGTAGGGACTTATGCTTTTCTTCTCTGCAAGTGTTCTTCTCTACAACAGTGGCTCCTAAGATTCCAATTTACTGTAATACCTCCTTAGCTGTGGCTAGGAAAGCCTACAGGCTAGTGGACATGAAATGGTTCATCAAAAACATCTGCTCTGCAGCAGTAGCTAGGAAGGAGGGAAAAAAATCATATTACATAGGAATGCCTCCCAATCTCTGTTTCTGCCATTGGGTACAGTATACTTTTAACTTTGACTCCTATTAGGAAGTGAGTCCAACAAAAGGCATCCTTTGCCATCCCTTTCACTGAAGGAGGACAAAAAGCCATACACACAGAGGCAAGATTTAAAATACTCAGTTGTTTTTGTTTGTTTGCTTGTTTGCTTGCTTATTTATTTAAGGTATAACTCAGGTATAATCTAGCTATAAATATATAGATATAGACTCCTACATCTATGTAGAAACAGATACAGATATTGATATAGATACAAATATATAGATACAAATATATAGATATAGGTAGATCAGCTAAAGTTATGGCACATTTCCAGCAACCCAGAAGACTCTCTTGTGCCCAACCCAGTCAAATAAGCCCCTCCACAGAATTTAGTCACTGTTAGGACTTATATCACCATAGATTAATTTTTTTCTATTTTTGTTCTTCAACTAAATACAGTATGTAGTCTTTTGGATATAGTCTCTCTCATTCACAATTAGACTGTGAGCTTCATACATCGTGTTGCATGTAACAGCAGTTAACCTTTTTTCATTGCTGTGCAATATGGATGAATATATCTTAATTTGTCCATTCTACGAATAATGGCCATTTAGGTTGTTTCCATTTGGGGACTATAAGTAAAAGCTGTAATGAACATTTTTTATAGAAGTGGAATTCACAAATCTTAAAACTCATGATTAAAGTGTGCAATCCAATGGTTTTTCATGCATTTACAGTGCTGTTTAACAATTACCACCATCTAACTCCAGTACCTTTTCATCACTCCTCAAATAAACCCCATATTCATTAAGCAGTTACTTCCCATTCTCTCCTTCCCTAGTCCCTGGAGATCACTCATCTTTCTGCCTTCATAGATTTGCTTATTCTGGACATTTCACACAAATGGAATCATACAATATGTGAATTTTTTTTGTCTGGCTTCTTTCACTTAACATATTTTCAGGAATCACCCCCATTGTAGCATGGATCAGTATTCCATTTCTTTTCATGGATGAATAATATTCCATTGTATGAATATACTGCATTGTGTTTATCCATTCATCAGCTAATGGGCATTTAGGTTGTTCTACTTTTTGACTATTATAAATAATGCTGCTATGAACACTCATGTACATGTTTTTGTGTGGCATATGTTCTCAATTCTTTTGGATTTATAATTACGGCAATGAACATTTTTATACATGTATCTTGGTGGACACAATCACTCCTGTCTTTTGGCTATGTGTCCATATGTGTAATTGCTGGGTCACAAGTTTTAGAAGATTTACCAAACAGTTATCCAAAGTGGTTGTACCGTCTACAAACTCACAAGGAATATATTGGAGTATCCCTTGCTCCATATCTCAGCAACACTCAGTAGTCCTTTCCATTTTAGCCTTTCTGGTGAGTATATGATGGTATCATTTTGTTTTAATTTACATTTCTATGATGACAAATAATGTTGAGCGCTCTTTATATACTTCTTGGTCATTTGGATGTTCTCTTTTGTGAAATGCCTTTTCAAGTCTTGCCCCTTTTCTGAGGAGTAATCTATCTTTTTTTCTTGATTTGTGGAAAGCTTTTATATGGATATATGCTGGATACACATTCTTTGATATATGTATTGAAAATATCTTCTCCAAGTCTGTGTCTCACCTTCTCATCTCTTCATGTTGTATTTTTGAAATCAATATAGATATAGATAATAAAATTTACACAGAAGGTAATGCACAGATCTTAAGTGTATGTTTCAATGAATTTTCATAAATATAAACATCCACGTAACCACCACTCCACTCAATATACAGAACATTTCCATCACCACAGGAAGCATATTCTTGCCTATTTCTTACCAATCTTCACCTCTGTAGACAACCACTGTTTTGATTTATAGCACTATAAATTAGTTTTGTTTCTCCATAAATTTAATATTAATTAAATCATATAGCATATATTCTTTTCTCTTTCTCTGGGCTTTTCTTTTGATATTTTCTATTGATATATTTTCCAGGTTTCTAATCCTATCCTACTCTGTGTCTTATTGATTGTTGGTCATATTTTCCTGCCTATTTGCATGTCTAATAATGTTTTATTGTGGGATGAACATGTTTATAATAGATTCAGAGGCCTTCGATGATATCTTCTACCAGATCAATTTTTCCCTTGTTTTTATTTATTTTTTACTTATTTTTAATTTTTTAATGTTTATTTTCTGAGAGAGACAGAGTGCGAGCAAGGGAGGGGCAGAGAGAGAGAGGGAGACACAGAATCTGAACCAGTCTCCAAGCTGTCAGCACAGAACCCAACATAGGACTTGAACACACAAACCATGAGATCATGACCTGAGCCGAAGTCAGATGCCTAACCAATTGAACCACCCAGGCACCTTTAATAGGAAACAGGGTAAGGGCTGATCACCTTGAGTTAATCAAGGATTGAATTAGGCTTGCTTTTAGTTTTCATAAAATTTAGTCTAAGTTTGGCTTTCCTGGGCCTTGGGTTGATAGCTTGGCTGGTCTCTGTCTCCTCAGCCCTTAAAGATTGTGGAAGATCTGCTTCTACCCTTTGGAGGTTTTGAACGTAAGCCTTTAGCAACCTTATTGCCCACTCACTCAACACACACACACGCACACACACAGAGCTTCAAAAATTTTGAAAATGTTTTAAGAGTAAGACAGTTGTGTATTTGAGGCAGGGTTTTTCCCTCTAACCTCTTAAGCATTGTGAGATTTGTCTTTTACAAGCCTTTAGTATAGCTTCCTAACCTCTTTTGCACGGCCCCCAAATTCAGAAGCTCTCCCATGGGGAAAACCTGTGTGGCTTGGACTTGGCCCAGACAGAGGAACACAGATGAGAGAAGGAAAACTCAGCAATGCTTTTTGGCAATCACAAAGGGTTGGTAAAACATACTGGAAATTTGAGGCACTCTAAATGCATAACAAGAGGTATATGGAAGAACCACTGGTCAAAGCATACAAGCAAGAAATAGGTTTAATAAGTATGTGAGCAGCAGCACATTGCAGAAACCTTGGAGAAAGCAGCCCTTACAAAGCAAGATGGTAGAAGTTTGAGTGAGTGCAAAAGTAGAAACACAAGGACTTGATTTGAGAGATCTGACATCCCAAACCAGACAATATGGAACCTAAGAAGAAGGCCAGAAGAAATCTTTCTAAGTACTTTTCACAATTGTAATTCAATAATCAACTGTTTAGATCTGACTTTCCCAGTAAAATGTAAACTCTAAGAAGGCAGGAATTTTGCCTGCCTTCTCTACTTACGCCACTGTATCGCTTGAACATAGCATAATTATTTCCATTTGATAGGTTATTAGTTAAGTAGTAATTAATATTTGTCCAAAGAATAAAGGTAGGAATTTTGGGTTCACATGGTAGAAATCAATACCACAGCCTACCATCAGTCTTTTAGAGTTGGTTGTAAATAATTGTGATTGTATTAACTATATATAGATTAATTTTTATGTTAACATTATAAAATCTCATTCCAGAATCCTTTGTTTCTATGGTTTCCAGATATTCCCAGTATCCAGATGTTCCAGCTGCATATCTCCCAGAAATCCAGGTCTGCCTTGCTATGGAGGCCACAACCTGTAATGGATCAGTGGATGGATCACCAGTCTTCTACCTGGTGGGAATCCCCTCTCTGCCAGAGAGCTTCTTCCTCCCTATGTTTTTTATTTTCCTCCTCTTCTATCTTCTCATCCTTATGGGAAATACCCTGATCCTGGTGGCTGTGGTGGCAGAGCCCAGCCTCCACAAGCCCATGTACTTCTTCCTAATCAACCTCTCTACTCTGGACATTCTCTTCACCACAACCACTGTCCCCAAGATGCTGTCCTTATTCCTACTTGGAGACCACTTCCTCAGCTTCCCTGCCTGCCTATTACAAATGTACCTCTTCCAAAGCTTCACATGTTCAGAAGCCTTCATCTTGGTGGTCATGGCCTATGACCGCTATGTGGCTATCTGCCGCCCACTGCACTACCCTGTCCACATGACCCCACAGACCAATGCTTCACTGGCAGCCTGTGCCTGGCTTATCGCCCTCCTCCTGCCCATCCCAGCAGTGGTCAAGACCTCTCAGATGGCATATAACAACATTGCTCGTATCTACCATTGTTTCTGTGATCACTTAGCTCTGGTTCAGGCCTCCTGCTCTGATACCATGCCCCAGACCCTCATGGGCTTCTGTATTGCTATGGTGGTATCCTTCCTGCCCCTTCTCCTGGTGCTTCTTTCCTATGCCCACATCCTGGCCTCAGTGCTTCGTATCAGCTCCCGAGAAGGACGCTCAAAAGCCTTCTCCACCTGCAGCTCCCACCTCCTGGTGGTTGGCACCTACTACTCATCCATCGCCATAGCCTATGTGGCCTACAGGGCTGACCTGCCTCTCGACTTCCACATCATGGGCAATGTAGCATATGCTATTCTCACACCAATTCTCAACCCTCTCATTTACACTCTGAGAAACAAGGACGTCAAGGCAGCTATTACCAAAATCACATGTCTCAAGACCCAGTCTGGGATAAGAGCCTTTGAGCTTTAGACGCAGCTAATTCTGCCCTCAGGATACCAAATAACAGTGCCCAGAACAAATTAGGAACTCAGTAAATACTGCTGAATAAATAACTTAATGAATATAGAATAGTGAAAGAGAATTCAACTGAACAGGCTCTTTTAACAGGCAAAATCAGGTAGACAAGATGATCCATCCATGGATTTCAGTCAAACTTCTAATGAAAATAAAGTATACAGCATTGGAATAAAGTGCTAAGCCCTTGAGGACTGTTAATGATGCTCTTCTCATTATCAACAAAGTCTAGGAACAAATCCTACCCTCCCCCATATATGTTCTAAGAGATGCCAGGGAATTGATTTCTGAGGGATGGTGGGTGCAGTGCCAATGGGAGTACCATCTTGAGGAGAAGCACCCCAGGAGACCTTCCTAGAAGGAGAGGGCTGAGGGTTTAATGGACCATGGCTTAGCTCCCAACAAGGCCTTGTATGGAGACACCACAGGAGACACCAGTGTGAACCAGGTTTAACAGGTAAGTAGGGCTAGGGATAAAGGGTTCCAAGACTGACAGAGAATGGTGGGGTAGGGAAACAGGGCAGGTAGTCCAGAGCCTATAAGAATGATCTAGAGTGATTTAGAAGACACTAGACAGGCAACCAGAATCCAGGTTGGCTGTGCATATGTAGGCTGTGGGAACTTGGACCACATATGCTGGCAGAGCTGAGCAAGGCAGTGCACTTAATGAGTGGGATTCAAATCATCTTGGCCAAGGCTTTCCCATTTTCTACAGGAAAGCAAGACTGATAACAGCAGTCACCATTGGACACACTAGCAAGCCTGAGCCCTACGTGTTACAGGTTCCATGTAGATGATGTCTGAACATTCTCTCTGTAAGCATCACAACAACCCAGGAGGTCACAGATGAAAGAACGGGCTCCAGGAGGGGGAAATGACTTGCCCAAGGTCACATCACTAGAAATAGGGGCTGGGTTTGGAATCAGGTCCTTTCAGACTCACAAGTCCACACACTGACCACTAAGGTCCACGTGACAGAACCCAGCTGGCAGCAGGTGCCCACGAGGCAGGATAGTCCTCNTGTTTCTGCCTCTCAGATGCCCTACTCTGCCTCACCTGGGACTGTCAGCCACAGCTGCTCTCTGAGGACAAAGGTGCCCAGGGCAGTACAGTTTTGAGTTTGAGAAAATCCCAGTGGTCCAACATCTCAGGATGGGGTTAGATATCAAGGGATAATCCTCTCAATTTGGGATGAAGAATATTTACTCTTTTGCTAGATCCTTGGGTCTGACATCTGGACATTTCAAAGGAAGTTTTGAATTAGGAGATACCAACTCTTGATTTAGCACTCACAATATAGAACTCAGATAAAAATATGAAATATTTTTTGCTCAGTTGGTTAAGCATCTGACTTTGGCTCAGGTCATGATTCATGGGTGTGAGCCCTGCATCAGGCTCTCTGCTGTCAGTGCGGGACTTTGTCCCCCTCTTTCTGCCTCTCCCTCACTTGCATGCTCTTTCTCTCTCTCTCTCAAAAATAAAATAAACATTGGAAAGTATGAAATATAGATGTGTCTGTTATCAATGGAAAAAACCAGAAGGGGAAATAGAAAACCTTAGTCCTAGTATTTTTCTCCCTCTGAAAACCTGAACTTCTGGATCTCCAGGAAACAAGGCATAGAAGAATGAGTGGGAAACAAAGGCCTGAGCTCTGGTGGGGACTCTGCAACTCACCTCTGGCACCTGGGAAAGCCCCTGCCCTTTCTGTGCTCAGTCTCTGGGCTTTGGGGGAAAGTGGTAGAACTTGAAAATAAAGGCATTTTTTTCCAGGTTTTATATTGGTGGTCTTACACATAAGAGGTGTTTTAAGAAGAAGGGCGCCTGGGTGGCTCATTTGGTTAAGCCTCTGACTTTAGCTCAGGTCATGATCTCATGGTTCTTAAGTTTGAGCCCCGTGTCAGGCTCTGTGCTGACAGCTCAGAGCCTGGAACCTGCTTCAGATTCTGTGTCTCCCTTTCTCTCTGCCTTTCCTCCACCCATACTCTGTGTCTCTCTGTCCCTCAAAAATAAATAAACGTTAAAGAGGTATTTTAAGAAGAGAGAGAATTTAGAAGTGACTCCAGAAAAATCATGGGGACACTGCTCATGGAGTCAACAGGATCAACCAGACAGGAATACCAGTTATCAACATGGATTTCTCAGGGTCACTTAGTCCAAAGCAGAGGGTGGATCAGTAATTCCCTTAGCTCAACCTCCCGCAGATTTGTGGTTTGAAAACATTCCCTTCTGATTCCTCTGGGAAGGCTCTTTAGACTTTGAGCTGCTATTGCAAGCCAGTTTCTCTTTATGGACAATGTCTCCCAGGTCACATAACAACTTCTGGCCAGGCACAAGTCAGCCTGCTGGGTGGTGGGGAGGAGCATGCTATGGTTAAACAGGAGCACCTGCTGAGCTGAGGCAGCCAGTAGGAGGGTAAGTTCAATGGAGTCACACGGATATTGCCTGGGATTCTTTGTTGCTGCCCAATTGTGACAGAATCCACTATTAGTTCTGACTCAGGAATGATTCTTTCCATCAAGAGCATTTTCAGTACTGCTGCCTCCACTGTAACCTAACAAAGAGCCCCATACCCAGAGACAGGATATGGAGGCAGAACCACGGTACCAAATGGATGAGAGAGAAAAGAGCGATTCCCTGGTTAGTAATTATGGTGGGAAACCAGCATGTTGCTATAAACCTTGGAGAAATCAGTTCTCTCTAGCAACTTGGTAACGAAGATGTCCCTTTTTATTTTTTGTTTACTTAATTATTTAATTTAAAAGTTTATTTATTTATTTTGCAGGATAGAGGAAGAGAGAGATAGAGAAAGCAAGCAGGAGAGGGGAAGGGAGGGAAAGGGCAGAGAGAATCCCAAGCAGGCTCAGCACAGAGCCTGAAGCAGGACTCAATCCCACGAACTACGACCAGAGCTGAAATCACAAGTCAGACGCTCGGCTAACTGAGTCACGCAGGTGCCCCAAAGATGTCACTATTTAAAAACCTAAAGTGAATGCCATAAGAAAAACGAGCTTAGGGACATTGTTTATGAGATCTGTTATCCCAAAAAAGATGCTATGGGGCATGGGAAAGAGGATCAGTTCTTCCATAACACTTAACACAAATACAATTAAATAATTATGTGATTCAGGGGTGCCTGGGTGGCTCAGTGGACTATGCGTCCGACTTCAGCTCAGGTCATGATCTCATGGTCTATGAGTTCAAGCCCCGCATCAGGCTTTGTGCTGACAGCTCAGAGCCTGGAGCCTGCTTTGGATTCTGTGTCTTCCTCTCTCTCTGCCCCTCCCCTGCTCATTTTCTCTCTCTCTCTCTCTCAAATAAATAAACATTAAATAATTATGTGATTTATTGCTTAATGTCTATCCCTACCACTATAATTAGCTCTATGAAGTTAGAGACCATCTCTGTCTTATTCAACTGTATACTATATACCCAGCATAAACACATGGTTTTGTATGTTTTAGACACTTTTTTCATACTTTACTATAAAAGAAAAGATCATTTCCTTAATTATATAGTGACCATCACATAGTTATCACTCCAGAATTGTTGATTGTTCCGGTTTCCAGATGTGCCTGGTTCCTAGATGTTTCTACCATCCACTTCCTGGGCATCCAGGTTAACTCACCATGGAGACAAGAGCCTGTAATGGATCAGAGGAATCCTCAACCAACTTCTACAGGGTGGGCATTCCCTCTCTGCCCAAATCTTTCTTTCTTCCTATCTTCTTTGTCTTTCTCCTCCTCTACCTACTCATCCTGCTGGGAAATGCCCTGGTCCTGGTGGCTTTGGTGATAGAGCTCAGCCTCCACAAGCCCATGTACTTCTTCCTGATCAACCTCTCAGCCTTGGACATCCTTTTCACCAAAACCACCGTCCCCAAGATGCTGTCCCTCCTCTTACTTGGGAACTGCTCCCTCAGCTTCCCTGTCTGCTTCCTGCAGATATACCTTTTCCACAGCTTCTCCTGCTCAGGAGCTTTCATCCTGGTGGTCATGGCCTATGACCGCTATGTGGCTTTCTGCTATGCCCACATTCTGGCCTCAGTGCTTTGCATCAGCTCCCAAGAAGGACGCTCAAAAGCCTTCTCCACCTGCAGTTCCCACCTCCTGGTGGTTGGCACCTACTACTCATCCATCGCCATAGTCTATGTAGCCTACAGGGCTGACCTGCCTCTTGACTTCCACGTCATGGGCAACGTGGTATATGCTATTTTCACACCTGTCCTCAACCCTCTCATCTATACACTGAGGAACAAGGATGTCAAAGCAGCCATCACCAGAATGTTCCCGGGACCCAAAGAATGCTGGAGAACCATGATTCATAGGTGTAACTCAATCTACTCACAAATGCCAATAACAATAGACGGAATTGTCTATGTGAATAGACAATTCACAGAGCCAGACAGAACAACAATTCTCAAAATACAATCTTAGTTGTTCCTATTCCATTGTAATAATATAATGATTTTCTTTCCTTAATTCACAGATAAAATATATAGGCTTTTTCTATTCAATTAAAAAAGTTTTAATATTTATTTTTGAGAGAGAGAGAGAACAAGCGGGGAAGGGGCAGAGAGAGAGAGGGAGATACAGAATCCAAAGCCGACTCCAGTGTCTGAGCTGTGAGCACAGAGCCTAACACAGGGCTTGAACCTATGAACCATGAGATCATGACCTAAGCCAAAGTTGGAGGCTTAACTGACTGAGCCATCCAGACGACCCAAGACTTTTCTATTCAATTTTTATGTTGTGGATCCCAAATCTCACAAGACTATAAAGATAACTGTGGTTGCATTTCCATTAGTTCAAACAATCTGGAATCTCAGAGACTTCAAGCACTTGACTAGCAAGAACTTCAGTCTTTACCCTTGTATCTCTTCTTCCCATATTTCTCTCTGTCCCCAGGATTGCTGACAGATAGTGTGAATCAGCCTTGCCCTCTCTGTTGTGGTAGCAACTTATCCTCTTCAAGGAGAAAGTCTGAACCTGCTACCACCTCAATCTTTGCTGCCTGGAGGTTCACTGCTACTACAAATATTTTAACATGAATCACACAGGAAGTTTACCTCTGGTATCTAGACATTCCTGTCAGAAAAGCAGAGCATGTCCTTCCTCTAGCTGATGATAAGGTAAAGGTTATTGCTTCCCAGGACATGTGTGGGCATCAACACATGACAGTCCTTTTATTTCTCAACCATTCCATGACACTGGGGAGCTAAGTAGAGAAGTGTGCCCATATTGTTAGTATGCTGTGTCCACGACCTTTACTCTTTCTCAAAATACAGTTCCATGTCTTCCTGTTTCTGGCTTTAGCAGCCAGTCCAGGCTCCTTACCTTCCCCTGTGCCAAATTGTCTCTTGAAGATCTGCCAGGCTTGTCCAGCCAGGGTACATGCAGACCATACAGTGAAAGTGTTTGGGGGATGCAGGTGACAGATATCCTTATCTCTGAATCATCACAGATATTCTCATTCCAGTTTCCAGGTTTAACTATTTTTCTGTTGCATAAAACCCAGTGTTGCTGGGAATTCAATTGGTGATGCAGATCAGCAAAGGGTATGGTTTGTTCCTGGACTCCGCGTTTGGCAGTCTCAGAGATTCTGCTACAGTCAGAAAGGTTTTCAGCCTCCTTGTTTCCTGGCCCTAGGCAAGTGGAATTGGGACTCATGTTCTTCTACCGAAACTGTATTCAATCTGCAGTGCTCCTTTCCCTCAGTCCTTGAATTTGGTGTCCAGACTTCTTGGGACCGCCATCCTCAAGGTCTAAAAAAGACAACTTAGTAAGTTGCCTTGCCTCTGAGTTCTGTAAGCTCTTAGAATTTAACTGAAGGACATGGAAAGATTTTTTTTTTCCTCCTTACTCCACTACCACCTGGTAAACAACTCCACAAGTATTGCTACATTACTACTGAAGTTCTATCTTGTGTGACTTCTCTTCTCATACCAAATTCAGTTTAAGTTCAGGGCTTTGGTTTCCTGTGTCCCTGGAGGAGAACTCATGACATCTTGTCATCTGCAGTTCCTCTCCTAGATAGAACAATGAATGAATCACACAGACAGTGGGTCATGATGCTATGGAATCCCAGGCTAGTTTCACCCCATTCATTCTGTCCCTGTGGCTCCTCCTAAACATTTTTCATGAGTAGACATGAAATAATAACAACAATAAAAATACTAATGTTTTCCACCTGTAGCCTCACCTGCCACATGGCACAATCTCTGTATCTCCCAATGAAAACATTAGTTTCAACTTTTGTGCAACAAAAGGCACTACCAAGAAAGGGGAAAGACAGCACCCAGAATGGGAGAAAATATTTGCAAAGCATATGTCTGACAAGGGAGTAGTATGCAGAATATATAAAGAACTCCTACAACTTAACAACAACAAAAATGAACAACACAACTCAAAGATGGGCCAAGGAATTAAATAGGCATTTCTCCAAGAAGATACATAAAGAGCAAATAAGCACATGGAGAGACACTCAACATCACTAGTTATTAGAGGAACTGCAAATCAAAACCAAAATGAGAAACCACTTCACACAAATTAGGATGGGTATTATTTAAACACACACACACACACACACACAGAGAGAGAGAGAGAGAGAGAGAGAGGTAAGTGTTTATGAAGATGTGAAAAATAGGAACCTATGTGCATTGCTGGTGGCTCATGAATATAAAAGCCTAGCCTAGGGTCTGTCCCCTGTGAGTGCACAGTGTAGGACAATACTACAGAGGTGAGGGGGATTTCTGTGATGATGACAATGCACTCCCTACAGTGCAAGACTGTGATGATGACAATGCACTCCCTACAGTGCAATACTAAAGTCCTGCTCTTAGATGCTGAAAACTGTTCTGTGATTATCTTTACGCTTGTATTTTTCCTGTAAGTGAACAGGGTGCCCCTGAGACCTGCTCTCCCCCAGAGGGACAAAGCCCAGCACAGGATGGATGGGCCTCCCTCTAGTACATACACACATATTTACCTTTCCTTTCCCAACCTTCCAGATGCTTAATTGGCCTCCAGAGGGGAAACAGATCTTATTGTGGGCCCCTAATTAATCCCTAGGAATTCAGTTCCCCACATTCTCCTCTTGCTCTACTCCAACTCCCCAGTTACTGGTTCCAGACAGGAAAGAAACTTGGCAGACTCCCCGAGGAAAGAGAGGCCTTGGGAGGTGATCACATGTGTGGTCCATACTGACTATCATAATAAGGCCCTAGGAGACCCTACCTTATCAAAGCAGACCCCAAACTTGGAAAGTGAATGCTAAGGACCTCTTTCCAGCCCCTGTTCTGGATGCATGCCCACACCAACTTTGCCCCATGTTAAAGGCATCTGTGTTCTCACCAGACTCCCCATGGGCATCTCTGCTAATACAGCTCTTTCTGTCCCATAGTTCTGGAGGCAGGGTCTTCTTGGCAGGTTGTCACTGCTGGAGGTCTTGCCCTGACAAAGATCTACTTCCATCATGCACTTCTGCTCATCCTTCAAGGCCCAGAGCAAATGCTCTTCACTGAAGCTTTAGCCCAGTGCCAGGCCACTTCACCCTCCCTGAGGCACCCATGGTTTGTGGCTCCTGGCAGAGCTCTTAGTGCTGAGGAACTAAAGCAGAGCTGGTTGTGTGCTTCTGACTGCAACCCCAGGTCCCTAAGTGAGTAGACGGCGCATTTGAGGCAGAGGAGGCCTCTGTCTTAATTCTGGTCTACCATCATCTTTAGTCCAAAGTAGATACTCTGCATTGTGTTCATAGCTGTTACTTACAAATGGCCTCTGTAGTCAACTAAAATGCGGAACCAAGACATAAAGATTTCTTTAACTGCAGGACTCCTCAGAGCCTTTACTATGTTCATATCCACTATGAATCTCTGAGAAGGTTATGAAGATGCAGCAGTTCCTACACTTTTTTGACTACAGATCTTGTTGACTCCTGAGCACCTGATGAGACCAGTATTCTGTTGAATCACTCGCTCGTGAAGACTCTGACATAGATTACAATTTACATTGGAAGAAAATCATTTCAGAGCCTCACCTTGTACCATATGCCAAAATAAACCCTAGGCAAGCTACAGAATTGAATGCAAAAAATGAAACCACATAAACTAAAAGAAATGCAGGCAGGGGCTGTGGATTCCCAGAGGCTGGTATGGAGCCTCACCCACAGCTCTCTGTGATTATCTAAGGAGTGAACTCAGTGTTTATGATGTCACTGACAGACATGCTATGGAGGTAACCTGCAATTTTGGGTCTTAAATAGGCTGCTTCAGTTGCTAGATTGATAAGGATTCATTTTGCCCATATTCCTCCTATGAAATTACATCTAGGAAACTAATAACCTCACACCTGGAAAAGCTCCCTTATGGCACAACTTAATGTGACCATCACGTTGAGCCTGCATTAAATAGCTTTTCATCCAAAGTAGGGAGTTCAGCCCTGAGACAATGTTCCCCTGAAATATGGAGAGGGACCTGGAGAGACTCTCCCAGCCCTTCTGCTAGTAGGGGCCAGTCTTACTCGTCAGCACTCATTGCTTAGAAGGGCTCTGTGGGTCTGAGAAACAACCCAATAGTATGTGTATCCTAAGCTCAGGTCTGGCCACCATCACCCATGGGCACTTGGATCCTGGACACCACATGTCCTCTTGCTAATTCTAACTCTCTGGAATCCTCCCCTCCATCCTCCTCTCCTCACTGCAATGATTTAGTCTCATCTTCTCTCCCCTCAAGGGTCGCTGTCTCCCATCTCCAGGCCTGTGAGCTACAAGGGCGAGGACCAAATGTCCCTGACATCCAGCCAAGGAGCTTGTTTTACTGAATGGGTGGCTGGTAGAAAAAGTCTTAACCAGAGATGGACACGGTGTTGGAACAGCTGGGACAGGAAGCTGAGCCCCTTCCAGCGTCCAGGCGCTCACCACCCCATTGTGGGAATGGCACGTTGGGTGGTTGCCTGGGGCTTGGATTCTGGTGTCAGGCCCAGTCCTAACATTCTGGGACAACTGGGCAAATCCTACCCTACCCTGTGCCTCAGCCATGTAAAGCACTGAGACCTGCAACCCCTGAGGTGACAGAGCCAGCAGGGGGCCCAGTGAGGAACTCAGTCAACAGAAGTCTCCTCCATCCCTCACACTTCCCTGTTGAGCTCACCTCAATCACTAGGGGAGCGGTGGGGTGGCCAGGATGTCTCTTTTGTCCAGTCCCCCAGAGTGTTCTGTCTCTTTCTCAGTGCTGCTCCAGCCCTGTGTTCCCACCCCAGATGGCAGGCACTGGAGGAACCCCAGCCTTGGCTCTACACTGACTTGCTATGTGGCCCCTCTCTGGGCCTCCATTTCTCCCTCTGTACAATGGGGGGTTATAGGAGGTCACCTCTGGGCCCCCTGTGGCTCAGACACTCTATGGTCGTCAACAGCAGGAGGGAGAAGTGGCAGTGTCATTCACACCTCAAGCTGTGGGGACTCCATGGAACAGGTAACCTGTGGGGCTCGGAGCCCTCGAAGCTTCTGGAGAGGCTAGAACAAGGGCCAGTTGGGGCCTGGTGTCAGAGCTGAAGAGAGAGTAGGAGAAAGGTCTGGGAGAACAGTTTGAGCAAAGGCACCGAAGAGGCAAGTGAGGAGGCCAGCCTTAAAGTGCAGATAGATGGGGGACAGGAGGACAAGATGGGGCCAGGTCATGCAGGATCTCAAATGTCAAGGAAGCTGAAGAAGGGTTTGGCACAAGGTTAGAGATGTGCTCTAGAAGAGTCACTCTGACCAGAGTATGGAGGAGGGTGGGCAGAGGCTCGGACACCAGCAAAGAGACTCCTGCATCGGTCCAGGAGGAAAAGGCAAGTACTTTTTCTTACTTACTTACTCACTCTTTCTTACTATGAGGTGAGGTAGTAGCCATAATAAGGGAAGGGAGGGGTGGATTGGGACATTTAGAGGGAGAGATGACAGAACTTAGTCACTGACTGGCCCTGGACTCAGAGACCTTAATAACCTCATAGATAACATGCAGAAATCTTACAGACAGGAAAAATGAGAGCTGAGGCTGGTCAAAGCCCTGCTAAAAGTCACACAGCAAGATAGTGGTGAGACTGGTGTAGAACTCAAGCATCCTGGCCCCCAACCCCAAACCCTTTCTCACCAACGGCACAAAAAAATAGAGGTAGGGCTACACAAGTTTCACAGAGCCTTGAATGCCAAGCCTGGGCACCCTCCTACACTGTTGGTGGGAATGTAAACTGGTACAGCCCCTCTGGAAAACAGTGTGGAGGTTCCTCAGGAAACTAACAATAGAACTCCCCTAGGACCCAGCAATAGCACTGCTAGGAATTTACCCAAGGGATACAGAAATGCTGATGCATAGGAGCACATGTACCCCAATGTTCATAGCAGAACTCTCAACAATAGCTAAAA
Source organism: Crocuta crocuta (assembly GCF_008692635.1). Lineage (NCBI taxonomy): Eukaryota > Metazoa > Chordata > Mammalia > Carnivora > Hyaenidae > Crocuta > Crocuta crocuta. Next base: position 1,614,889 of record NW_027527824.1, read on the forward strand.
CATGGAAAGAGCCTAAGTGTCCATCAACAGATGAATGGATCAAGAAGATGTGGTTTATCTATACCATGGAATACTACATGGCAATGAGAAACAATGAAATCTGGCCATGTGTAGCAACATGGATGGACCTTGAGGGTGTTATGCTGAGTGAAATAAATCAGGCAGAGAAGGACAAATATCACATGTTTGCATGTATAGGAGGATTAGGAGGAACTTAATGGAAGACAATGGGAGAGAAGGGGGGAAATAGTGGGGGAAAGGGAGAAGCAAACCATGAGAGACTCTTGAATGCTGACAAAAACTGAGGACTGATAGATTTGGGGGGGAGGGGGGATGGGCACTTGTGGGGATGAGCACTGGGTGTTATATGGAAACCAAGTTGGCAATAAACTATTTGTAAAAAAAAAAAATACACAGAAAAAAAAAAAAAAGAAGAATGCCAAGCCTGGGAATTTGGATCATTCCCACAAGCAACTGGGAGCCAAGGCTGATTCTTCACTTGACAACGCTTCCTGTTTCTTTGCCTTCTTGCAACAGAGGGCCTTCCAGTGCTGTTGCAAAAATGCACGACTTGTTTATTGTAGGTTATCCCAACCCCCTGAGTCGTCACACAGAAGACAGAGGCATCCCCTTGTCTTTACTAGGAGAAAGCACAAAGCCCAGTAGGTAGAGATTCACTTAAAGCCATGCAGCAAGTTAGTAGCCTGGATTTCCCCAAATCCCAGGGCAGCTCTGCTGTCCTCTTGTAATGAAATGCAGAAGCCTGAAATGATGGAACTAGAGAAGGAAGAATCTGGCCCAAGGTCATCCCAAGTAGGTGGCAGAAACAGGCCCTAGAGCAGGGGTGAGAACCCCGGGGGCAGCAGCTAGCTAGCAGCCTCCCTCTTCTCTGCCCTTCCTTTCACAGCTGCAATCTCGTGACTATGTCTGGTTCCTGACTCCCTCCCTCAGCCATCATTGTGCCCCCATCTGTCTTGCCGGGGGCCAGTGCTGGGACATCTCCAGGCTGCCTTCAATTATGAGCCAATAAATATGAGATGTGCTATGCGAGGAGCTGCCGCTTGGGCTGCCAGCCCCACCCCCCTCCCCGCACCCCTGCCAGCCTCTGCGCCAAGGAAGATTGGATTTTGTGCCGTTCATTTTTTATCTCTAGTCCATGTCGGATGGGGAGATACAGGACGTGGGCAGTAGATAATTTTATCCTTCCCCCACTTATCGGGATCGGGTGCAGCACTGAGATGGGGTGTGTGATGTCCTCAGGTCGCCTCTGCCCTCAGGTGGGTAGGTCCCCCACCCAAGCCACCATCCCTGGGCTCCTGCTCTCTGCTGGGGCAAAGTGACTGGTGTAGTGCAGAGTCGTGGGCAGGAAGACAAGAGAACGAGGTTCAAGCCTGCGCCCTGCTACTGACCCACTATGTGACCTTGAGCAAGTGTCTGAAAACATTCTGCGAGGCCCTTGTCTATGGCAAGCCCTGTGCAGGCAAGCAGGGGCCATGGAATAGAATCAGACCCAATCCCTGCCTTCCAGGAGCTAGCACTCAACTCCAAGTAAGACAGACATTCCTATGGAGGAGTAGCAGGCATTGGCACTGGGCGTGAAGGGTAAGGATGTGTCAGGCAGGGAGTGAGGGGAGGGGTAGAAGACATTCAAGTAGAGGCAGAAGGAACTAGTTGAATAAAGCATGGCCAAAGGGAATGGGTAACCAATGTGCTCAGAAGCCTGTGAGTATGGTTGGGATAGTGTGTAGACAGAATAGGGGACAGAAGAGTTTTAAGCAGGTACGTGTCATTATCAGATCTGCATTTTAGAAAAATCTCTCCACTTACTGTCAGAAAAGCAGATTTGGGGGTGGTGATGAGGAATGAAGGCAGTGAGGTCTGTGATGAGGCTGATGAAATCCGTGGTCCAGGAGAGAGAAGATGAGGCCCTAGCTTAGAGCAATAATGTGAATCCAGAAATAATAATAATAATCATACCATCATTATGATGAACCCTGCCAGTAAGTGTTACTATGGGATGAGCACAGAGTAAGTATTTACATCAGTGTTTCTAATCCTCAAAACAACGCTTCTAAGTAGGTTATTATCTCCATTTTGTAGGTTAGGAAATTAAGCCTTAGGTAAATTAAGATAGTTGCCCAAAGTCACATAGCCAGCATGTGGCAGAGGTAGGATTTAACCCAGGTCTGTTCAACCCTGAAGCCCCATAGTCTTTCAACTCTGTTCTACGGTTTCCAGAGAGTTGAAGGGGGTATAGGATCCATCTGATTTCTGCAGTTGTTTGGATGCAGAAAGCAAAGGACAGGACTCACAGGAGGATCTGCATGCTTCTGGTCTGGGAGGTTGGGTGGGGAGAGGGAGCCCAGGAGGAGGAGCAGGTTTAGAGACAGCAGGGGGGCTTGGTTTTGGCCATGAGATTAGAGGGCAGTTCAATACGTGGGTGTGGAGCCCAGACCTAGCCTGGAGACAGATTTGAGGGTGGCTGACAAAAGGGTAGTCATAGTCGTGTGAGTGGGTTAGGTCAGTGCAGGGTGTGTGTACAAGGAATGGAAGATCAAGGCTGGAACTTAGGAGAATTCCAGTCCTTAGAGGATGAGCAGCAGAACAGATAAGGAATCAGAATGGTGCAAAGTGATGTCAGCCAATGAAGAATGGAATTGCTTCAAGGAGCAAGTGATCAGTAAGATGAAAGCTAAAAACTGGGCTTGGTATCGGCAGGCAGCTGATGCTGCCATGCTCCAAACATGGAAAAGCTCCATGCAGCAGTCATTGGGAACCTTGGCAATGGAGTCTTCATGGGCACATGTTACCGAATGGTTGAGGAGTCTATACACATCCTACTCAGGACTCTGAATTCCCTCTCTGCATTTGCCCCAAGGACATCTTTTGAGGCTGGCACACTACTGACTCCTATCCAACCTTTTGCAGAAATCATGAGTGAGATGAGGAAAGGAGAGCAGTAGTAAGAGAGACAGAGGGGTGCCTGGGTGGCTCAGATGGTTAAGCGTCTGACTTCAGCTTGGGTCATGATTTCGAGGTTCGTGGGTTACAGTCTCGCATTGGGTTCTGTGCTGATAGCTCAGAGACTGGAGCCTGCTTTGGATCTGTCTCTCTCTCTCTCTCTCTCTCTCTCTCTCAAAAATAAAATAAACATTAAAAATTATTTTTTAAAGTTTTATTTATTTATTTTGAGAGAGAGAGAGAGAGGGAGAACATGAGCAGGGGAGGGGCAGAGAAAGAGAGGGAAAGAGAATCCCAAGCAGGCTGCACACTGTCAGCACAGAGCCAGATGTAGGGCTTGAGCTCACAAACCATGAGATCATGACCTGAGCCTAAATCAAGAGTCAGATGCTTAACCAACTGAGCCACCCAGGTTCCCAAAAATTTTTTTTAGAAAAGGAAGATAGAGGAGAGATGTGAATGAAAGAAGAAAGATTATACGAGGGAGAAAGGCTGAGAAATGATTAAAGACCATTAAGGAGGTATGGTAACTGCAAAACCACCAAGAAGAAGAGAAGACTTATCTTAACGCTGTTTTCCAATAATCGTAGTTACCAAGAAAGAAGCCACACCCCGCCATGGCCAAATGTTAAATGAGCCAAGAAGAGTAAGAGCTGCATGTACGCAATGAAATGGGACAGTGCGAGTATCAGTCTGTTGCCTCTACGCTTGGATGCCATGTTGGCAGCTCTGACGTTATAGCACATGTGAGCAGAGCACAGAACTTCCATGCGATGAAGAAGACTCGGCCCAAGTGCCATGATAAGAGTCTTCAGTGTTTGCCTTTGCTCCTCTCTTTAATTTTGAGGACAACTTTGTTGCAGAAGTACTAGATCTGTAACACGTTTAAGATTTACATGTTTGATTGATGGGCACACATTTTTTCCTCTGGAAAGGTGAGGGCAGTGTCTCCCTATGCTTAGGGAAGAATGGGAGGAGTGGAAGTCAGTTGGAAGAGGGGTGAGGAAGTGTGGACAGCAGGTAGAGAAATTCTTTCCAGAAAATGGGCTGTGATGGCCAGGAAAGAGAAGTAGCAGAAGAACTGGGATGGGGGGAGTTGTTGGCATGAAAAAGTTGCAAACATATTGAGTACTAAGGAGGAGCCAGTGGAGAAAGAGAACTTAAAGATATGTGTGGGAGTAGGGGGTGATGATTGATGGAAACTTCTGGAGGAAGTGGGCAGAAAATGGGCTCCAGNACATTAAAAATTATTTTTTAAAGTTTTATTTATTTATTTTGAGAGAGAGAGAGAGAGGGAGAACATGAGCAGGGGAGGGGCAGAGAAAGAGAGGGAAAGAGAATCCCAAGCAGGCTGCACACTGTCAGCACAGAGCCAGATGTAGGGCTTGAGCTCACAAACCATGAGATCATGACCTGAGCCTAAATCAAGAGTCAGATGCTTAACCAACTGAGCCACCCAGGTTCCCAAAAATTTTTTTTAGAAAAGGAAGATAGAGGAGAGATGTGAATGAAAGAAGAAAGATTATACGAGGGAGAAAGGCTGAGAAATGATTAAAGACCATTAAGGAGGTATGGTAACTGCAAAACCACCAAGAAGAAGAGAAGACTTATCTTAACGCTGTTTTCCAATAATCGTAGTTACCAAGAAAGAAGCCACACCCCGCCATGGCCAAATGTTAAATGAGCCAAGAAGAGTAAGAGCTGCATGTACGCAATGAAATGGGACAGTGCGAGTATCAGTCTGTTGCCTCTACGCTTGGATGCCATGTTGGCAGCTCTGACGTTATAGCACATGTGAGCAGAGCACAGAACTTCCATGCGATGAAGAAGACTCGGCCCAAGTGCCATGATAAGAGTCTTCAGTGTTTGCCTTTGCTCCTCTCTTTAATTTTGAGGACAACTTTGTTGCAGAAGTACTAGATCTGTAACACGTTTAAGATTTACATGTTTGATTGATGGGCACACATTTTTTCCTCTGGAAAGGTGAGGGCAGTGTCTCCCTATGCTTAGGGAAGAATGGGAGGAGTGGAAGTCAGTTGGAAGAGGGGTGAGGAAGTGTGGACAGCAGGTAGAGAAATTCTTTCCAGAAAATGGGCTGTGATGGCCAGGAAAGAGAAGTAGCAGAAGAACTGGGATGGGGGGAGTTGTTGGCATGAAAAAGTTGCAAACATATTGAGTACTAAGGAGGAGCCAGTGGAGAAAGAGAACTTAAAGATATGTGTGGGAGTAGGGGGTGATGATTGATGGAAACTTCTGGAGGAAGTGGGCAGAAAATGGGCTCCAGGGCCTTGAACTGCAGTGGGAGCTGCTCTATGGCCACTATGCTAGAGCACAGGGGTCAAGAGCTTGGGGTCTCCGGTGAGATGGCCTAGCTGTGAAACCTGGCTCCATGACTGTGGTTAAGTTACTTAACAAGTCCTTGTTTTAGAAAGAGGGATACTGACAGAGCCTATCCCATAGAGGTATAATGAAGATCCAATAAATCGGTACATGCAAAGTGCTTAGAGCAGTGCCTGACACATATAAAGTCTTGATAAAAGTTAGCTGTTTAGCAGTTGATAAAAACTATCTATTAGCTAACTCACCTTGTAAAGCCAGAGAGAAGGTGGGAAATACCAGGTGACCTGTGGAAGTGCCACTTGGAAGGGATTAATGATGCTGAGCTCACACCAACAGCTTGCCTCATGGCTTCACTTCCTCTCACCATGGCAAACCTACAGTATTTTCATCTGGACAAAGTATTGTTTCCAGGGGGACTGTGAAGCGTTCATAACACAAATGGGTAGAACACTGAGCACAGGGCCAGGCACGTAGAGGTGCTCAGTGAATACTTACAGTTGTCATCTACTCCCTTCCCAGTTATACAGACCTTGTCAGGAAGTCTGGGAAAGAGGGCGGAGCTGGAGTCTGGAACTTTCAGCAGAAAAAGATTTGCTGGGGTATGCAGGGCACTGCAGAGGGTCTGGATGGGACAATTGCCCTACCCCAAGTCCAGGCAGGGAGAGGAGAGGAGGAGAGATCAAGAAAAGTTGTGGGGTGAGGGAATCCAAGGCTGGAGGCCTCCATGAGGGTGAAGGCAAAGGGAAGAGGCCAGGAGAAAGGTCTGTGGTGTGAGGGGGATTTCTGAGTTTCATTCAAGCTCTTCTAAGTACCCACCATGTGCCACGTGCCCTCTGGGGCCTTTTATACGCATCCAACTTCACCCCTTATCTGCTAAGAGTCATGGCAGTCCAGAGGCCTGTCCCCACCCCACAGATCTATGAGGGCCTTGTGATGCCAGATTCCCTCTGTCATGCATATGAATTGGGAAGGGTGGGAGCATCTGATAATAAGAAGTGAAGACTCCCAGGTGGCCCAGAGGGAGAAACCATGGAGTTGGTTGTAGCCATGAAAGGTCATGTGCAAGCAAAAGTTGGACACAGCTACCTGGCTGAGTGGCAGACCTAGAATTAGAATCCAAGAGCATTCTTCCTCCAGAGCCCACTCCTTCTGCCCCAAGTGAGCCAGGGCTGCTTCTCTTCACCCCCAGCTCTTACCCTCAGACCCTGTTGCCCCTAAGAGAGGGGGGTGATAAATCCCTAAAAGCTCAGCCAGAGTCCTATCAAGTGGGAGCAGAATCAGATGCCAGCAAGAGGCTGTCCTAGCTGCAAGAGCTGGTTGGACTCAGGACTGATCCATTTCCCAAACCTGCCTTCCCCTCGGGGCCTCTTCTTGGGATCCCCCAACTCCTAGTCCCTCTTGGGTTTCCCCATCTCAATGGGGACACTTGATGTTCATGCAGCAAGTGGCCACAGTGGCTGGGCACCAAGGTTTAGGTTTAGGTTAGGGCTCTGGAGGAGGGCAAGAAGGGGCATGCAGGACCCAGACAGGGGAGACAAGGGCCAGTCCTGAGCAGTGAGGGTGAAGATAAAAGCTTCCCCAGAGTGGGTCCCCGCTCCACAGAGGGCTCAATAATCTCCTTGGATCCTCACAACTTCCTAGTAAAGTCAGCACCATCCTCCCCATTTTACAGCTGGGGAAACTGAGACTCAAAGATATTGCCACCTTTCCAAGGCTACAAAGCCAGTAAGTGACAAAGCTGGGATTTCCCCTCTGACCTCCTGACTCCAAGCCCAGGCTCCTCCTGCCACTATAGCTGCTGGTCCTCCCCAGGAATCAGCTTACTCCCAAGGAGATGCCACCTGACTCTGCCATGAAACATGGAATGGCTGTGGCTCTGAGGCAGTGGTCTCCCTCTCTAGGTATCAGCTGGGTGGGGAGGGGTCTACCGGCTTGCTGAAGTCTGGCCGCCTGCTCTTGCAGGGGGTTACAGATATCACTGTCAGGCCAGGAGTCATCCCAGCCACGCCCCCCCCCCTAATAATTAATCTCCAGACAGCAGTCCCAGCTGCAGTGCTTTCATCATCCAATTACCGGAGCTGCTGGCACAATAAATCTTGGTCACACAAATGCAGGCAAATCTGCAGCTATTTTCATGGCCATTACTGTGCATAGGACATTGGGACTCAGGTCATTTGCCTTTCTGACGTGGAATCCTGCCCCCACTTCTTCCCATCTTCTCTGTCTTTGTCATTTCTCATTGGGAGCTGCCCCCTCACCCCCCTCCATCGTGGATCCCCCCTAAGCACACGTCTTTCCTTCCCCTCCCCTATCTGTAGGCAGTGGGGTCAAGATCAGAAGGCTCTGTGTGACCTTGGCCAAGGCAGTTCACCTCTCGGAGCTTCTGTGTCTCCACCTGTAAAGCCAGCAATAACATTACTGGCCCCATAGGGTTTTGTGAAAGCTGAACACCCCAAGTTTGGTACACACCTCACTGGTGGCACATAGGGTGTTTGTCAGTGGTGTCTGCTAATTTTTTTTAATAGCTACATATTTATATTAGTGTTTATTAGGAAAAAATAAAACTAATATATCAAACCTATGATTTCATGAGTACTATTAGGAGATAGTGAAATTAGGCATATACACAAAATATGCTAAAGAAAAATATTAAGAATACATGGATTTAGCAAAAACCATGGAGGAGGCATGAGAATGAGAGAAGCATGGAAACCCTGAAGTCACAGCTGTGTGGTGCTGCCTTCATAAATCTTTGTTCTGTTCACCATCCTCCCATTTCCTGCAGGGGGCAATGTGGGGACTACAGAGAGAGGGGGCTCATCTGCTCTGGGAGGTGGCCCAACCTAATACGGGGTGGAGGGTCACTTCAGGGCCCCTCACTCACAAGAGAAACCTGCCCCCAGGCCTGCTCCACACAGCCCCTGTGATGGGTACTGACAACATAGAACTCAAATGGCAGGACCCTGCCTTCGTGGAGCCCCATTCTCCCTCACTTCAAAACCCAAACCCTTTCAGTGTCCGCAAAGGTAGCTGCCCTGACCTTTCCTTGACAAGATGTAGAGCAGGACTTCCCCTGAGGTCTCAGGCTTGTGGGATTGCAGAGGAAGCCCCCAGCTGAGGACAGGAGGCTCTAAGGCCACACTCCGTAAAGACACTCTGTAAAGAGACAGACGGAGGACTTCGGAAGGAAAATAGGGGCTGTCAGCGTAGCCCTGTGAGGAGTGCTCTGTTCCTGTGGAGAAGTTACTGCCATGATGGAGAATGGGGACTATTTCAGAGCTCCTCAGAGTAACTGGGCCTGCCTGCCAGAGGGGAGCACAGGCAGAAAGCATGCTGAGCTGGGAACCCACCTTGGGACTGCCACTGAGCAGCACAGGGACTGGGACGAAGTTTCTGGTAGAGTGATCCTGTGGCAGGAACCCCACTACGCGGGGGCTGTTCCAGCCAACAGCGATGAAAGGAATGTGAGGTGTTCCAGGAAGGATTCAGAGGACCCCCTCCTCGTTCTTTCTGCCATAGGCGGGCGTGGAAGAAGATCACAAAAGTTCCCATGGTCCACACAAGGAGCACACAGGTTGGAATAGATATGGCAGGCTGTGCAGATGGCCTCAAACCAGGTAAGGGCGACCCCACCCACAGAAGAGGCTGGGCCTTGGACCTCTGACAGAGTCAAAGGACAACTCAACTGCCACCACTGAGGGGGCCTTGACAACACAGGGGGCAGACAGGTGCCAAGGAAATCATGGCCACCATCTCTCAGCTGATGACAGACAGGTCAGCAGGCTCATCAGTCTCAAATGGAACAGGACTGAGGTGGATCCTGTGCTTAGACACACACACAGAGGACATCCTTCTCTGGAAAGCCACGGCCTTTGTCAGGGCATCAGTTTCCCCTTGGGAACAACAGTTACTAAGTGGTGCTTCAGACCAGGCAGAGACTGCTGGAATCTCCAACCACAGGCACCACCATCTGATTCCAGGTTGCCTGGAGCCCACAGCAAGTTGGGGGAAGATTGCCACCTGGTGGACAATGTTGGCAGTGCCACGGGGGTACATGTCAAACCCCCGTCTGAGAGCACTCAGGCTAAGGTGAGCCTGACTTTGTATGACCTTGGGCAAATCACTGCCACCCCCTGAGCCTCACTTTTCTCATCTAAATGTGGGATAGTGATGCCAGTCTCACAGGGCCATGGGGAACGTTAAAGTAAACAATTGCATTGATGTACTGTCTTGGGCAGGGCCTCAGTAAAGGTTTGAACCAGCTGGATCTTGTTCCAGCAGGACGCTGAGCAAGGGTCAGGCCCAGGAGACCAGAAGAAGGTGAGGCAAATTCACAGAGATCCCTGCTCCTCAACTTTCTCTCTTGGCCCCCACCCAGGACTGTCATTCTGTATGTGGGGAACTGTTCTCAACCCAAACCTGGATAGTTCCTGGGGTTACCAAAATGCAAGAAAAGTGGACTGCTGACTCCAGAGAGGAAACCTGCTTGCGGCCTCGGTTCCGTCACTTGCTGTGTGACCTGTGACAGGGTCCCTGGGCAAGTCCAAGCTTCTATTTCTTCTTTTATACAAAGCAGGTAATCACTCCCACCCCAGGAGAGTGATGAGGACTGACTGGGCTGCCTGACGGGCCATGCTGGGGGCTACTGCCTTCACCAGTACCAACCCTCCTGGCTGCCGGTAGCCAGGCTTCTTCTGTGGGTCACCGTGGTTCTGTGAATACAGGAGGGACCCCTTATGGCTCTAGACTCTCTGGCAAACTGCCTCAGGCCCACTGGCACCTCCCAGAGATGCAAACAAGAGGGGAACAAGGCAGGGATGGAGAGGACAAGCTTCCCCATCTCTGTCCCATTGCATCACATTGACACTCTGAATTCTCTCAACCTGAGGTTCGTGTTATTGTGCCCACTTTACAGAGAGGAAATGTAGGCTCAGTAAGTGTAATGAATTGCTCAAGGTCTCACACAGCTCATTTAAATAAAACAAAACAAAAAGAAGGAAGAAAGAAAGGAAGGGGGAAGGAAGGAGAGCTAAAAAAGAAATAGAGGAGTAAGAGCCTTTACTGCTGCTCCAAGCTTCCTCTGATTCCCGGCATAACCCTAATTTCCTATCATTTTGCTCTGTTCTGTAAGGTTCTATTCAAATGAATTACATTCTCCTAAGTGTCATTTAAGTGTTACCTTCTGTCCTGCCAGTTCCTTTCACACAGTCTTTTACTAATCTCCACCCACAGGCCAGAGGTCCCACTGCCAAGTAGACAGGCCCCTTTTGAGAATGGTATGGATACAAGGCAGCCGTATCCTAGGCCCAGGTCACCCTCTCTCAGACAAGGCAAGGAGGAGAGTCAGCTCTTGGTCCCAGTGCCTCCCAGAGATGCCAGGTATGGGCTCTCCAGTTCAGAGATCTCAGGAAGTCATCCTTAGCCTCCTCTCAGACACCCAAACCCAGGGCTTTCCAATGGTCTACCCAATACTGATTAGAAAAAAGGCATTTGCTGCCTTACAGGTACATGGCTTGGGGAGCTCCATGCTGGTGGATTTGGGGCCCCACTTGCCTCTTGGTCAGGCACTTTTGTATGATACATGAAAAGCAGTAGCCCTGCCCAAACACATCACCTACCTGAGCTCCCGAACCTGGAACTCATCTGTCCCTGGCTGGTGGGATCAGCCTCAGCTCCTGAGCAAGTATACTCTGTCTGTAGCTGTGGACCTTTGTCAGCCTCCATTGGGTTCAGGGAAGTCTAATGAGGGAGGAGCTGCTCTACCTTCTGACTTTGGGCTTAATATGAAGCCTGTCTCCTCCATTTACAATTTTGGAAGCACTGGGATACTCACTGGCCTGGAAAGCAAACATGGAACCCTACCCTTGAGTCCCACCCCTATCTTCCTGAGTGTTCTAAGGAAACTGTTACTTTCCAGCAAGGGGAGACCTTCACATGAGAGGTAGAAGGCAGTTGTGACACCAGATTCTGGCTTCAAGATACAGCTTCCGCTTTAGGTCTTCTCTCACTGATTCTTGCTACCATCATGCTGGCCTTGGGGGGGAGCCTCACTCTCAACTTTCAAGGCTCCAGGCCAAGTGCACTCACCCAAGCATCCCTCAAGGCTTGACAACACAGCAGATGACAGTGTTCAGATCAGGCTCTAGGAAAGGTTTTCCAGTAACAACACAGACCTTGGAACAAACCTGGATTAATGGAATGACAAAGAAGATGTTCCCTAGCCCCAGCCTGAGATCTTCTTAATAACATCTCCTTGAATCCAGGGTTCACTTTAACTTGGGCTACCAGGGACCATCTTCTGGGTCATTTATATGCCATCAGGTCTCAAACCAAAGGAGTGAGGTCAGGAAAGACAAGAGTATCCTATCCTGCCTAATATCCACCTTTAAGTTCCCAATTTTGGAGGATTCAGTGTGGAATGGCCATTAATTCATTTTTTATTGAATACTATTCCAGGGGATGGAATAATATCAACATATGGACATCATACCCTCCTCAAAGCTCATACCTGCCCATAGGACTTGGCCTTAACCCAAACTTCATGGCCTATAATCATATTTCAATTTTAATACAGAAACCTCAACTTCAAATCAGTCACACAGAGTAGCAAAAAGGGCACTAGAACTTCCTGACCATTTTCCAGTGTCTCGATCCAAAGAGGTCTGGGACTGAGGCCCTTGAAGGGAAAGAGCTAAGGAGAGGGTTATCAGGAGACAGTGAGGATCTTTGCCTATGGTCACACACAGCATGGTCACCTAGGGCAGAAAATGACAGTCTAGACCATACATAGGGTCATTACTGTCTGGCTGATGGATACCATGTAGCCTCATTCCCTTCACCCCCTGAATTTCACATTGACCCTTATACTAACAGAGTTCAGCAGTCTCTATCTTGGCAACTCTCCAGGCTTAATTCATGATCTGTGTGACCCTCACTCTCCCCTCTGCAGGTATAATAAGTCCCTCTTCATAGAGCTGAGTCCTCAGCCACCCAACTAATCCAAGGCCACTTTTTCTACTGCCTCCCGAGTACTTGGCAGTACAGGAGTCTTGAAAATCTGCTTTATGATGGAAAAAAGCACCCTGTGCCCACAGGTCTAGGTCTGTGCCCAAGCTGTGGTGTTACCTTTAATCTCCAGGAGACTTAGCAAGAAAATCAATAGGAATCCCAGGCAATTATCATGCCATGGGAAAACTAAATTTCTGACCCAGGAAAAATGCAGCTCACTGGCAGGCTAAAGAACCAAGTTAGACACCAATCTGGGAAATAAAAGTTGGCTTCACATAGACACTAGGGGCATTCTATGTTCCTCCTACATCATGGAGCTGGGAAAGGTGTGAGTAGGAGGCAGGTGGGGTAATGGATGGAGAGAGGAGTACTGAAGCAGGTTATCAAAGAGCAGTCTGTGGACCAGCAGCATCAGCATTACTTGGGAGCTTGTTATAAATGCAAATTTTCAGGCTCCATCCCAGACCTACCAAACTAGATTCTTGGACTTGGGGCCAGAACCTGTCTTTTTTAACTTCTCCAGGTAATTCATATGCATACGTAAGCTTGAAAAGCACTGCTACCACACCATGCACACTGGATGGGCTAATACGATTACTACACGGAAAAATCACAATAATCACGACAGATCCCATTTTTTGAAGATCTACTATGTGCTAGTCACTTTTAAATTTTTATCTAAGTTTAAATACATTTTTTCACTTAACCCTCTCATCAACCCTACAAGATACTTTTATTATCCTAGTTTTTACAGAGGAAATGACAGTTAAGATACTTGCCCAATCACTTAACCTTTCCAAGGCTCAGTTTCCTTGTCTGTAGGCTGGGAACAATAATGTCTTGCTTCCCTGGTTGTTGTGAGGATTAGAGACAATGTATGGAGGACCATCTGCAAGGCATGATGGGCTCAGACCTGGCAACTGGGTATGGCTCCAGGGACCGGCCCACAGTGGAGAAAGGCAGAGGTGGAGTTTCTATCTCCAACTTGTCGCTCAATTAGAGACTTGCCTGGTGCCTACTGGCCCCGACCGTCTCACTCGGCACCGTCAGCTTCACCTGCTATCAAGTTCTATGTTTACCCCTCAAGAGAATCCACGCTCTTACTCGGATTCTATTCCCAGCTGATGACAGCACAATCTATGTTTAGGATGACTCTGGGTCATGGGAGGCAGCTGTTCTGCTGAAGTTTGGAGGTCCTGAAAAATAATTTCCAGCTAGATATGGGCTTCCGAGCCAAGAAACTAATGCATGTCTCTTGGGTGAAATAAAAAGGGAAGACTTTTGGTCTGAGAGGCGACTTTAGTGCAACTGTGAGATGCGTTATTACAGGACTCATCATCACCAGCCTGTTACCAGGCTGTCACCAGCTGCTGAATGCTCACCATGTTCTGAGGAATGAAAAGGCACTATATCTACCTCACATCAACCTGCAAGGTAAGCAGCACCCACAGTTCTGCCTCTTATTTGCCATATGATAAAAATATATGTTTGGAAGTCAGATCTGACTTCACCACTTACAGGTGTGTGACATTGGAACACATCGTGTAACCTTGTTGAGTCTCAATGTTTCCATCTCTAAAATGGGTTGTTGAATTAAATGAGAGAATGTATAACTCAATCCACACTAGGCACTTTATAAATGCTATTCCCCTTGCATACTTCTTTTCTAATACTCTGCCATGGTGGCACTTTGGTGGGCACAGAAAACAAAGATGACTCAGCCCAAGTCCTTTCTTATTTGGGGTGAGATTTCCCTCTTCTATACACATACTGGATCATTCCTCATAGAAAGGGAACAAAAGGTCTGGGGCAAAATCAGAAGGTTGGGCAAAATCATGGGCCTACAATTTGCTAAGGACATGAGAGAGGTGAGGCAAGACAGCTGTCCAGGCTTGAAGTGCTCTCTTCAGTGGTCCCTGCCTTCTTCTCCTCTCTTCCATCCATCACCTTCATTTTCAGCATTTGACTTTCAAATGTTGCCAGTGCTGATGGATAAGGGAGATCAATGGGTGAACAGTAACTTACCCTCTATTTACATGACATGGCACTGGTTCCTAAACCGTTTTGACAATTCACTAGCTCATCAGACCCACATAACTCTCAGTGAGTGCTAGGGCAAGAATTATGCTCCTGCTATAGCTGAATAAGTGGATTCCCAGAGAGGGCCAGTGGCTGGCACAAAGTTGCCCGTCAGGTCAGTGGCAAGCTCTAGGACAAAGAACCTGGACTTGAACCCTAGTCTGGTCCTTCTTTCATTCTACCCCAAGGTCTTTCCTGGTAATGTACCCTTTAGGTAATGCTGTTAACTTGAGTAGACTGCAGTGGAAGTTGATGTAGTTATGCACCAGGTAGTGGCTAACAGGTTGTGGTACCAAGTAATCCAATTTTCTGTGAGGATGGGTATTCATATTCTTTCACTTGCAAGCTGTATACACTTGACTCAAACTTGCTTCAGAGATAAACAAAATAAAGATTTTTTTTTTTAATTTTTTTTAATGTTTTATTTATTTCTAGGAGAGAGAGAGAGACAGTGTGAGCAGGGGAGGGTCAGAGAGAGAGGGAGTCACAGACTGAAACAGGCTCCAGGCTCTGAGCTGGCAGTCAGCACAGGGCCCGACGCGGGGCTCGAACCCACGAACCGCGAGATCATGACCTAAGTGAAAGTCGGACGCTTAACCGACTAAGCCACCCAGGTGCCCCAAAATAAAGATTTTTTAATGTGGGGTGGGTTATTAGGTTCCATAACAGGGAGAAGCCTCATAGATATCATTAGGATTGTTTCTGCCTGGCTCCATTTTTTCAGGCTTCTTCTGTATTCAGGTATTCTCCACCCACTGAGAAGAAGCCAGCTGTCTGTGGGTCCAGGCTTCCAACCTCCCATGTAAATGCTCTTAATGAAACGGTACTTGTCTGAAATGGTACTCTTTTCCCTTTGGATATGCTATTACTAAATAGCTAGGAACGTGTGTGGGAGGTGAGGAAGGGAAACTGATAAAGTCATTATAACTCTGGAGAGGTTTAAAAATTAGAACTACCCAAAGGTGTAATGATAATAATAACTAACAAAGTTAAATCTATCACGTTAGCTATTCGTTACTCCATTTTGGGATAAGGGTATCTTTTATAATCACTGGACTTACTTATGTTTTATATACTACTTACGGTATTTGAAATGTCCAAAAGGATCAGCTATACCAAATTTGTAACTGATATTTCCATTGCAGTTTATTCAAATTCGTTATTGTTTAAATATTTAAGAGGTGTTCAATGTTTTACTGAATAGGAGTTTGAGAAATTGAGCACTGAAGTTTATGCAGTAAGGATATATTCCTCTCAAGCCCAAAGGTCCCCAGACGTTAAGCAATCTAACAAAATACACAAAAATAAAATAGATCATTGGATTTTAAAAATGATCATATCAAAAACTATTATAAAACTATTTTTAAGAGGTACATTAGCAGTTCTCTACATTTATTCTTTCATCATTATATGATTCTTTGTGTTATGGTGAAAGAGATGCCCATATAAAACTTTTTCAATGGTCTATTTGTTTTAACAAAGTTAAGTACAAGTCATGAGTTAAGGCTATCACCCCACTTCACTGAGGTATTTGTGGCCTCACCAGCTATAATTTGGTATTAATCTCAGGGTTTTTGCAAAAAGACATAAGATGTGCAGTGACCAGCACTGGGGCTGCTGTCAGATGGGGTGATTTTGTATATCCAAGCTCCCCACATAATCACTTAATAGCTAGTGTGTAATACACAATCTAATGAGTCATGGTAATCTCTGCCCTGTTTCCTCAATAGGCAAGTAACTATGTTCCAATGACAATGTGTAAAAGTACAAAGATAATTTTTTATTATTTTTTAAAGGTTTTATCTATTTATTTTTGAGAGAGACAAGACGGGGGGTGGGGGGAGAGAGAGAGAGACAGAGAGACAAAGAGAGAGACAGAGAGAATCCCAAGCAGACTCTGCACTGCCAGCACAGAGCCCGATGCGGGTCCTGAACCCGCAAAACCGTGAGATCATGACCTGAGCAGAAACCAGGAGTTGGACGCTTAACCGACTGAGCCACCCAGATGCCCCAGTACAAAGATTATTAGTAAAGCTTTTTGAAAGTAAAAATCCTTAGGAAAAGCAAGAAAAGTCTTTAGTAAAAGTCAAATCCATTTTACTGAAATAAGTTGGGTACAAACTAGACAGAAGTATTAGGATGATCATCATCTCACTGCTCAACAACAACAAAACAAACAGCAGCCATTGGAATTAAGCTCTTTATTCATTTTCCTTGTTTCAGAGCCCTGTAGTTTCTGTGGTACAGAGGGCACTTCTGACACTTGGTATCACAGAGCCAAGACATGCTCAGACCATACTGAACCACGGTACCTCCCTTTGAGTCCTGGAGGACAGGCAGTCGTATCTGTCCAATCAGGGACAGAGGGGAAATACCACTGAGATGAGAACCCCAAAGCAAGGCTTAGCTTCAGGCTTAGGCTGTGATCCTGGGACATATGGGCTGACCTGGGAGCAGGCCAGCATAGAGAAGACTCATTTAAGGTGAGTGCTCAGCAAGTTTAGAACACTATCCAATTTACAGGGGGATTCAATATGCTTCTCCCTGTGGGGGAGCTCGCCCTGACCTTGTCTCTTAGCTTCAGAAGGCCAAGGATCCAAGGATCCAAGGATCTTTGACTCCTTTATTCATTCAGCGAAACTTTACTGCTATCTGTTCTGTTCCAGGCTCTGTGCCAGGCCCTGTGCTGGGTGCAGGGGACAAAGAGAGGAATCGGACACAGTCCTTACCTTTAGGGAATTCAGAATATAATAGAAAAAGCATATATTTATAAAGCAACCATGTGACTCAAGGTAAAAAGGACAGAGGGAAGATTCATACAGACTTGGCCCTCAAGGAATTCAGAGCCTCGCAGAGGGCTAGAGGGCACAACACAGACAGTAACATTACACAGCAAGCTGTGGTGATGACCAAAGGGAGGCTCCAACTGTGCGCTCCAGCAGCACAGGAGAGGATGACATGACATCTACTGAATAATGCAGTGGGGGAAACTCACAGCCTACTGAAAAAGCCTGAGCAGCCTAATCTGGCTAAAATGGAAGTACTGAATCCTACTGCCCTGGAGAGGAGGCTGCACAGCCTTAGGCTGACCTCTATGGGTCCCTCAGGCTACCCAACAGACAGGGTGCCATGTCTCTTATCTGTGCCTGCAGTTGCATATATCCCATGGATATGAGGGGAGACTGGTGACCAGGAGAAACAGGTCCAAATAAAGCATCCAAATAATGAGGGCCTGAAGTAAACAGTAGTGGCCTAGGAGTCAGGGCATCAGGAGTTAGGGAGCATGAGCAGGATCAGCAGGTTGAAGGGATGGGAGGCTGGTCCGGGTACATACCAGCAGCAGGAAGTCCCTCCCTGTGCTTTCCTGCACTCCTAGGCACGGGCCATGTGTGCTGGGTGGATCCATCCTAAGGGTCCCAAGACAGGGTGGGAACATCTGCGGGCAATGGACCACAGCCTCTGTAGTCCTTTCTTCACACCTCTAGATTAGAGCCTGCAGTCCGCTTTCCTCTTTTCTTCACAGCTGCCATCACCTGCCCAATCTTTTTCATTCTATCAACCTGAGAGGGCCGGAAATGGGCTCAGTTAGGATACCAGTATCCTGGTATAGGACCCAGGGCCCTGAAGGCTTGGGTAATCGGTACAGAGTTGGAGCGCCTCCAAGTGTTTTTGCTAGTCATGTAGAACATGGGACGAGTTGAGCCGGCTTAAAGTTACAGGGCTGGGTAGGAACTTTTCTTCACTTTCCACATGTGTTGGGAAACAGCTCCAGACTGTTATCATTTCTTCTTCATAGATGCCTCCACCTACACTATCTCTCCAGCCTCTGTCTCTTATCTGTGCCACATTCTCTCTCTTCCTAAAGGTGCCAGGACTCCTACCCTGCTGCTCTTTTTCTTTAGAGCCACCATTGCCCACTCTGTTCCTCTCTCTAACCCACATTCTGGATTACCTCTGTAATTGGATTACAAAGGTTGGATTACCCCAACCCTCTTTTCTTGCAATTCCTGAAATATGCACACAGGCCCTTTACTTATTAAGACTTTCACTGCTAATCACTAAGGAGAAGCAAACATGAAACAAAGGGGAAGGAGAATGAGAAGAGCAATTCAGAGATGGAGAAGACATCTAATGAGTACTGGTACTGGTCAGCCGTGGTCCACACTGGCATGTGACCGAGGTCTCTTCCTTGACTCCCTCCTTGGATGGTACCACAGAAGTCTTGATATTTTCATTTTCTCCATCCGTTAAACCTTGTTGGAGAACAGAGCCACCCGCCTGTTCCTTCTATTTGGGGTATGGTGTTCAGCAAAGCTTTGCAGAACAGGAAGTTTCTACTACTCGGGAGAGGGTTGCCCTTACCCAACCCCTCCCTGTACCAGCAGCTCTGCCACCCCCTCCACTGCCAACTCGACAGAGGTCTTCTCTGACAGTTGGCTTCATACAAAGGAGGAGAGATAAGTATTCATTATCTCACCCAACAACTGATGGCCCTACATGCCAGACGAAATGTAGACACCCTTTAGTAGGCAATGAGGAGCCACAAATGATTTTCAACCAGGGAATGTCAATAGAAAGCACCTTACATCATGCAAGGCCCTCAAGAATATTTAGATAAATGTACAAATGAGTGAATGAATGATCATAACAGTGTGCTGGGAAAATAACTTGGACAAATGGCTGAGAGGCTAGAGGAGTTTTAAGAAGTCAGTCTAAGCCATGGACTTAAGCCATGTGCAGGACTAGGGGAAGTTAATCTCTGCTTTCATTCTGCACAGGACTGGGGCAACCACCAACCCTTGGCCTCCAAGACTAAGACTTGCTCTCTAGGCCATTATTCAGCACTAATGATAGTTATCTGATAAAAGGTCTCTGATACAAGGTATTTTTCTCCTAAAATATGGAGGAAAACCAAGTATTTCATGATAGAATTTCTGTTACAATAACAGTCTATGGGGAAAGAATCTAAAATAAGAGCAACCAATCTGGTTTCATCTGAGAGACCCAGCACTGGCAAAGTTCAGCCCCAAACCTATCAGACAAAGAGGCATCTCTACTTCACAAATAGTATTTGCAGCAGGTACAAAAAAACAGGCCTGATTAAGAGGTCTGAGGTCCAGAGACCTTCCTAACGGTCTTCCTTAAGACCTCCTCCATGGGTAAAGAAGTGGCTAGGCCAGAAAAACAATCTGAGAAAAATGGGCTTGGGGGAAACCCAGCAGTATCGCCAAGCCCAGGGGCAGATGACTCCACACACAATGAAGATGCAACTAAGACAATGACATCAAGAGCTACCATCACTTCAACTTAAAGCCCAATATCTACAAACTGGCTGCATTGATCTTCCTGAATTTTCTCCCACTTCTAGCCCCATAAACTGTGAGCTCCTTGAGGGCAGAGACCATGGGAAGTTCTGTCCAATGCTTTAAAGTCCTAATCCATGTCCTTTTCTCATCAGGAACTATCCTGGTAAATGAACTTCAGGTTCACCTTTCATAGAAGTAATGCCATGAGAGGGGCACCCGGGTAGCTCAGTTGGTTAAGCAACTGACTTCGGCTCAGGTCATGATCTCACGGTTCGTGGGTTCGAGCCCTGCGTCGGGCTCTGTGCTGATAGCTTAGAGCCTGAAGCCCGATTCAGATTCTGTGTCTCCCTCTCTCTCTGACCCTCCCTTGCTTACGCTGTCTCTCTCTCTCTCAGAAATAAATAAAAACATTAAAAAAAAAAAAAAAGAAGAAGTAATGCCATGAGAAACAATTCAGTGTCATTATCAAGGGCTACTGGCATTGAGCTTCTCATTTTCTCCATAGGGAATAAGCGTTCTGGATGAGGAAGGAAGACTGAGCATAGCTGCAAAGCTGGAGAAGGTATGTGATCTCATGATCCAACTGTTTTGTTTTTTGCCCATTTCCTTTAGGGCAGAGAACCTCAAGAGTTCTCAACATGATTAAAGGGGTGTGTGTGTGTTTGTTATCAGGAACAGGACAAACCATCCAGATCTTCATGCCAGAACACCTGCTTGTAGCCTCACACCTGGATGAGTGGTGAGTCATTGGAAAAGCTGAGTCCTCTGACTTTCCTTTTGAGATCAGAGTCCACTATGCAGCTAGCATTTGCTGATCATGGAGCATGCAGACACTGTGCCTTTGCTATAAATGGAAGAAGAAAAATCCCAGAACCCATCCTCTCATTTTACAGATGGAGACCTGAGGCCCAGGTTCGGGTGTTCGAGTGATATGTCCAAAACCCCACAGCAAGCCAGTGGCACAACCAGGACCACATCATGGTTTCCCAACTTATAGTTTTTTCACTGTAGTAGCTATGGCAAAGTTTTCATTTTGCTCTTTGGAGGAGAAGGGAAAAAAAGGTAGGGAGCACATTATTAAGTTTTTGGATTCTCTGTAGACTTCAATAACTTCTGTTAACCTGGCCTCCATTATCCTGGCTGTGGTTGCCTTCCGTGGTTTCCTTTCTATGGAAAATCGGGTCCTAAGTCAATTTTTAGCTTTCAATTGGCTCAGGGTTCTTAACAGGGCTGGTGAAGTCCCCAAACGCATGGCTCAGGATCTCTCGGTCTGTAAACAGGCGGAAGGCAATCTGCTCACACTCTTGCTTGGTCCCACACTCAAAGAGACACCCAAACAAGCCCTCCTTTTCCAAAGCAGCCAAATCAGAGTAGCCACAGGGCCCGCAGTGCAAGATCCAGGGATGGGACCAGCAGGCAGCATCCAAGGGAGTCCGGTTGAGGTAGATGCCTAAGTTGGCCCTCCGCTTCTTACAGGCTGGGTGTGAGTACAAGAGCCATGATTTGGACAGTGGTCCAGCTTCCTGCTCCAGCCTTAGTGAGCTGTCTAGCAGAGGGCTCTGCTGAACGATAGGAGCATCTTTGCCATCAGGGTCCTGGCACCCATGTAGGATTTCCAGGGGCCGGAAACTCACCACACTGCCTTGGCAGCCATGTGGGGGCTCACAGAGCTGTTGGCTCAGGGCTGGTCTCTGAAAGCATTCACCACGGTCATCGCTGAAAGCCTCCGCCCGGCACCTGTTTGGAGTCCGGGCACTGCAATACAGCACGGGGTTGCCAGCCCACCCAGTCACCTCTGCCACTTCACACTCTACTGTTGCCGTGGGCTGAATGAGCCTGCCGTGGTGCCATGTGGCCCCTAGGTCATCACTGTAGATCATCAGGGAATGAGGCTTGGTTTTACATGGCAGCCGGAAGCAAAAGAACCAGTAAGGAATGTAGTAGGCATACGCAGGGATGACCAACCTCCCCGACTCCAGCTGGATGCCATGACCTGGGCCCACAGCAAATGTGGCCCAGCGCTTCACCTCTGCACCAATGACTTCTTCGGTCAGGTCCCTCACCTGGCTCCATGAGCAGCCAGAGTCTCGGCTGCAGATGAAGCAGAGTCGGGCTGCATTTCTGCCTGACAGGATCTGTTGACACTCGGTGACATGGCCTCGCACACAGATGAAGAATAGGAATACACAGCCGCTCTTCTGCTCCCACACAGGACAGGGGTTCATGGTTCGATGCCCAGGTAATGTGGCTGCCATCAATGGCATCAAGGGTCCCCACTAGACAAGGGGAAGGGGGAGAGAGCAGGAATGAAAGACTAATAGGAGTACATGAGAGTCATTAAAAGCATTTGTCTTTTTCAGTGATAAGAAATAAATGATATTAAAATCTATGAAATCATGAAGGCTCAAGTATTCACTAAATTCGCAAATATTATAGGATGATTTATAAGGCTGGGAAGAGGCAATGCTAGATATTGTGCATGCTGTCCCCTCCGTCTAGAACACTTCCTCACTTTGTCTAGATGCCCAATTCACCCTCCAAACTCAGAAGTCATCTCTTTTGTAAAGCTTTCTATGAACTCCCTCTTCTCCCCTCCTCTCCCCAAAGCAACTGGTAGCTCCCTCTTTGTACAACACAGAAGAATTATATAACTTATTATATAAAATCATATTTTAAAAAATTTTTAATGTTTATTTATTTTTGAGAGAAAGAGAGAGGAGCAGAGAGACACAGACACACAGAATCCAAAGCAGGCTCCAGACTCTGAGCTGTCAGCACAGAGCCTAATGCAGGGCTTGAACTCCTGAACTGTGAGATCATGACCTAGGCTGAAGTTGGACACTCAACTGACTGAGCCACCCAAGTGCCTCAATAATCATACTTTTTTATGTGACTGGCTCCCTTCCTAGATTATGAGTCTTTTGAGGGGTGCCCAGAACATGATAGGAGCTAAATAAATATTTTTTAAAAGAAAGAACAACCAAGAAAAATGGAAGGAAGAATAAAAAAAAAGAAAAAGAAAATAATGAAGAAAAGCAAAGCAAGGCGGACAAATATGAAATTTGTAAATAAAGGGAAATTTAAAACAAAGATTACCAAAGATTACTTTCCTTCCTCTACTATCCTGGGGAAGCAATGCATAACAATGGCATTAAGAACTCAAGCATTGAGTCAGAGATACCTAGTTCAAACCAGCCTTCATCACTTATTGTGTGACCTTAGGCAAGTCACTTAAACTTACTTCACCTCAAATTCTTCATCAGTTAAGTGGAAAATGTAACAACAAGCTCACACAGGAGTTGTTGTAAAGCTAAAATGAGATAATGCCTAATCAGACTTATTACAAAGAAAGGCCTAATCTCCTTAATAAATTTTTAAAACCAATTATAAATTGGTAAAAAAAAAAAAATTTTTTTTTACATATAAAAGAGAAAAGCAAATTAAAATGAAAATTGATGTAGTAACCTTTCACCTAACAAACTGGCAACAACATAAACTTTGACAGTATTCTGTTGGCAAAAATGTGAAGACACTCTCTTACATAGACCAAAGTGCAAAATGCTTCATTTATGTAGAGCATCTCAAAATTCCAGACACATCCATCCGTTTCCAGCACGCCCAATTCTGGGAATTTATCGTAAGGTATATCCACTCATCAAATTAAGTATATACAAGATTACTCATTGTGGTATTGCTTGGAACAGAAAAATACTGTGAACCCAAATATTCACCAACAGGGAACTGGTTACATGAACACACAATGCAAGAGAAGAAAAAAGAAAAAGGAAGGGCTCTACACCTTGAGATGGAAAGATCTCCCTAACATATTGCTAAATGAACAAAGCAAAGTACAGACCAGTGTATGCAGCATGTTACTTTTTGCATCAGAAATATGGAGGAAAAGGACTTCCCATAACAGTGAACTAGGTATTTGAACCAACCTTTCCACTGAGACTGGAAATGACAGATGAAATATTAAGACAAAAACATCTGGCTAAAAGCACCAGGGAGGAAACAAGACAATGAGGAATTATAGGCCAAGAACTGAGAGAAGTTCATTCAGAGCGGTTGGCCTGGTATTTCAAGTCCCATTTCCTCTCAGGGTATCTCTGCTAATTCTCAAAGAGATAACTGAAAAGCTGAGAAAGCTAAATGATTCTTTTGACAGCCTTATGGGGCTAGGAAGACAAAAATTTGGGGCCCTAGTAAACCCCATGCTCTAAGATGGAACTTTAAAGAGCTAAATGCAGAGCAAGGGTGAAATTGAAGTAGCCCAGCCTTCATGACCACCACTCTAGAAAACTGGCTGGCATTATCTACTGAAGTGGAACATAACCATACCTTATGATTCAGCAATTACATTTCTAGGCATAAACCCAGCAAAAATGCATGCACATAGTAGCAAAAACAAGTTCAAGAATGTTCAGAGCAGCCTGTACACAACAGTTTGGATAAACCTCAAAAATATTGAATAAAAGAAGCCAAACATAAGAATAAAGACTAAAAAGAAACAAAGCTAAACTCTAAAGCTATAAATAAGGATAGTAATTACCTCAGGGAAAGAGAAGGGGATAAGAGAAGTTCTGAGGTACTGGTAATATTCTATTTCTTGACCTAAGTGAAGAGTCCACAAGTATTGGCTTTGTCAGTTCACAGAGAAGACATCCATGTTTTGTACATTTGACATTTATTTTATGTTTTCTACATATGTGTTATCACTTCACATTATAAACGTTTTAAAGAGGAGTATTGGGGCGCTGGGTGGCTCAGTCAGTTACGTGTCCAACTTCAGCTCAGGTCATGATTTCACAGCTTTTGAGTTTGAGCCCCACGTCGGGCTCTGTGCTGGCAGCTCAGAGAGAGCCTGGAGCCTGGTTCAGATTCTGTGTCTCCCTCTCTCTCTTCTCCTCCACTGCTCATGCTCTGCCTCTCTCAAAAATAAATTTAAATAAATAAATAAATAAAGAGATAAAAGTTTTAAAGAGGAGTATTAACACTATATACTTGTATTTCTTTGTTTATGTAGGAAGAAGCACTAGAAGGATACATAAGATGCAATGGTGACAACCTTTGGGAAGGAGGAGACTAAGAATGGATACATACATTTTCATACTGTTTTATACCATGCATACTACATGAATGCATTAACTATGCAAAAAAAATTTAATTCCTGCGTAAAGGAGTAAAACATATTGTCAAGCAAAGCTCACATCATAAGAGTCATGAGGATCTAGAACTAAATGCCATCCCACAGAAGATTTTCCTCTAAGCTTTTTGGATAAAGGCCATTCAGTCTCTCCTTGCACTAGTCAAAGGACAGGAAAACTCACTCTCTCTGGGGCAGCCCATTCTATACCAGGGTGCCTTGTGCACTGTAAACACTTCAAACATAGGTACCAAAGTCAACTTAGCTATTGGCTAAGACTTAGTCATTGTGAAATCAGAAGCTCAATCATTATTACTGAGTGAGAGGAGAAAATGATTTGGGCCAGACAGGTCTAATATAAAGTTTACACGAAGCTGGAAGAAACAGTAACTAAAACATGAAAGTATCAGAATCTGAACAATCTCAAGCAGGTGGAGCAATGGGACATAAACAAGCAGAAGCTTTGACAGAGATAGAACAAATCTTGGGCTTAAAAATCTGAATGGAGAAGCATGATTAAAGAACAACAGGTATAATGGACAATAAGCATGATGAAAAATAACATTACTAATAATTAGGAAAATGCAAATCGAAACCACAAGGTATGACCTCATATCCACTAGGATGACTGCTATCAAACTAATAATACTAAGTGTTGGCAAGAATGTGGAGGAATTGGAACCCTGTACACTACTGGTGGGAATATATAATGGTACAGTCACTGTGACGAACAGCTTGGAGGCTCCTCAAAAAAATAAAAGTGGAATTACCATAAGATCCAATAATTCTGCTTCTAGGTATATTTATCCAAAAGAATTAAAAGCAAGGTCCTGAAGAGATATTTGCACAACCATGTTCATAGCAGTATTACTCACAATAGCTAAAAGAAAGGAGAACTGGGGACCCTGGGTGGCTCAGTTGATTAAGCGTCCAACTCTTATTTTGGCTCAGGTCATGATCTTATGGTTCATGGGTTCAAGCCCTGTATTGGGCTCGCACTGCAGGTGTGGGGCTTGCTTGGGATTCTCAATCTCTCTCTCTGCCCCTCCCCCACTCATGCTCTCTCTCTTTCTCTCTCTCAAAATAAGTAAATAAACCTAAAACAAAAAAAATGGTGGGAGAACCTAAGTGTCCATCAACAGATGGTTGGATAAACAAAATGTGGTATATACATATAATGGAATATTATTCAGCCTTAAAAAGGAAGGAAATCTTGTCACAGACTACAACACAAACGAACTTTCAAGACATTATGCTCAGTGAAATAAGCCAATCAAAAAAACTATAAATACTGTATGATTCCACTTATATGAGGCATCCAAAGTATCTAAAAACTCATAAAAAGAAGAATGGTGGTGGCTAGTGGGTGAGGCAGGGGGAAATGAGGGTTGTCCAAAGGGTATAAAGTAGCAGTCTAGATGAAAAAGTTCTAGAGATCTGTTGCACAACAATGTGCCTATAGTTAACAAAATTGCAATGTACACTTAAAATGGTTAAGAAGGAAAATTTAGGTATATCCTACTACAATTAAAATTTTTTTTTAATGTTTACTTATTTTTGAGAGGGAGAGAGACAGAGTGTGAGTGGAGGAGGGGCAGAGAGAGAAAGGGAGACACAGAATCCGACGTAACCTCCAGGCTCCAAGCAGTCAGCACAGGTCCCAGCGCAGAGCTCGAACTCACAAACTGTGAGATCATGACCTGAGCCAGAGTTGCACACTTAATGACTGAGCTACCCAGAAGCCCCTATCCTACTACAGTTTAAAAAAATGTTTAGGGGCACCTGGATGGCTCAGTCAGTTGGGCGTCTGACTTTGGCTCAGGTCATGATCTCACAGCTCATGTTTAAATAAACATTAAAAATTTAAAAAAATAAAAAACATATATAATTTTCTTAAAATCAGCAAATGTGAAAAAGATTTCAGAGGTTTTAGCTGATGGTTTACTTAACATTAGTCAACTGCATTATGCAGCTGCCAAAAAAATAAATGCTACTTTATGTTAGGCTTCATTAAAAGGATAAAAAACGGGATAGCCACCTCATTGCTGAGCTGGTCAATCTCTCCTTGGAGCCCTAAATTCAGAACACCGTTCTTTGAAAAAGGACACTGACATCCCAGACCAAATCCCAAAGACAGTAATCAAAGCTTTCAAGAGTCCAGAAACGAAATCAAGACTGTGGTCTTAAGAGCCACTAAAAGAATGAAGCTGGCAAGCCCCCAAATCAGAAGACTCAGAAGGTATGCATACTGCTTTCAGGTACATCAAAGAGCATTCTCTGCAAAAGGGGCTTTCTATTATGTATAGATTGGATGTCCTGGAAGCCAGAACAAGACCAATGGGTAATTATAGAGAAGTACAGGTTGTCTCACTCCAAAAAGTTAACAGTTGCCACAGGATTAATTTCCTCATCTGAGGAGTTGTGTAAGCAGCTCCTTTATAGAAGATGACTAATGTTGAATTCCTACTATGCAACTGCTATTATTATATTTTACAGACGATGAAACAGAGAAGAGTCAAATTACCAAGGTCACATGGCCAATCAGTGGTAGATCCTGCCCGACTCCAAAGCCATGTTCTTAACCCCTAAGATATTAGTAGCTACCAAGGGAATACAGAAGATCTCTGTACTGGGAAAGAAGCTAGGCTGATGATTCTTCTAACTTCAAGATTCTTCATATAGGCAAACCAGAGAATGGAAGGGATAAAATACAGAGAAGGGAGAATGAGTTCAAATGGACGCATCTGTGAATGTTTCTGAGGTTATGCAACAAGCATGGTCTGGTAAAAAGTGCTCAACAGCCCAAATGTTTGTGACAGAAAGCAAGGTAACACAACCATAGGCAATGCCTGACTACAAGCTAGGCTGCCCCGCTTGGCCTCTTTGGAGGCCAGTGAGTAATACAAGCAGAGGTTTGGTCTTGGGAAGCAGCTGTGAGGAAGGCTCATGATAAGATAGGGTGAAAGAGCAGGGACTGAAAGTTCCCCAAAGTAAACATCATTCCCACAAAGAAATGTGAGCAAGTCACCCAGAGCAGAGGCAGGGGTTGCTGGCAAGTCCCACATTTAGCAGAAAAGCATTTGCACTGTAGTAGAAAAAAAAGAGAGAAAAGAAAGGCATCCCTAGAGATGTGATGTTTTAATGGTGATATCTCCATGAGTAGAAAACTAGGGTAGGCTAGAGGGATTAGAGTGCCTATTATAAGATACATATGTTTGTTTGTTTACAAAAGACTCTCAAATCCATGGTCTCTTTTGATCCTCACTTCAGCCAGCTCTGCAAGAGAAAAGAGATCTGAAATAACCTTATACTCACAGGCCCAAGGGCAGCAATCATTCTTTGTCCTCTAAAAATGTAGTGAAAATGTGCTACTTAAGGGCGAGGGCTCCAGCACCAGCTCTGCTGCTTGGCAGGTGTGTGTCCAAGGCAAACCACTTTTAATCCTGTTTCCTCCTGAACAGTGGGGATATTATGTATCTCACATAAAACATGCAGGAGGAGGAAGACTGTGGTTATCCTTGCCTCTGACCATCTGCTAGTTGTGGTTCTGAACAAGCTACCTACCTTGGAATACCAGGATCCCTGACCAGAAAACTGGACTAACAATGCTTCCTTCCTTCTTTGGGTGACTTATAAGAACAAAAGAGAATGCGAGTGAAAAGCACACCACATGTTAGCTGAATTTGAATGAACCGTGGGGGCCTCTGGAATCAGAGATGGAATTTAAAGCCTGCTTCTGCTGCTTTATTACAGCTGTGTGACCTTGAGCACGTGGCAACCTCTCTGAGCTTCAGTTTCCTCATCTGTAAAATGTGACTGACAACCATGCCTATGTCACAGAGTGGCTACTGAGGATCTAATGTGCACCTAGCACACAGGAAGTACTCAGTAAGTGAGAGCCATTGCTTTTACTAGTTTTCTTCTTCCTCAGCTCCCACGCACGGCTCTTCCAGCACTGATGGGAAAGGGCACAGACCCTGAAGTGCTCTAAGCAATGCGGAGAGAGACTGAGGCTCAGAGCCAGATCTGGGATGAGTCACCTGTACCGAGTGCCCAGTCCTCAACCCTCGCCTCAGCACCAGGTGGAGAGCATCCTCATCCCGGCTTGTGGAGCGCTTCTCTGCAAAGGCCAGGAAGGTGTGGGTGGGGGGGATGTAGAGCAGGGCTGGGATCCGGTAGGTGATCCCTCTCTCGTCTTCCTGCTGGAACAGAGGGCTGTTGAAGGAGCACGATGTCACTTCTTCCATGACCTCTGCAAGGATAGGAGGCAGCTAAATATGTGTCCATACCCAAACGGTGGCCTGCGTGCAAGTTCTGCTCTATCATTCCATTTCTGGAGATCGCATACAAGGAGGCTCTGACATACTCAAATGTTTACTTTTTTGTACAAAGGTAATATCATGGTCAAAACAGAACAAAGCAAGCAATACACATGCTCAGTGAACAAATCTATCCTCCACACTCTGTGGAAATCCTATGCAGCCTGTGTTAGTATGTCTTTCCAGAGATTCCACGTGTGCCGCTGCCAAGCATCCAGGAGTAATATCAGCCTGGATGGTTTCCCATGTCAATTTCTGTGGAGGCTTTAAGCCATTCGGATAATATAAATATAAATCCAAATCCATATGAGGAAATGCCTTGGTTAAGAATTCTCTGGAGAAACTTTTCCTCTCTATTAGTGCCTAAGATAAGAGGCAATCTTTGTCATCTCTGTGTCAGCAGTGAGAATTCTTTTTGCCTGGTCCACCCCACCAGAGGATGCAGACTTTCAAGGCACCTAGCTTCATGCAGCGATCTCAGTTCCAATGAGAGTATACAACCCATGTGGGCCCATAGTTTCATTCACTGAAACAGCAAATCTACAAAAGCCCAGACTTCTAGGCAAGTGAGAGCAGCAAACATCCAGGGCAGCTGAGGTCAGGTTAAGGGGCTACCTGGTCTGGTTTTCAGTTTACTCTTGGTTTCTAGGTCCCTGGGAATTCCTCTTACTTTCTTGCAGTTTCAGCCATAAAGGACTTTGTTATATCTTATCTACAAAGTTACCGGTTAGCTAGCCTGTCATATGCTGAAAATATAAGTCTCCAGGTACATTTCTCAAAGAAAATCAGGTGTTCTACTTCTCAGAGGCTGGAAAACGGAATCAAGCCAGACAGAACCAGGCTTATAATTTTTTTTTTTTTGTCTTTCACCATCTGATATAAATCACTTGTAAAAATTATCAGATTATAAAAACAAGGCCCAGAAGGCTTTATTCATTTATTTAGTAAATATTTCCGGGTGCCCACTCCAAGTCAGGCCATAAGGTAGGTGCTGAGGCAACAGAAAGGAATCATAAGTCCCTGCCCTCAAGAAACTCCCATCCAAGTGTGGGACACAGACACATATGGACAATTACAATATCATGCAATAAGTGCCACATTAGAGGTCAACCTGAGAGCATGTAGGAAAACAGAAAAAGGATCTGTCTAGATCAGGGCAGCAGAGGATTTCTGGAGGGGAAATAACTGAGTCAACTGAACTCCTGCCTCATATCCTCATGCTCTGTGCCTAGAACATTCTTCTTTCACATAACCACAGAGTTCACTCCCTAAACTCCTTTAGCTCTGTTCCAATGTCATCTAATCTATGAGGCCTTCCCTGACAACTTCCCTACCTCTCTCTATCCCCTCTCTCTGCTCTCTTCTCCATGCCACTTACATCCAGATTATACTTGTTTAATATATACTACGGAACAGAAGCTCCATAAAGGTCAGAGATATGTCTCTTCTATTCACTGCTACACCATTATACTTAGAACCATGCCTGGTAATTGATAGGCACTTGACAAATTATCTACTGAATGACTGAATGAGAGAGCTGTATCTTAAAGGATGAACAGTGGGTCAGCCTACTGAAGGGTGAAAAGGGCAGAGGGGGTGAATGCAAAAAGCCTACAAATGACAGAAAACAGTGAGCTGCGGGGACTGTTGGCATGCAGCATGACTAGAACAGAATGCAAAAGTGGGACTGAAGGGGTCAGCAGAATCCAGGTCCTGGGAGGCTTTGCTACCTTATTAAGGTGTTTATCCCACAGAGAGGGAGCCACTCAAGAGTTTTTCGCAGAGGGATGGCATGATCAAGTATGCATTTTGGACCAATCTCCCAGGTAGCCTGTGGGCAACAAACTGAAAGAAAAAGTTGCACTGCTTTTGGCCACAGCTGCCTGGTGTCAATCAAGACAAACTTATCCAAAGGCATATCAATGATTCATTGGTCACTTGTTTCTAACTTAAAGAAAGAAGAACCATGGCTCATTATTGTGAGGGGAATGAGGAGTTAGCCTCCAGGGTCCAGAAGAAAAGCCTCCTCTCACTCCAATTCTGTGCTCTCAGTAGCAGAATTGAAAAGCAAGTGGGAATTGTCTTCTTCACACAGGACTACAGCACACCTCTCTCTCCTCAACTCAGGCTCTCCTGCCAGGGAGGATCAAGCTTTCTTAAGTAAAGATCTGTCCCTGAGCCAAGCTGGTGTGAAGGGTAAGAACAAAGGATTTGGACCCCACTAGGACTACATGACCTTGGCCATGTTATTTAACTTTCTTAATATTTCAGGATCTCATATATAAAATTTAGTAGAGCTGTTGAGAGAATTAAGCTGAAAAGTTAAAGTGGATGTTATAGAGCCTATGCCATAGTATGAGCTCAATATATGGCAGTCATTATTTTAGACTGTCAATCACTACATGTTCTACAGTTGACTCTTGGACAACACAGGGATTTAGGAGTGCTGACCCCCACTCTGGCAGTCAAAACTTCCTGTATCACTTCTGACTCCCCCAAAAACTTAACTACGAATAGCCTACTGTTGATGGGAGCCTTACCAATAACATAAATAATTAACACATATTTTGTATGTATATATGTATTATATACTGTATTCTTACAATAATGTCAAAGAAAAGAAAATGTTACAAAATCACAAGTTAGAGAAAAAACATTTATAGTATTATACTGTATTTATTGGAAAAAAAATTCTTGTATAACTGAAACTGTGCAATTCAAACCCGTGTTGTTCAAGGGTTAAGGGTAGTCTTATTCCTTGAAACCTATGTATAGTGGTGGTGATGATGATGACGATGATGATGATGATAACAGTTACAACTCTTTTTCTTACAAGTATTTAAATCTTTCTACGCCTCTGGGAAAGATCATATTTAAACTCTCATAAGCCCACACATTAATTATGAGTGAATACCACACTGTTAATGATCAGTCAACACGTGATTATTAGTTAACACCCAGGAATTCTCTGGGTGATAATAATAAAGCACAAGATAGGCACAGAGTGGGGAGGAGCAACTAGGAAAAAGGAGAGGGAGAGGAAGTGGGGAGCACACCAAAGCGGAAGCACAGCTTCTCATATGGGGCTTGATTCATGTCCCACCTATACTTCCATGTGATCCTGTGCTGGTCACTTAGTGTCTCTAGGTCTTGGGACGCCTATGGTTGTAAAACATGGATAATATCTATATAAGATGACCAATATGGAGAACTACCCAAAAGTGCTTTATAAACTTTAAAGCACTGTATAAGTATTTTAACTTTTGATGTCTTTACAATTTCACTTATGGCTTTGCTATCGCTATAACAATTAGAATCACTATCATTTTTTGTTAATTATGGTTATATTGATCACAGTGATGGCAGTGGTTAAGTAGCATAGACGATGACTGGCATTGAAACTCAAACTGTTTCACACAAAGCATATACTGGGAACTAAGGATAGAGAAGAATTAGATACAGTTCTGCTTTGGAGTTGTTCATTTTAGCAGAGAACTCAATTTATTAATTGTTACTCCATATAATCCTCCCTGCTCTCTTACTGGGAGAGAGTATAGTATAGCCTGGACTTTGAAGTGTGACGTGCTTTGACAGTTACGAGCAAGTCACTTTATCTCTGAGTCTGTTTTCTCACTTGTAATGAGGATAATGTCACCTATTTCTCAGCATAAAAGAACAACGTAATTCCAAAGACCCCAATTAATTCAGTGCAGCAGGCATCCTCCAGTGAACCCCAGAAGGAGGCCTCCCTAATTCATTTATTTATTCCTAACAATATTTAAAGAGCACCCATCCTTTGTCAGGCCTTTGGAGATCCAGTACTCCAAACCCCTCTCATTGTACACAGGGGAAAACTCAGGCCCACGGAGGGGAATAAGCTTTTATTAGGCCACTTAAGTCAGTAACAGCAAACCTGGACCAAGATTCAGGTCTCCTAAGTTCCAGCTCGGGACTCTCTACGACCCATACAGCCCTTTCTAGTAAGGGCTGCCCCTGCCCCTGTTCCCTTTCGTCTCTAAAATGGCAATCCTACGGTTTAGGTTTGGCTTCCTTGGAAGGAAATACAAAAATAGACTAGCCAAGAATACTCTGGCCATGTCTGAATTCCTGGCTCACTGGAGGACTCTGACTCAATCCTCCCCTCAGACTGGATTTTCTAAACCCAGACGGAGCCGCCGAACCTGTCCTCACACTCATAGCGCCCCACTTTTCGGGTCCATCTGCAGTGTCGCAGCCCCGCTCACCTTCGCGGGACCCCGGCTCCTCCATCTCTCTCGGAGCAGAGCTGGGCGCCGGGCAGCTCTCAGGTCTCGGACACCGCAGCGTGGGAGAATGAGCTACGGAGGAGGGAGAGAGAGAGACTGCGGAGGACACGGAAGCAAGCCACGAAAACTGAAGAAAAAGGGCGACACAGCCACAGACAGGCGGCAAGACCGACAGACCCCTGACGCCTAGACTTCCCCGCTGGGAAGCGAAGGCCGGGACGCGCGGAATCGGCACCNCCTGCCGCCGCCGCAGTCCGTCCTTTCTCGCGCGCTCAGCCCTGTCCCAGACACCGCGCGGACCTGCCCCTTGCTCTCCCCGACCGCTATCAGCTCCAGCTCAGGTACTAGGCTTACCTCGGCTCCCATGGGCCGCGCAGCAACCTGGCTTCGCCCCCACGCTTCCATTTCCTCCCCCTTCCTTCCTCCCCTCAGTCCCCAAGCCCCACGCTCGTATCATTGGTTGCTTGTCGGCTCATAGGTATCACCGCCTAAAACTTCCCCGAACAGCCTGAGAGTCCAGCAAAGGTTCCGGCCTGCAAGAGAGAACTCCACAAAAAGGACCAGAGATCCAGAGCATTAGACGAGCCCCTCAGCCTTAAAAAAAATAAAAATTATGTTGTTTTGTACGTCTGTACATGATTATAATATTGAGAATATTTTCCTTGCTGGGGGAAAGTGTGCTTCGTACAAGGCCTCATGAGGAGAGCATACGAAATACACATGGATTCCTTCAGACTCCACTTGTGTCTTTTTCTTTTATAATCCAATGTGTCCTAACTACACATAATAAAATTTAGCTGTGAGTGCAACTATAATGCTGAGTCCCGTGAGTCCTTGGAGTCTAGGAGTGGTCTTGGGAACCCTTAACCAAATACCATATTTAGTTTTAAAACTTGTAAAACAATACTATATATTGTTAATGGACACGTACATATGAAGAAAATGCATAGGAATAATAAATACTAAATTCAGGGGAGTAGTTCTTGAGAGTGCAGGGAGTAGGACATGATTAAAGATACCTAAGGGACTTCAACTGTATTGGTAATTTTTTAAGGTGGTTCACTTTTATTATTCTGTAAACATTATTATTTGTCTAAAATATTTTTTTAAAGACTGGCTTATACAAAGTCCTAGGGTTCTTCACCCAGACGTCTCCAAACTCACAATCACCAATTCTGTAGATCAATCACCACGTCAATTTTAGAAAAATATCTAAAGCTAATGCCAAATTTCTCAATTCTTCTTTGACTGGTGGTCTTGGTCTTATGCCTGAGGCAGTGAGTTGCAATCTCTATACCTGGAGGTGAAAAGATCTTGTCTCAAATCTGGACTTCCCACTCCCTAGCTCAGTGACCTTGGCAAGTTATTCAACTCCTGTGCCTCAGTTTCCTCAACTGTAAAACGGGCATACTTTGCACTAGTCCTCAGTTACGGCTCAGATGAAACAGGTTTCACTTCCTGTAACCTCCTAGGCCTCCATGCTAAAAGTCACTTCTCTTCCAGCCTTCACAGCACTTTACAGATGACTTCTGAAGAGTTTTGTTTGCCACTCCATTGGCCACTCTGATTAATCTGACAGAAATGGGACCTAATCCATTCTAATAGAATACTATCAACAAAACTCCCAAGTAACAGGATGAGACCAATTTGCAGAGCTGACCTTAACCATACCCAAGGGCCAGCACTCAACTAGCTAGATAAACAAACAACATAAAAAAACAAAACCAACCAACCATAAGCCATCAAGGTCTGCCTCAGAAAGCTAGGTGGCATTCTCGAATTTCTGAATTGACCTTACACCTGGCTTGAGGCATTAATCCGGGTATGGAGGATGTATTAGTGTTTGGAGACTCTACTGGGTCCACAAGGAAGTCAAGAACAATTCTATCATCCATAACCACATTGGAGAGTGAGCTGAGGTTCACCCGAATGCCTTCCAGGGGTGAGGTGGTATCATTGTTGTCTTCAGCTAAAGTCAGGGAAGAATTTCATATCAACATTTCAAATAGGATGACTCTCAAGATAGGGATAACTTCTTGCAGAACGTGTATAAATAAATTAGCAAACCCTCCAGGAAGCTCCCCTATGTAACTAAAGGCAGCTTCATCTTGGAGGAATCTCTATGGTCATCTGAGGGCTACCTGATCTAACAGTGGTGCTTCCTTAAACAATTGAAGGTTGCTTACGACCCTCCCTATGGTACAAGGCACCGTGTTTTGGGAGGGGGCAGCAAGTTAATGCCTGACTTCCACACAGAAAGGACAGTCCTGAGGGCATATGTGATACCCCTGTTTACAACTGTTGGGATCTCCTAACTGGGATCGATATCATTCAGGGAACACAGGTCAACGGTGTCACTAATGAGGCCTCCTGGTACCTAGTAGGCTTCAGAGTCCCCATCCACTTAGTATGATTGAAACCAGTCCTTATTTTTGGAAAGACGGTCTGATGGGAGTTGGCCCAAACTGTCCCATATGTCCACACAAGAAAACAGGGCAATTGCTACAAGAATGAGGGTGAAGGAGACATGCAGAGGTTGTGCGTTTTACGGAGAGGAATAGGAGCTGCAAGTGCACCTGATGTTTCTGATAGTCATTCCCTTTAACCTACTGAGAAGTCTATCAAATTGTAGTCAGAGCCATCTAGTAGGGGATGTCAAACCCAGTAGTCAGTCAAAGTTAAGGAGTTTGCAACAGCTTGGTAGAGTTGTACTAGGCCACTTTCCATTGAAAGGCTCCAGGGGTGACTCTTTTTCCAAATGTCATGATCTAGGACCATGTGAAACCAATGGGAGAATCCAGGTGTCTGAAACAGAATTCAGTGAGAACCAGAGTTCAATGTGGCTAGGCTGCCATCTGGAAGTTGTAGCAACCAGGTTGGCCTGGGGATGCTGTTAGGGCAAAGATAACATCATGCCTAACAATGGTCAGGGCTGAATACAGACTTTTCAGAATAAATCTACATGACACTCTCCAATCCCTCTCATTTTGATCACTACCTCATAAGCAGCAATGAGAGTTAATTTTATGTGTCAATTTGACTGGGACACGGGGTCCCCAGATATTTGATTAAGCATCACTCTAGGTATGTCTGAGGGTGCTCCTTGATCAGATTACTATTTGACTCTGTAGATTCAGTAAAGCAAACTGCCCTGTGAAAAAAAGGTGGGGTTCATCTAATCTATTGGAGACCTGAATAGGACAAAGTTAGGGTAAGGGAGAATTCACTCTGTCTGCCTCTTCAAGCCAGGACATGGGTCCTTTCCTACTCCTGAACTGGAATTTATACTATCAGTTCTCTGGGTCCTTAGGCCTTTGGATTCAGATTGGAACTACACCACTGGCTGTCCCGGGTCTCCAGCTTGCAGACAGCAGATCATGGAACTTTTCAGCCTCCATAATCATGTTACCCATTTTCTTATAGCACATCTCTTTATATATTCACGAACATATTGGTTCTTCTTTTATGGAGAATCTTAATGCTGCAGTAAAGAGTAAGTGACCGCTTTCTGGGGACAGCAACATTCAGTCGCCAAACTGCTTTACAAAGGTGTATTGCCCAGGACAAGATAAGTGAAGTAGTCAGAAATCTTTTGCCTATATGCTGTTTACTGAGTAGGCTGTCCCAACATTCAACAATATTCGTTGTCTGTGGATGGAGGAGTGAAAGTCAATCCAATACCTTGATTATCAGCCTTCTGTTGAGTGGTTTTCAACATTGTTTCAACAATAGCTCAGGGGCACCTGGGTGGCTCAGTCATTTAAGTGTCCAACTTTGGCTCAGGTCATGATCTCATGGTTCATGGGTTCAAGCCCCTGCATCAGGCTCTGTGCTGACAACTAGCTCAGAGCCTGGAGGCTCTTTTCAGATTCTGTGTCTCCCTCTCTCTCTGACCCTCACCCGTTTGTGCTGTCTCTCTCTCTCTCTCTCAAAAATAAATTTTAAAAAAACAACATAAAAAAATTTTAAACAATAGCTCAGTAGTAGCCTCCTGGCTGTCCAACTTTTTAAAAGGGTGTACTTGGTGCCTGCAAAGGATATGTGGCACTACTATACTAGGAGATGGGCCCACTACTCCACCAGTCATCAAGTTCTCACCTAAAGCTGTTGATTTTCCTTTCTCACCTCTTAGGATTCTGTATTTTGTTAAATTACTCAAGAGGAAATAGGAACCACTTCTCTATATGCAGTAGTCCCTGAATGGGAGACTTAGAAGCTTTCACACTTCAATTGAATGTATAATTGCTGTCAATAACATTACGGTGAAAGCCATACAACAGTAACATCGAACGAGTTTAGAAGCTCCCCTACAGTTATTTTAATTTTCCTTTCCTACCACAGACTTTGTCCAAACCCTGCCAGGTGAATTCAGGCTCTCCTCCCAGCCCCACCCCCCACTATGGGCACTCAGACCAAGCAATCTGAGACCGATATTGGAAAGCATAGACACAGCCACCAAGAGATCATGCTCTATTACAGACAAGAGTTTGAGGACATCATGGGAGTAGGAGAGGCTAGCCTGCAGGGGGCAGCTGGGTCAGCGGGAAGGTCTCTTCTCTGACTCCTGCTTCAGGGTCAGTGCTGCTTCTTCACTTGTGTGCCTCTTGGTCTTGACGAGCACCTAGGGTTCAGCGGCTGCCATTTTTGTTTTGTTTGCCCACCTTGCATACTACCATGGATCTGCCCCACAGTCCTTGGTACTTCTGACCATCCCTGTGCCCGGGGCTTCCTGTGCCCAGGGGACCAAACAGGATGGTGACTTAGATGCTTATATTCAACAGAACTGTAAAAAGGGAGTCCCTCTCGTCCTCAAAGATCCCCAGCATAAATAGCTTCTTTCCTTGAAACAGAGGGAGAAAAGGATAAGGGGTTGTAGAGGGAGATTGGCCTTATGCTAGTAAACAAGGTCATGTATTTACTTTTATTTCAAATGGCTACCTGCTTGGACACAACAAACTCCTAATATATGTGGTCCATTCAAACTCTGTATCTTTATTGCTGACACCATTTATTTCACCTTCAGGGAACCCTCTACTCATCATTCACAGCCAGAGAGCCTTTAGCTGGGGCCACAGGTTTGCTGCCTTGTGAAAACATCCTTTCCTCCTCCTATCCAGAAAAGAGTGAACAACAACCTAAGTACCATTTGGGCAATGTGTTTCAATCCTACCTCTTGCTGTTTAGCCTCAAAATATTAACAGGTGGGACAGTGAAGGATCCTCACCTACGCACTCAGCAGCATTTACTGCCAGACCCCAGGTTATTTTCTAACATCCCCTCACCTGACCCATGACCTTGCTCTTTTAGAAAGGCATGTCTACCTGGATCCCATCCTTGTTACCCAAACTGTCAGAGTAGTCTATGAAAGGGCTACAATTTTATCCTACTTGCAACTAACAGGTTAGTCTACTATTTTATCATGGATACTGGTAGAAGATATGAGACTTCCAGACCAAAGACAAAGAAGTTTTACACTTACAGGAAGCAACGTGAGCATGTTTGTGCTAGTTCTCCAACCCCCCCTCCCCAACAAAAGTGACTTGGGATAGGTCTACATGGATGCCTCCATATTCAGGGGGATGTGTGATAGGAAAAGAATCCTGAGCTTGGGAGATTCAACATTTTTATAAAAGTGCAAAGTAGGGAAGAGACATTATTTCAATTCTCAAGATTGCTTATTGCTAGAAGAACACTAAGATATGACCCAGGAAGTGGTCAGGGTCTTATATTCACATGAAGCAAGAACATGCAGGGGTGCTCAGGGCTCATGCTAGACTACTTCTCCTAACAGGTTTTCATTCTCCACTGGGTTACCTTCAACAGCATTATAAACCAAATCCAAAGAATTAAGAGCTTAAATACTATTCAATACTCATCAATGGTTTCTCACTGTCACAGGGTTTGTCACAAGGAACTCTCTCCCAAAAGGCCAAAGCTCTCTCACAGCAGCCAAGATCCCTGCAAAAAGTTCCCAGTCCTTTACTGTGGTCTCTGAACCACAGTTGGCCTGATAAGACTGTGGGAGGAGTTTGGCTGTAAGACAACTCAACAGTTGTCATTCTTCCTTAATAAGCATTCTGTACCCGAATCCCTTCTCTCCCAAGCAAACCAGCTAACATTCTGAAAATTCACCTGGTTTCTGCCCACAAAAGTAGGGAATTTCCCTCTTTTCATGCTCCTGCAGGTGTGTGTCTCTGCAACTGCTGTCTGAAAGGGGAAGGAACCTGCTACCCACTCACGATGAATATTAGTGTCAGTAGTTACAATAGGGTAGAGAGCAAAGGCTAGCAGATCAGTGAGGAAGTCCACTAATGGTGGCATTAGCCATCTGGAAGGTAAGCAACAACCAGGGCACCTTCTGAGCAACTAACTGCCTCTGAACCTACTTCCCCAGTACTGAGAGCTTGCACCGTCTCTCCAATCCTCCTCATATCTCTAACAGACAATAATGTATTTAAACGTATTTATGGATTTCCGAAGAGGCGAAGATGGTGGAACAGCATGGACTTTTTTTGTGTGTCTTGCATCCCTGAAATACAATCAGATCAACACTAAACCATCCTGCCCACCTAGAAAACTGATTTGAGGATTAACACAACAATCTGCACAACCTGAACCACAGAATCACCAGGTATGTGGCGCGGAGAGGTGAACTGGGGGAGAGAAGTCGCAGAGGGGAGGGAGCTGTTTTTGATTTCAGAGAGAGAATGGGAAAAACACCCATCCAAAAAGCAGCTGGAGAGAAAATGGAAACGTGGAAACAGCCACAGGGAGCGAACTAAAAAGGGAGGAGAAAGGAGAGGGTTTAAATTCCATTAAGACTCTATAAACAAGGGGATCACAGAGTCTGAAACTCGGCCGCTCGATACCTGGCAGTGCTCTGGTGAGAAGGGCGAATTCCCAGGAGCAGAGTCAAGTCCGGGGGTCTTTGGGCCACATGGGGAGAGGCGGTTTCCCTGCTGGGAGGACTCCTCACAGGCAAAGGTCCTAGTGGATCCTGGAGAACAACCACATTCACTGGTGCTGGAACAAGGTCCTTAAGGGTGAAGCCTGGTGCAAGATGTGCGTGGTGATTTTCCATAATCCCTGAAGGGCTGCTGCTACACAATTGCGTGAACTTTTTCTGAGGCAGGCTGACGCCCAGGTGCCGTCGCTGGGCATCAGCAGCAGCACGGTCCCACAAATGTTCCTGGATGCAGCCAGCACCCAGCCATTGCTTGTGGAGACCCTCCTGCAGAGGGGCAGAACGGGTCAAAGCCACAGACCCCCAGAAGTAAGGGGTTGGGAAAAACAGCCGCATCTGAGATAAAACTCAGGAGGTTGGTGCCGCCCAGCAGCCTGACGGCTTGGTCATGGACAGAGTAAAAGCGCGGAGTGGACAGAAGTCAGAGACAGACTTCTAATGGGGGGGAACAGAGTTCGGATACTAGAGACTGGGGACCCATGTGACGCCATTTTTACCCCGCAGGCGCATGTGCATACACACCTACAAACTCCACAAGGATCCACCCCCAGTAAGATAAGCAGCGCCATCTAGTGGAGCACACAAACGTTACACTAAGTCCCGGTCAACTAAGCCAACCTCCGTCTTCAGGAACACCCCAAATCGCTCTGTCTGCTTAGTTTACAGGCTTCATACTTTGACTTCTAGGGGAAAAAATGATGTAATTTCAATCATATTTCACTGTTTGCTGGTCCATCTATTCGATTTTTTTTCTTTTTCGTTTTTCTTTTTCTTGAATACAAAAAGAAACGTTTTTTATTTTCTATTTTTATCAAAAATATTTTTAATTTTTCCTACTATATTTTTACTGTTTTATAAATTTTTCAAATTCTATTTTACTTCCATCATCTCATTTTATTCATTTTTTTCAAATTTTCAAAAGTTTTCCTTCCCCCCCCCTTTTAATTCTCTAATCTATCAAGCCCCTTTCAACAGCCAGACCAAAACATACCTAGGATCTTGCATCATTTACTTGATTTTTTATTATGTGTGTTTTTAATTTTTTAATTTTAATATTTTTATTTTTAACCTCATCAATTCCTTTTCTTCCTTCAAAATGATGAAATGAAGGAATTCACCCCAAAAGAAAGAGCAGGAAGAAACGACAGCCAGGGACTTAACCAACAGATAAAAGCAAGATGTATGAACCAGAATTTAGAATTGCGATAATAAGAATACTAGCTGGGGTTGAAAATAGATTAGAATTCCCTTCTGAGGAGATAAAAGTAGTAAAAGCTAGTCAGGATGAAGTAAAAATGCTATAACTGAGATGCAATCTCAAATGGATGCCAAGGTGGCAAGGATGGGTGAGGCAGAACAGCGAAACAGCGATATAGAGGGCAAACTTATGGAGAATAATAAAGCAGAGAGAAAGTGGGAGACTAAGGCAAAAAGCACAATTTAAGATTAGAGAAATCAGTGACTCATTAAAAAGGAACAACATTAGAATCATAGGTGTCCCAGAAGATGAAGAGAGAGATAAAGGGGTAGAAGGTTATGTGAGCAAATCATAATGGAAAACTTTCCTTATCTGGGGAAAGACACAGACATCAAAATTAAGGAAGCACAGAGGACTCCCATGAGATTCAACAAAAACCAACCATCAATAGGCATATCATAGTCAAATTCACAAAATACTCATGCAAGGAAAAAATCATGAATGCTGCAAGGGAAAAAAGTCCTTAACCTATGAGGGAAAACAGATTAGGTTTGCAGTAGACCTATCCACAGAAACTTGGCAGGCCAGAAAGGAGCGGCAGGATATATTCAATGTGCTGAATTGGAAAAATACACAGTCAAGAATTCTTTGTCCAGCAAAGCTGTCATTCAAAATAGAAGGACAGATTAAAAGTTTCCCAAACAAAAATTAGAGGGGTTTGTGACCACTAAAGCAGCCTTGCAAGAAATTTTAAGGGGGACTCTCTGAGGGGAGAAAAGGCGGGAAAAATAAATAAAGACCAAAAGCAACAAAGACTACAAAGGACCAGAGAACACCACCAGACACTCCAACTCTACAAGAAACATAATGGCAATAGTCATATCTTTCAGTACTCACTCTAAATGTCAATGGACTAAATGCTCCAATCAAAAGCCACAGGGTAACAGAAAGGATAAGAAAACAAGATCCATCTATATGCTGTTTACAAGAGACCCACTTTAGACTTAAAGACTTTAGACTTCAGATGGAAAGGAAGGGGATAGAGAACCATCTAGCATGCTGATGGTTGACAAAAGAAAGCCAGAGTAGCCATACTTAAACAATCTAGACTTTAGAATAAAAACTGTAAAAAGGATGAAGAAGGGCATTATATCACAATTAAGAGGGTCTATCCACAAAGTGGACCTAACAATTGTAAACATTTATGCTCCAAATGTGAGATCACCCAAATATGTAAATCAATTAATCACAAACATAAACTCATTGATAATAATACCATAATATTAGGGGACTTCAACACCCCACTTATAGCAATGGACTGATAATCTAATCAGAAAATCGACAAGTAAACAATGGTTTTGAATGACACACTGCACCAGATGGATTTAACAGATATATTCACCCTAAAGCAGCAGAATATACAGTCTTCTCCAGTGCACATGGAACATTCTCCAGAATAGATCACATGCTAAGACACAAATCAGCCCTCAACAAGTACAAAAAGATTGAGATCATACCATGCATATTTTCAGACTACAGTGCTATGAAACTCGAAATCAACCACAAGAAAAAATTTGGAGAGGTAACAAATACTTGGAGAAGAATTAAGGGGCTAACTGAAAAGTTAAAGAGGAAATTAAAAAGTACATGGAAGCCAATGAAAATAATAATAACACAGGCCAAAACCTCTGGGACGCAGCAAAGATGGTGATAAGAGGAAGGTATATAGCAATCCAGGCCTTCCTAAAGAAGGAAGGAAGATCTCAGATACACAACCTAACCTTACACCTCAAAGAGCTAGAAAAAGAACAGCAAATAAAACCCAAAATGAGCAGAAGGCAGGAAATAATAGATTAGAAGAGAAATCAACGCTACTGAAACCAAAAAAACAGTAGAACAGATCAATGAAACCAGAAGCTAATTCTTTGAAAAAATTAACAAAATTGATAAACCTCTAGCCCATTTGATCAAAAAAACAAAGGACCCAAATAAATAAAACCAAGAATGAAAGAGGAGAGATCACAACCAACACAGCAGAAAAAGAAAAAAACAATAGGAAGAGAATATTATGAGCAATTATATGCCAATAAAATGGGCAATTTCTGGAAGAAATGGACAAATTCCTAGAAACATATAAATTACCAAAACTGAAACAGGAGGAAACAGAAAATTTGAGCAGACTCATAACCAGTAAAGAAATTGAATTAGTAATCAAAAATCTCCCAAAAAACAAGAGTCCAGGGCCAGATGGCTTTCCAGGGGAATTGTACCAAACATTTAAGAAAGAGTTAACACCTATTCTCTTGAAGCTGTTCCAAAAGGGAGAAAGGGAAGGAAAACTTCCAAACTCTTTCTATGAAGCCAGCATTCCTTTGACTCCAAACCCAGACAAAGACCCCACTAAAAAGGAGAACT
The DNA here is from genome assembly GCF_008692635.1 of Crocuta crocuta. Classification (NCBI taxonomy): domain Eukaryota; kingdom Metazoa; phylum Chordata; class Mammalia; order Carnivora; family Hyaenidae; genus Crocuta; species Crocuta crocuta. The sequence continues at coordinate 1,658,890 of NW_027527824.1, forward strand.
ATAGACAAATTTCTCTGATGAACATAGATGCAAAAATCCTCAACAAGAATATTAGCCAACTGGATCCAACAATACATCAAAAAAATTATTCACCACAACCAAGTGGAATTTATACCTAGAAAGCAGAGCTGGTTCAATATCCGCAAAACAATCAATGTGATTCATCACAACAATAAAAGAAAGGACAAGAACCACATGATCCTCTCAACAGATGCAGAGAAAAGCATTTGACAAAATACAGCACCCTTTCTTGATAAAAACCCTCAAGAAATTCAGGATAGAAGAATCATACCTTGAGATCATAAAAGCCATATGTAAAAGACCAAATGCTAATATCAACCTCAATGGGGAAAAACTGAGACTTTCCCCCTAAGGTCAGGAACAAGACAGGGATGTCCACTCTCACCACTGTTATTCAACATAGTGTTGAAGTCTTAGCCACAGCAATCAGACAACACAAAGAACTAAAAGGCATCCAAATTGGCCAGGAGGAGGTCAAACTTTCACTCTTCACAGATGACGTGATACTCAATGTGGAAAACCCAAAAGATTCCTCCAAAAAACTGCTAGAACTGGTCCATGAATTCAGCAAAGTGGCAGGATATAAAATCACGCACAGAAATTGGTTGCATTCCTATACACCAATAATGAAGCAACAGAAAAAGAAATCAAGGAATCAATCCCATTTACGATTGCACCTAAAACCATAAAACACATAGGAATAAATCTAACCAAAGAGGTGGAAAATCTATCCACTGAAAACTATAGAAAGCTTATGAAAGAAACTGAAGAAGACACAAAGACATGGAAAAACATTCCATGCTTCTGGATTGGAAGAACAAATAAATTTGTATGGAACCACAAAAGACCCCGAATATCCAAAGCAATCTTGAAAAAGAAAATCGAAACTGGAGGCATCAGAATCCCGGACTTCAAGCCGTATTACAAAACTGTAATCATCAAGACAGTATAGTACTGGTATAAAAACAGACACTCAGATCAATGGAACAGAATAGAGAACCCAGAAATGGACCCACACACGTATGGCCAAATGATCTTTGATAAAGCAGGAAAGAAATAAAGACAGTCTCTTCAGCAAGTGGTTATGGGAAAATTGGACAGCAACATGCAGAAGAATGAACCTGGACCACTTTCTTACACCATACACAAAAATAAACTCAAAATGAATGAAACAGGAAGCCATCAAAATCCTTGGGGAGAAAGCAGGCAAAAACCTCTTTGACCTTGGCTGCAGCAACTTCTTACTCAACATGTCTCCAGAGGCAAGGAAAACAAAAGCAAAAATGGACTATTGGGACCTTATCAAAATAAAAAGCTTCTGCACAACAAAGGAAACAATTAGCAAAACTAAAAGGCAACCGATGGAATGGAAGAAGATATTTGCAAACAACATATCAATAGAAGGTTAGTATCCAAAAATCTATAAAGAACTTATCAAACTCAATACCCAAAAAACAAAGAATTCAGTGAATATATAGGCAAAATACATGAATAGACACTTCTCCAAAGAAGACATCTACATGGCCAACCAACACATTGAAAATATGCTCAACATCACTCATCATCAGGGAAATACAAATCAAAACACAATGAGACACCACCTCACACCTGTCAGATGGCTAACATTAACAACTCAGGTAATGACAGATGTTGGGGAGGAGGCAGAGAAAGAGGATCTTTTTTGTACTTTTGGTGGGAATGCAAACTGGCATAGCCACTGGAAAACAGTATGGAGGTTCCTCAAAAAATTAAAAATAGAACTACCCTATGGCCCAGCAATTGCACTCCTAGGTACTAATCCAAGGGATACAGGTGTGCTGTTTTGAAGGGGCACATGCACCCCAATGTTTATAGCAGCACTATCAACAATAGCCAAAGTATGGAAAGGGCCCAAATGTCCATTAATAGATGAATGGGTAAAGAAGATGTGGTGTATATATATATATACAATGGAGTATTACTCGGCAATCAAAAAGAATGAAATCTTGCCATTTGCAACTGCGTGGAGGGGATTATAAGTGAAATTAGTCAGAGGAAGACAAATATCATGACTTCACTCATATGAGGACTTAAGATACAGAACAGATGAACATAAGGGAAGGGGAAGCAAAAATAATATAAAAACAGGGAGGAAGGGAGGCAAAGCATAAGAGACTCTTAAATACAGAGAACAAACAGAGGGTTGCTAGAGGGGTTGTGGGAGGGAGCATGGGCTAAATGGGTAAGGGGCATTAAGGAATCTACTCCTGAAATCATTGCTGTACTATATGCTAACTTGGATATAGAAATTGAAAAAATAAGAAATTTGGGGAAAAAAAGAGGTTATGAATCCTTGCAATTATTCTTAAAGTAGTTGTGGATATAAGAAGTCATCTGAGCTGAGCATATGTACTGTTGGGCTTGGTTGTTAAGAATATTCTATTCCATGAGGCTGTCTGTAGGAACAGGATAAATTCTACAAAGAATATTGTGATTTAGCAGTTTTTCTTAGATAGTTTCTATCAGGGAGACAAAGTTTGGGGTAGGGAGAGATAAGGTAAACAGTTGGTGAGACAAAAGGATCTCAATTGAGGAGGAACCAGGACCCAGAGAAAAATGTAACTGGTGTATTCAAAGGAACTCTGCATTTTTTGCCATTCTATCAGGTTGTTTCAGAACAAAGCAAAGACTGTTTCTAAAACAAATATATATAAATGCACCAAACACTAAATACATATTAGTAGTTGAAATTTACAAATAATATGAGATCCCTTTCCCCACTCTTCTTACAGTCTTATATATTTTGGAAGATGCTAGTCCATCCTAGGTGCATGTGGGGAGTTAACAGCCAGGAGGAAAATGTGATAGGGCTCAGAGTTCCTGGTGGGAGGGGTGCTGTAGACCTACTAAAGAGAAAGACCAGCCAAGCAGCACTCAAAAAACAGGCTGGGGTGACCACTGGCCACTGTAGGTGCTGAAAGCCGGTGAGATGTGTTCTGTAGCCTCATAAACCCATGCTGAGGCTTGAGCCTGTTCAAGTGGCAGGAAACCGTCCTAAAATACCACAAGTGGGATGGGGGGGCGGGAAAAGGGGCTGACCAACTGCCACACGTGGCTGGGCTGCTAACCCACTTCTTAGAAAACCACACTGCCTCAAATGGTTTCTGGAGTCAGGGGAAAACCTTAAGAGATCCATACAGTTTATGAAATCTCAGTGGGGTTTATGGGCAGATTTAAGGGATTACAGGGCTTTTTCAAAATATTCCTAAGAAGTATTTTCTATGTGGACAAGTCTGGGGGTAAAGGAGCCTAAATCATCTCAAAAGATACATGATCCAAAACTTCTTTGACAGGGTCAGACTCTTCTCAGAGAAGAAATAAGATTTGCTGGAGGTGACACGTTAGAATAAAGTTGGAAAACAACCCAGGTTTCTGGTCTTTCAACTTGAGGACCTACTTTTCCCTCCTTTCCCCAAACTCACTCCTCCCTTGGAATAGTTGAGAAACTGGAAAACATCTTCTAACAGGAAAACAGTTAAAATGTTTATACTATGATAGATCATACAACTATTAAAAATGAGTTTGGGGGCACCCAGGTGGCACAGTTGGTTAAGTGTCCGACTTCGGCTCAGGTCATGATCTCATGGTTCGTGGGTTTGAGCCCCGTGTCAGGCTCTGTGCTGACAACCAGTTCAAAGCCTGGAACCTGTTTCAGAGTCTGTGTCTCCCTCTCTCTCTGACCCTCCCCTGCTCATGCTGTCTCTCTCTCAGAAATAAAACATTAAAAAAATTTTTTTGAAAATGAGTTTGACCCGGGGTGGCTGGCTGGCTCCGTTAGTAGAGCATATGACTCTTGGTCTTGGGGTCATGAGTTCAAGGCCCACGTTGGGTTTACTTAAAAAAAAAAAATTTTTTTTTTTTTAATTAAAAACAAAAATGAGTTTGACCGATATATAATGACAGGGAAAGTACCTAAGAAATATTGTTAAAAAAAAAAAAAAAGATACAGGTAGGGGAAGAGAGCAGGAAAAAACAAAAACTGTAGAACATATTTCAACATAATTCAGTTTTTGTAAAAAAAAAAAAAACATGTATTTGTGATGTAAAGAAAAACGTACACCTGGTATGACAGAACTCAAAGGAGTCGTCATGGAGAGGGTCATTCCCTAGGCCCACTAGCCCTGGGACCCTTGTGTCTAATAGCAACTCCTTCATTGTAAAAGTATGATTATATATTGTTATATACATCTAATTATACACTTTCAAAAGCTCTGCAGCTGACAGAATAGAACTATCACCTTAAAAAAATTCTTTTTTAAAAGAAAAAAGGAAACTAGAAGCTCAGAGAATTACATTACTTACCCAAGGTTTATAAGAGTAAAGAGTATAGAATCCAAGGCTTCAGCTCCCTATCCAGTTATGTTCCATAATCCCCATTGTGTGGCACTAGACAGGACAACATTCCCATAGGAAAATGTAATAAGCGTAATTTCTTATAAACTGAAATAGTTTTAAGTACTAGGCTCAGCTGGAATTGTACTTTTGTAAGCCAGAGGAACAATATTCCTATAGGTCACAGGATTTGGACAAGTGCTCAGTCTTTCTCTGACCATACTGGGAAAACACTGGAAAAGATGCCACCTCACAACTGTGGAGCCAGACAAACCAGGTTTAAATCCCAACTCTAATACTAGCTGTATGACAAAGTATTCAATTTCTGTGCCTCAGTTTAATCATCTATAAAATGGGGATAGTAACAGTCCCTATTTCTTAGGACTGCTGTGAGCATTGGAGAGTTAATACATGTCAAATACTTGGAATACTGGCTGGGCACAAAGTATTGAGTGTCATTACTGTTATCCCTGGAAAGCTAGCAGTTCCTCACCAACAGGTTTGCACAGGTTTCTGACTAGTAAAACCGCCTAGAAAACAAAAGGAACCTATAGCAGTAAGCCTGTTAACACTTGCTGCTCTGTTCGTTCCTTCCATCAAGACTATGACTCCATTTTTTTCACATCTTCTTTCCTTTTATTGAAAAAAATTTTAGAAAATGGCAGTTAATAAAGGACACAAACAAATCAACAGGTATTTACTAGTGGAAAACATAGACAATATAAAACTAAAAATGCCACTGGCTTCTTTAATTGGTTAAAAGCACAAAATGTAACAGGCAGAAGGTCTGTTTTAAACAAATTAAAAAGCTGTGTTGTTTTTTTTTTCCAATTCTCCCCCAAGTCAGATATATACACACCCACAAAAATGGTGTGAAGGAAAGCTGTCATACACAAGAAGTTGTATCCTGAAGTAAGAGAAATAGCTGTTGAAACAGGAATTAACACAATAAAGTCAGCAATAGGTTAACAATTTTAAAAATTGAGTCTTCAAATGCTGCATGGCACAAAGCTATACGATATAAAGTACTGCTGGGTAGGAAGGAAGTCTGTATGGCTGCTAGCAAAAAATGCTTTTCCAGAAAAGCAAATCAAAACAACACAATCAGCAGACCTAGTAGGCTAAAGCTAGATATCAGAGCTACAACTTCTCATATCTGAACTAGAAAAATCCTATTGATCCAGAATGGACTAAAATTTCAGGACAAAACAGGGACATTTTTAACATATCTTACTTTATCCATTTTAAGTTCTCTGTTTCCTTCTCCCTCACCCCGAAATTCAGCATAATCCAGCAGAAAGACGGCTACTTTTAGAATTGGCTATTTTATTTTTCTTTCTGTGGCAAGACTGTCGTGGAGCCTGGATATTTCAGGCTCGTATGCATCCATGACCAGTGTCCCGCTGTGGTCAAAAAACTTAGCAATGGACTTGGTGAACTCAGCCTCTCGCTGCTGCTTTGTTCTTCCACTGATGAAGGTCAACTTCAGAGTGTATTTGTCATCAAACCTAAGCAAAGATAATAAATCAAAAACCAAACATAGAGATTCAACTCGTAACACTAGAGTATCAACTGTTTTGAAGAAATGACTGAGCTGGCTACTGGCGCTGTGTGTAGGTCACACACACAGATCTTGAAAAAAAAAAAAAAATCCAGGGGTTCCTAATTGCCTTCAAGATACAAGTTCTGATCCATTGGTATCTGCCTTATTTACTGTGCACCATCTTTACCTTGTCATAGACTGTGATATGGACCATCTCCTCTTACTTTCCATTTATTACGCTAGAAGGATCTTCCTAGTAGACATTTCTCTCCAATCTCACCAGACTAGTTCCCATTTGTTAACATTAGGGCATAAAGTTTTCTGGGAAAGCCTTCCCAAACTGGGTCAGATGTCTCACCTTTGTCATACACTGGACCATCAATTATCAACTCAAACACTAAGCACCTATCAGATGCCAGGTCTAATGACAGTCTCCCATGCAGTCAATGAAATTATCTACTGAAATGATGTTTGTGTATCTGTCCGTGCTCTTCATTAAACACAGAGATTCTTAAGGACAAGAATTCTGTCTTTTTGTTTTCTGTTCTTAGGTTGGCACTTGGTATACCAACAATCAAATTTTTATGATTAAATGAAGAACTCATGGTTTCATTGATGTTCACCAATTCCAGGCTGCTTGGTGCTTATTCCCTATATTCAATCTAGTTCCAGATTCTACCCTTATTCCAGGCCAGAGGATATCTTTTACTACATGAATTCCAGAGATTCCTTCCTTATACCTTAAGGTACCTTGAAGGCCTTTGCTATATCCACCCATTCAAAGTGTTAATAAAAATCAACCTCTGGCAGGCTGAGTTCCTCCCCTGACCATGACCTGTTTGTTTCTGTCTCCATTTAATTAGGGCACATTCAGCAGATTGTCAAGCTGTTATTATCTTTAGAGGAAGGAACTGCTTTGTTCTTCCACTGAAGAAGCGTGTTTCTCCATGTTTAAAATTGGAAAACTACCACATAGTTTTCAAGATCACTGTCATGGTTATAACAATACCTATTATTAACCAGTGCTCAAAAAATCATAGCTCAACAAATTATTGTCTAAGAAATAACAACTCTTGGTAAGGATATGAAGAAAAAATAACACTTGTGGACTATTGGTGGGAATGTAAATTGGTGTTGCCACTGTGGAAAACAGTATAAAATTCCTCCAAAAATTAAAAATAGAATTATCATACGATCTAGTAATTCCACTACTTGGTATTTACCCTCCTCCTCCAAAATGAAAGCACTAATTTGAAACAGCCCTATATTTATTGCAACATTATTTAGAAGACCCAAGATATGGAAGCAGCCCAAGTGTATATTAATAAATGGATAAGAAAGTCACAAAAAAAGGGATGAGATCCTGTCATTTGAGACAGACAATATGGATTTTATGGGTATTATGCTAAATGAAAAAAGAGAAAGACAAATACATCATGTCACTTATAGTGGAATCTAAACAAAACAAATGAATAAACAAACAAAAAGCAGAATCAGACCTATAAATACAGAGGAAAAAATCTAATGGTTGCCAGAGGGGATGTAGCTGGGGTGATGGGCAAAATAGGCGAAGGGGTGTGGGAGAAACAGGCTTCCAGTTAAGGAATAAGTAACAGGGACAAAAGGCACAGGAGAGGGATTATAGTCAATATAATGTGACAGCACTGCATGGTGACAGATGGCAGCTGCATTTGTGGTGAACTACCTACAGAGCTGTTGAATCACTATGCTGTACACCTGAAATTAATAGAACACCATGTGTCAACCACACTAAAAAAATAAAATAAAATAAACAAACAAAAAAACTTGGCTAGCCAGTTATTCCCAACCTAAATAGCTATGAGTCAAGGTCTTTAAAGTATTTTCAACACCTCAAAATTTTTCTCAAACTCCAGCCAACTACTGTTAGTTGATTTCACAGTAATTTGAGGACTCTGAGGCCCAGTTCTACTGGCAGTTCCATGACTTTGATGGTAGGACATGACCTGATGAGTTGTGATCTGATGCACTTTAGAAATAACTACCCATTAATATTTTATTACTACATGTTATATAACTTACATATAATTACATAATATAACAATTATATCTAACATATTTCCAGGAAAATATAAATGTTATTATATAATAATTACATAATATTTATTCAGACCAACTACACGTCAGGCAGTTTCAGATGCTAAAAATATGCAGCAGTGAACACAACAGACAAAGCTGTGCCTTTTGGGATTTTTACTTTGGTGTATATGAAAGAACCAACAATAAAACAAAAAAATACGTCCTTTTAAATATAGTAGGCAGGAAAAGGGTCCACTAAGCAGATATTTAAGCAGAGCCCTAAAGAAGGAAGAACAAGCTATCTGGAAAAAGAATAATCCAAGCAAGGAAGCAGCAAATGCAATAGCCCTAGGCAAAAACACGCCTGGAATGTCTGAAGAACACAATAGAATGAGAGGAGAGCTGAGAGAAATAAGGGGTGTGTGCACATATGTGTGTGGGGTGTAGAGAATAGATGAGTACAGACTTCTAAGCTGGGCTTAGGAGTTTAGATTTTTTTTCAGAGTGACAGGGTTTTGAACGGAGGACTGAGTTGATGTGCCTTATGTTCTAAAAAGATCACTCTGCCTGTTGTACTGGAAATAGACTGAGCAGGGAGAGCAGCTGTGGAGGTCCATGAGGACATTATTACAGTGACCTAACTGAGAGATGCGGGTAGCAGTAGCGATGGCAAATGATCAGACTAAATATATTTAGAAGACAGAGCTGACACGATTTGCTGACAGACTACTGCAAAGACTGAGAGAGGAGTCAAAATGACTGAGTATTGGCCAAAGTAAGTAGGAGGATGGAAGTGCCATTTATTGGGATGGGAAAACTGGGGGTAGAACAGGTTTGGATGAAGGATAGCGGGGTTAGGTTAGGTTTTGAATATGTTAATTTTGAAATGCTAAATAGGATCCAATGTCAAACAAAAGTGGAGTTCAGGACAGAGATCTAGATTTAGAGATCTTTATCATAAAGATGGTATTTAAAGTCTTCAAAGTCTACATATATTATACTTAGAGACTATAGACAGAGAAGAAGTGCTAGGAACAAGCACTAGTGGCATTTCAAATTTAGAGCTGTTCTTCAAATGCTGAAGAATCATAAAGTAGACTAAAAAGGCAGATATTAAGGTAATAAGAAAATTAGGAGATTATAGTATCCTAGAAGCCTAGTTTAAAAAACAAGTGTAACAAGGAGAGAGCGATTCACTGTCAAATGTTGGTTGAATATGAGGAGGAAAGAGAAAATAAAGACAAACAGATCCAAGAGATACAGAGAGAAGAAATGGAGAGCAGAGAAATAAAAAGATCATGTGAGGAGAATAAGGAGAACAAAACCACTTTCTTTTAGTTGGAAGAAATTACAGCGTGTTTGTATGCCATAAGATATGACCCAGCAGAGAGGGAAACATCAAGTAAATAAGAAGGGAGAGAACCTAGTGGACAAATGGAGAGGTGGTTTTAGATGGGAACCTAGGAAGAAACAGACTGATAGGTACCACAAGCAGGTAATGACGAGAGACTTCTGACTGCTTTGATCTTCTCAGCAACAAAAGAAGCAGAGTAAATATGGGAGAGAAGGATAGATTTGAAGACAAAGGAGAAGGTATGAAAGACGCTTTAGGACAGTGAGAGTAACGGGACTACAGAAATGCCATGGAATCAAAGATGGGTAAGGAGGAAGTAAGACAATGAGGGACAAAAGGGACAGTGAAAACGTGGGAGGCTCGATGGATTAGAGATGCCAGTGAGGCCGAAGAACCACCTGGACAAGAGAACTGAAAAATAAGAAGCAATGGTCATAGAGTGGGATACCGAAATTGAAACTATGAAGGTAATTAGTTACCAGTATCAGCAAGGTTTAGGATATGTCCAGGGAAATAAGTGTGTAAGACATGGTAGAAAACAAGATCATCAGAGGAGAGGCCAGAGAACAGAATCATCAACTATTTGGATAATGAAATCACCGATACTTCCAAAGAAGCTATGTTAGAGAGAGTGTCAATGAGCCAGGAGCTATCTTCAAGGAAGAGAAGAGAGTCTATATTTAAGTGCAATGAGAAGGAACAGAGGTGGCATACTTCCTCACCACAGGCAAGAATAATGTGGCAGCTGGTAAAAATCAGCGGAGAACCTGGAAAAAACCAGAACCCTTGTGCACTGCTAGTGGGATTGAAAGTGGTGCAGCTCTTACAGAAAACTGTCTGGCAATTCCTCAAGCAGTTAAAAGAGTTACTGTAATGACACAACAATTCCTCTCTTAGGTACGTTACCTGAGGAATAAAAATGTTATGTCCCCACAAAAACTTGTAGGTGAACTGTTTATAGCAACATTATTCATAACAGCTAAAAGGTGGAAACGACTCAAATGTCCATCCACTGATAAATGGATAAACAAAATGTGGTGTAGCCATGTAACGGAATATTTGGCAAAGAAAGGAATATTGATACATGCTACATCATGGGTGAATCTTGGAAACATAATGCCAAGTGAAAGAAGCCAGTCACAAAAGAGCATATATGATTCCACTCACATGAAACATCAGAAATAGAGAAATCTATAGAGACAGAAAGTAGATTAATGGTGACTGAAGGCTGAAGGAATTTGGGGAGGGGTGGGGGGTGGATAGCTAAAGGGTAGAGGGTTTCTTTTTGAGATGATAAAAATGCTCTAAAGTTAGCTGTGGTGATAGTTGCAATATGTAAAAACATACCAGAAACCAATGACCTGTACACTTAAATGTGTGAACTGTATGGTATGTGAACTGTATCTCAATAAAGCTGTCAAAGAAATTCACTGTGTATGAATGTATGTATGCATGAAATGAAATGGGTGAATGAAAATAATGAAATCAAGACACTGCTAGGGTCTAGAATTCTACAACTGTTTTAGGGGCCTGGCACAAGGGATAGATTTATGATGGCTGGGTCAAGGGGCAGCTGGGAGCCCTGCCAGGAAGAGAACCCAGCTGGAACATCAGAATGGCGTTCTGCTCCTCCTAAAAGGCACCTGCACAAGCTGGTAATGAAGGCTGTTTGGCATTGGTGTTATGCTTATCTTCATATATGTGAATAACTGTGCTCATAATTTGATAGCCTACTATGTGCTAGAACTGTCCCATGTGGTTTTAGGATAGTGACTAAAAGCGTGAGCTCTGGGCTCAGATGTGGGCTAGAATACTGCTGGAATTCACTTTTGGGCTCTAGGAATTAAACACTTTGGGTCTGTGTTCTTACCTATAAAATGGGTGGTTCTAAGATTTAAATGAGATAATGCACTTGGCACAATATGCAGTATATGGTTAATGCTCCACCAACGTTTGCTATTTTTATACTTCGTATATATACCAGCTGGTATCTTTCCAACAATTCTGAGTCATTCTTGATCCAATTTTGACTAAAGCTCAAATAGTTTACATGATATACCAAAAGTCACATACCTAGAAAGAGAGGAGCTGGAACTTAAACTCAGCTCTGGATACCTAAAAAGACCTCAGGTGTCAGCTGTACAAAGTTATACCCATGGCTGGTCAGGAACATGGAAAGGTGATTCTCTGAATTGCCCAGTGCATTGCTGCAAAAATTTCTGATTGCACAGACTGCAGTCAAGATCACAGATCATAGAAGCTATATGGGTCTCTTAAAGATAATTCACTTCACACCTCTGGCATTCTTAGTTCTACATTCTAATTGGCTCTGTTTACTGGCCACAGGAAAGAGACTCATTCTTCATCTTTCTATCAAAGTACTTTCTTCCACACAGTGTATCTTCAGAGCACTTCTGTGATAATACAACCTCAGACATACAATGCTAGGAAAAACCTTGTAGACCATGCATATCCCTTTCTTCATTTTGCATGACTAGCACTATGATCTGCATGGAGAAAGCATACAATAAAATAGTCTGTTGTTGAAAATGACTCAACTCCCAGAGAGAATCCAACAGCAGAATTTAAGGGTCTGTGAAGATAGTCGTACCTTTTGAGACTGGAGGACAGTTGCCAAATATCATCAGGATCCATTCCTGTAGGATCTTTCCTGTGGGCCACAAGAAAGATGCTCTTCTCCTTATATGAGGTATAAATGGTCAGGATTCCCATCATCACAAAATAGGTTCAGATAAAGTTAAGGAAAACACACACACACACAGACAAAAGAAATAAACTGACAAGGGCTATGACAACTTTCATAATGAATAGTCCTAGAAGACAGTTTTATCTTGCTGCGAAACACTGAAAATTTAGCTATTTCATTTTCATCCTAATGTTTTATATATATATGTATTTATATATACATATGTATTTAGTTATCAAGCACAGAGAAGTCACTACCAATATATATATAGAACTGACATGATTATAAAAATAACAAGATCACATTTGCTTTAAACACCAACAAATGAAATTTCATCATGGTAGTTCTCTTGGGAGGTCATATATTTATACTAATGTTGTTTTCATTGTTTAAACCTCTTTTGGAATTCCTTTGGGGACTGTCTCCAGAACCTATAGCATATTCTCTGGAACTACCTTAATGGTGAAAAAATTCACACTGGGATGATTTATCTGATTACTGTAAGAAGTCAAGGTGCCGGGGCACCTGGGTGGCTCAGTTGATTGAGCATCTGGCTTCGGCTCAGGTCATCTCATGGTTTGTGGGTTTGAGCCCCACATCAGGCTCTGTGCTGACAGCTCACAGCCTGAAGCCTGTCTTTGGATTCTGTGTCTCCCTCTTTCTCTGAACCTCCCCTGCTCACGCTCTTTTTCTCTCTCTCAAAAATAAAAAAAAAAAAAGAAGTCAAGGTGCCAATTCTGGGACTATGATTTGGGATCAATTTTGATAATACCATTTTTAATCAGGGCCTACTTTATTAAATGGCTTGCTGTAAGAAAAATTCCCAAAGTACATTTTTTTTTTAGAAATATTTCAGAGACACCTGGGTCGCTTAGTTGGTTAAGCATCTGCCTCTTGACTTCAGCTCAGGTTATGATCTCACAGTCATGAGTTTAAGCCCCACAGTAGGCTCTCCGCTGGGCGTGGAGCCTGCTTAAGTTTCCCTCTCTCCTTCTTTTACTGCCCCTCTCCGGCTTCCATGCACACAAGCATGAGTTCACTTGTTCTCTCTCCCCACCTCCCCAAAAAAATCTTTATAATTCTGAATATGTATTGCCCATATATGTAACTGATCAGCATTCAAACAGACTCCAGTAAGTTAAGTTCTTTTTAGCCCAAGATCACAAAACAACTTGCATTTCAAACCTAGGTCCTCCAACTCCAGAATAGGATTTAATTCCACTGTAATACAAGCCACCCCTCTACTCATGCTCACTAACTCCCAGTCCAGCCCTTCAGCTTCAAGGAAACCTGAATCTCCAAAATTTGATCTTTCCCTAATATCCTGGAATGAGTGTCTTAGAGCAGACTGGGTCTAATGGGAATGCAGCAGGCTAGAAATGAGAAGAACTGGGTCTCACTATAATGTGTGTTTTGCTATTAGGCACTCACACATGGATTATAATGACCTCTATATTAATAACTAAACAGAATTAAAGATAAAATAACCACATTAAATCTAAAATAACAATGATAATTACTACCTACAATCACAGATGCCCATGGCTCATAATGTTAAATTCTAACACTAGCAGGCCCCAGAATTTATTTTTTGTAGGGAGCGGGGAGGATGATCAGTAGAGATTTTAATAAACAGTCACTAGAGTACAAACCTGAACATAAATGAAGGATATGATACGACACACAAAGCCAAAACAGGCTTAGATTCTGGAAATGGGTGCATATAATCCCAGATCAAAGCCACTATGGCAAAGAAACAGGAGATGGTACAGATGGTGAGGCGACCGTCAATCAGACCAAAATTCTCCACATACTTGTACTTTTCCAGAAGTACCTAGTTAAAAGAACAAGGAATCAAGCTTAAAGAATTGCTTCCTTCCTAGTACCTGTTTTTTAGTCTTGATTTCTATGTAAAAGTTATGTTAAGGATCATATAAATTACGAAGTAGTTCTCTCCAATCAGGATTTCACCACTCTAAGCAAAAAAAGACTCAAGCTGTTCACAATGATCCCAGAGGAAAAGGCTCATTAACTTCTCATACATTTTTTTTTAATCCTCAACTTTTTTCCCCAAAATGAGGAAAAAGTTTCTCTTCCCTTTTAAACTATAGAGATGACCAATAATGAATTAATATTCTATATTCTCCTTAACTCTGTTGGCTCTAGGCTAATTAAATTAAAAAACAATAGACTACCAGCTTTCTGCAATTCAAAAATTAGAGAATTTGACAGAAACTTGAAGTAGCTAACATTTTAACACATATTCCCTACATATAATGTAAGGAATTTAGAAACTGCTTTATGGCTCAATTCCTACAACTCAAAACTATGGTCATTCCAAGTTGCAGATGAAAAAGATCTGTAGATGTGCCATAAGCAGTAGATATACTAACAGACTCCCACCTCAGAAAATACCTTTTGGGCGTCCCTGGGTGGCTCAGTTGGTTAAACATCCAGCTTTGGCTCAGGTCATGATCTCGCGGTCTGTGAGTTCAAGCCCCATGGTGGGCTCTGTGCTGACAACTCAGAGCCCAGAGCCTGCTTTGGATTCCGTGTCTCTCTCTCTCTCTGTCCCTCCCCTACTTGGACTCTGTCTCCCTCTCTCTCAAAAATAAAAATGTTAAAAAAAAAAAAAAAAAGAAAATACCTTTTTGGCAGAATCATCCAAAGAATTCTTCACAGCTGATCCATCCCATTTGTCAATTTTTACAGGCTTATCATCAATTTTCCACTGTAAAACAGAAAAGTTGTGCATCAAGAGGCATGGCATCTTACTGAAAGTAGAAGAACTACTTCCTTAAGTGTTTAAAAATCAACACAGGCCCCAACAGTGTCACTTTAGTTAAAGACTCAAGTCAGTAAACTAAGACCTAGTACCTAACCTAACTGCAGTTTCAACTCTCCAGAAATATATCCAGTCAACACAAGAATTTCCTGGTCAACATTAGGAAATTTACTGATAGGCTCCTTCGACTGTCTTTAGTGCGAGCTTGCTTAAAACTAAAATTATTTGCTAATAATTTCCTTTTTCCCACTCCCTCTCTCACTTTAAAACTCTTGGTTTCTGTAGCCTTTTGCAGCTTCCCTCTACCCACAAGATGGGATGCTGCCTGACTCATGAATCAACTAATCAAGCCAATTAGATCTTTCAAATTTATTTGCTTGTAGTTTGTATTTAAGAGGAACATCTTCAAGTACACATAACATTTACTCTTCATCCTTGGATGTTAGACAGCTAAAAGACAAAACACTTAAAAATGAAATTGAAGAAGACTAGGTCACTAGGATCCGGTGGTACTGATATGATGTTGCCAGTCTCTGTGCTGGAAAGCTCCATCTGCAAGCCTCAAACCAGAACACTTACATGGGCTACAGAGACTACAGTTTGAACTCACATATCCCATTCCCATTTTACCCAAATGTGGGAACAGGGAAGAATTCCACTGCTCATCCTTTCATTCTGTGACCAGAAAACTCAGACAATATACATCCGTGGACTTTCGGACACTAACAAGATGAGGAAGGTCTCTTTTAATACATCTTCATCAGCTAACAACTTTTATATTTTACCAGTATGTCTTAAATGTAGGAAAACCGCAAATCCAGTGTAGTCTGATGGAAGGAACATTTTGAATTAAAAATCAAGTCCTATTATCAGTTAGTTATAGGACTTTGGGCAAACCCTATTTCAATTTCTCTTATCTACAAAGCTTCAGAAAGGTTTTCCTTTACTGTGCTAGTTAGAAGCAAGTGACTATCTCACACATTGCTGGTAGAAATTCAAAACAGTGTAACACCTACTAAGGCAATTTAGCACCTTGGATTCCACTTCCAGGAATTTGTCCATATCTACACACACAGGAAATAATATACAAGACTACTTACTGCAGCAGCGTTTATAACAGCAAAAAGTAACCCAAGTACTCAATTTCAGGGGACTGGTTAAACAATATCCTATATTCCCCTTCAACTGGTAAAATTATGCATTCAGTCCTGTGAGTCCTTCCAGTGAATCACTCTAACAAGTAGACTTAGGGATCCCTGATACAGGCAGTATTGCCAATTAAGATTCAGCAATGCTGTGACTTCACATAATTCCTCTTTCCCTCCTGCATAGTATAGAAACAGGTAAACTGAGCCAAATCAACAATCACTGGCATCAACTTTAAGATCATTGCTATTGTCAATTCCACTCCTCTGACACTACTTTTATCCCCTTTTGGCTGATTTTTTAAAATACTTATCTCTGTAAAAAATGTTTACATTCTTATTTCTTAATTTTCAGTTTTTGGCATTCAATCTATTGACTTCTCACAAAAAGAGAAGAAAGTGAGCCATTTCATCCCCTGCCACAATCGCATTAACTTTTCCTGCTCCTCCCTCCCCCACCATCTTTTTAATACAATCATAGTAGATCACTAGTGGTTTGGTCTTAGACCTTAATTTTGGCTAGATTATTTGAACTGTACCTTATAACCATAAATGCTATTCACAGATGAGTCATGTATTATACTAGGATTACTTTTTCTTTCTTCATAGCTTTTTGTTTTCCTTGGTGCTACCGTTGTTTTGGTTGTTGTTCTCAATCAATGTATTTATCACCAGTATAGTGATATTTCGAATTCTCTCCCATTTAAATTTCCTGTCAATATGATCCAGATGGCCAACAGACACATGAAACGATGCTCAGCCTCCCTCCTCATCAGGGAAATACAAATCAAAACCACACTGAGATACCACCTCACAGCAGTCAGAGTGGCTAAAATTAGCAAATCAGAAAACTCTAGATGCTGGTGAGGATGTGGAGAAACGGGCACCCTCCTACACTGTTGGTGGGAATGTAAACTGGTGCAGCCCCTCTGGAAAACAGTGTGGAGGTTCCTCAGGAAACTAACAATAGAACTCCCCTATGACCCAGCAATAGCACTGCTAGGAATTTACCCAAGGGATACAGGAGTGCTGAGGCATAGGAGCACACGTACCCCAAGGTTCATAGCAGCACTCTCAACAATAGCCAAAACATGGAAAGAGCCTAAGTGTCCATCAACGGACGAATGGATCAAGAAGATGTGGTTTCTCTATACCATGGAATACTACATGGCAATGAGAAAAAATGAAATCTGGCCATGTGTAGCAACATGGATGGACCTTGAGGGTGTTATGCTGAGTGAAATAAGTCAGGCAGAGAAGGACAAATACCATATGTTTGCACGTATAGGAGGATTAGGAGGAACTTAACGGAGGACCGTGGGGGAGAAGAAGGGGGGAAATAGTGGGGGAGGAGGAGAGAGGCAAACCATGAGAGACTCTTGAATGCTGAGAACAAACTGAGGACTGATGGGTGCGGGGACGGGGAGGGGAGAGATAGGCATGAAGGAGGGCACTTGTGGGGATGAGCACTGGGTGTTATATGGAAACCAACTTGACAATAAACTATTTGTAAAAAATAAATAAATAAATAATTTCTTGTCAATATGTGTGAAAGTATTCAGCACTCTTGAATTTCATCTTTTTGGAATAATCGGTTTTAGAGCCTCCTGACCTGCTTTGATCTGTGAGGACTGCTTTCTAGGCTTGCTGGATAGCTGTCACCCTGGAATTTCCCTTTGCTACCACCCTGGGGGTTCCCATACTCTTGGGCTGGACTCCTTTTTCTTAGATACTGTGTCTTACTCTTTTCTTGGTTTACTATTCCCTTGACCTGGTGAACATGTCCTCTAGTGGCTTCCTTGAAAAATGCACATGGGAAATAAACTTTGAGACTACATATCTATTCTACCCTCACAATTAAGAGAAATGATTCCTCTTCAAAAATTTTAAAGTTTTATTCCATTGTCTCAAGAGGTTATGGGACTCCTGAGATTCCTGAAGCCGTTCTGATTCCTGATTCTTCATATACAATGCTCTTTCCCTTCTGGAAAAACTTACAGGAAGTTCTTTATGTTGTGTGTCTAAAATTTCAGAATGATATCCCTTATGCAGGTCACTTCTCATCCACTGTTAAACAGCTAGTACCACTGATTAAGCAGATTCTCAATCTGGAAACCAATGTCCTGCAGATTAGAAAACTAAAGTTCAGGGACATAAGCATCACACAGCCAGTAAGTGAGACAGGCAACTAAATTACTTAGGGCCAACATACAAATACATGGCTCACCATAAAACTGTCCCATCTTCAGGGATAGAAACTTACTTTTACTTGCCCTTACCTCTGAACTCAACCCCAAGGCAGACTCTGTTTGTGGCCTTCTTCTCAAAGACATAACTATACTTCAAACCAGAACCTAACTGAATTTAGAGTGACTGCAGATGTAGGCAAATACATTCTTTCTTCACCTAATAAGGTGGCCCTAACTATGCAAAGGAGCACAATATAGTGGTTAAAAGCTACAGTTTTGGAATCAGACTACTTGAGTTTTAATTCTCACTTTTCTATTTAATGGATGATATTGGGCAAATAATTTAATCTTTTTTTTTGGTTTATTTTTGTGAGCATAAATAATTTAATCTTTCTACAGCTTTAGTTTGCTCAATTGTCAAATACAGATGACAAAAATACCTATTTTACACATTAGTATGAGGATTAAGTACTGTAATTAAAAAAACAGAAAAATGCTTGGTACACACAAGTAGTTATTAAAAATTAGCTACTGTTGTTGCTATTAATTATGCAAAGTTAATATACTGCATCACAGTTAGCTAGATTTATATAACATCTCCCTTACTTGGTAACAGGGACTACATGTTTTTACATTCTGAGTCAGGGACATAATACAGTGTCAACAGCTACTTCTTAAAAAGGTGTCTAAACTCTTAGAAAGAAAAAAAGAAGGAAAAGATTTCTAAAATGTTAACTTCCAGTTTAAATTTAACAAATGTATACGTGGCTGAAATAATCTCCCTTGGCTCTTATCCACAGAATCTGAGGGAGGTATAACCAGAGATATTACTGAATGTACAATGTGTCCTATGTATTGTGCTAAATGTTTTATATACACCATCTCTTTTAATCCCTATGATAACACTATTAAGAATAATTACCATCTGCTATGAACAAATGTTTGTGTCTCCCCCACAGTTCAGATGTTGAAATTCTAACCTCAATGTCATAGTAGTATTAGGAGATGGGCCTTTGGGAAGTAATTAGGTCATGAGGGTAGAGGCTTCATGAGAGGGATTAGTATCCTCCCAAAAAGACACAAGAAGCACCTAAGTGGCTCAGTCCGTTAAGTGTATGACTTTGGCTCAGGTCATGATCTCATGGTTCGTGGGTTTGTGCCCTGCATCAGGCTCTGTGCGGACAGCTCAGAGCCTGGAGCCTACTTCAGATTCTGTCTCCTCTCTCTGCCCCCTCACCAGTCTCTCTAAAATGATTAAATGTTGTTTTTGTTTTTTGGGTTTTTTTTTTTTTTTTTTTTTTTTTTTNCTTGCCACCATGTGAGGATCCAAGAAGGCTATCCACAAGCAATAGAAGGGTCTTTATCAGAACCCAAACATGCCGGCACCCTGAACTCAGACTTCCAAGCCTCCAAAACCAGGAGATATTTCAGTTGCTTAAGCTACCAGTTATATGGTATTTTTGATAAAGCAACTCAAACTGACTAACATCCTTCTTTTACAGATTAACAGTAAGGGTTTCAGAAATTTGCCCAAAGTGACAGACAGGAAGTGGTAAGGCCAGACTCAACAGAGTTTTCAGGATTTCAAAACCCATTCTCTTTGTCATTATTCTATACTGCTTCCCACAAAGTATAAGGAATTATTAGCCATCAAAAACAAAAGAACAAGACATAAACTCCTGAAATGATAGCCGTATAGGGTATCCTGATTCCTATCTAATAAGTTATAGCTAACATAAAAAAAAAAATGAAAAATTATTTTAATCTTAAATATGCCAACAAAACCCACAGAATAGATTTTGAATTTTCCTCTTCCCTCCATTTAAAACCAACTGCAATTTAACTGAAAATATAGCTCAAAAAGCCCCATTTTAAAGAAATCACACTAAGAGATAAAACACTTTATTGGACCAGCATGCCTACTGCCAGATCTAGACAGCTAACCAGCCCACAGAAAATATGCATTTTTATTTAAAAAAATTTTTTTTAATGTTTTCTTTATCTCTGAGAGAGAGAGAGAGACCGTGTGGGCAGGGGAGGGTCAGAGAGAGAGGGAGACACAGAGTCTGAAGGAGGCTCCAGGCTCTGAGCTAGCTGTCAGCACAGAGCCCAACACAGGGCTCAAACCCACAAACCATGAGATCATGACCTGAGCCGAAGTTGAACGCTAAACCGACTGAGCCACCCAGGCACCTCTAAAAATATGCACTTTTAAAACTTTTTTAAAAGGGTATTTATTTTGAGGGTGGAAGAGGGGCAGAGAGAGAAAGAGAGAGAATCTCAAGCGGGCCCTGTGCCACCAGCACAGAGCCAGAAGTGGGGCTTGAACCCATGAACCATGAGATCATGACTTGAACATGGATGCTTATCAGACTGTATCACCCAGGTGTCCAAAAATATGCATTTGACGGCTTTGACTAAACATTACAAAGACTCATTTCAGTTACAATTCTCTGCTGCAAATATGAATAAAAACTTCTACAAAAATATTTCACTGCAGATACGCGATTAAGAACTCCATGTTTCTAAGGACTTCAGAAGGATATTAAACAGAATCCAGGTCTTGAGAATATGTAAATAGTACAGAAGGTATTTTTTTAAAAATTTTTTTAATGTTTTATTTATTTCTAGGAGAGAGAGAGAGAGACAGTGTGAGCAGGGGAGGGTCAGAGAGAGAGGGAGTCACAGACTCTGAAACAAGCTCCAGGCTCTGAGCTGGCTGTCAGCACAGAGCCCGACGCGGGGCCCAAACCCACGAACCGCGAGATCATGACCTAAGCGAAAGTCGGACACTTAACCGACTAAGCCACCCAGGCGCCCCCAGAAGGTATTTTTTGATTTAACTGATTGGAGGATTACAGGCTTTTCCTGTTCTCCATGCATCTTCTGGCCTTAAAGGCAAAAAAGGACAAAATCCTTGGTCATTAAGCACATGCCTAGCAAAGCAAAATTGTCTGAGTATAAAATAACAGCATGAACACGTCTATGTTCTTATCTTAATAGCAGTGAAAACAGAAGTAAGTTATATAGTGATAAAGACCTCAATGGATTGCTTCATAAAGTTCCTTAACTTTACAAAGGCCAGTACTGCTCAAAGGATTCCTTGATTCACACTGAAAAGATGAAGGCTACCAAGTGAGTAGTGCCAATAGAAGGACTCTGCTCTGATTTACAAAGAGCTGAGTATGGCTCTAAGAAAAACTAATACTGTTTCTCTCCCTTTTCTGTAAGGTCTCTCCCAGTTTAGAAAGGGTATACAGGCTCCAAAGGAGGAAAAGTAGTAGATGAGACACTTAACAGAGGGAGTATACCCTAGATAGTCTTGCTTAGGGTCTATGTTAAGGGACTTGGACTTTATTCTGAGACAAACAATCGAGAATATTTAAAGGAGAGGAACAACAGAATCAAATTTGTTTTTTAAAGTCATTTTCTTACATATTTATTAGGAGAGAGAGAGGGAGAGAGAGGAAGGGAGGGAGAGAGAGAGGGTGGGCGGGCGCACGGGTAAGGAATGGGCAGAGAGGGAGGGATAGAATCCCCTCTGTTTGTGCAGAGCCCATGCTGTTTGTGCAGAGCCCATGCAGCTCGAACTCACAAATCATAACATCTGATAACTGTTTTCCAAGGTGGCTCCATCATTTTATATTCCCACCAGAAATAGAGGAAGGTTTCAATTTCTCTACATCCTCATCAACAATAGTTATTTTTCTTTTCTTTTTTTAAACTATTATTATAGCCATTCCAGTGGTATCTCACTGTGGTTCTGGTTTGCAATTTCTCTAATGACAAATAATGCTGAGCATCTTTTCATGTGTTTACTGGTCATCTGTGTATCTTCGTATGGAGAAACGGCATTCAAATCCTTTATTACTTTAAAAATTAGTTTGTCTTTTTTGTTATTGAGTTGTAAAATTCTCTACATAGTCTAGATACTAGACCCTTATAAGTAATATGATTTGAAAATATTTTCTCTCATTCTGTGGACTGCCTTTTCACTTTCTTGATAGTGTCCTTTGACACAAAAGCATTTTTTAATTTTGATGAAGTAAAAAATAATGGGTTTTGAGAGGTTATTAAAATTCCACTTGGAAGGCACCTGGGTCACTCAGTCAGTTAAGCATCCAACTCCTGGTTTCAGCTCAAGTCATGACCTCATGGTTGGTGGGTTTGAGCTGCCAGCACAGCGGCTGCTTAGGATTCTCTGTCTCCCCGTCTCTCTGCCCCTTCCCTGCTTGAGCTCTTTCTTTTCTCTTTCTTTCTCAAAAATAAACATACATTTAATTAAAAAATAAAAGTTAGTTTGCAAAACAATGTTAAAAAGCCAGCACCTTGTTTCTTTAAACACACACACACACACACACAATTACAGCAATGCCATAAAACTGTTCATCTCCTTTGTCAGAGGTAGGTCGGGGTCCAAACATGCCAAACAGAAATCTGGCAAGCTAAGATACCATGAAGCACAGCAAAAGGGGATACGTGACCTGTCTTAGGACACATGGTTGATGGGTGACAAAGCCAAGACCTGAGCCTAGGTCTTCTGACCTCAAAACAGATGCTTTTGTCACTACTGCTAGTTAGCATATGGCCTGCTCCAGTATGAGAGGCCACATACTAAGAAGTAAGGTAAGAGCACTAGATTAAGAACTAGGAAGCCAGATTCTGGAATTGTAACCAACTCAGTGTGTCAGCTTGGGCAAGTTGCTTCATTTTCCCCTCTTCAACTGTGTCCATGTCCGTAAAATGAGGAGGCTGTCACAGATGAGCTGTGATGTCTCTTCATTATAAACATTTTAGAGAAACCACTATTGACTAAGCAGAACAGGTAGAAACAAAACAAACAAACTCTTAATATATCAGAACCAGAAAGGATTTAAAAAGTAATCTAAGATAGTAGTTCTCAACCTAGAAGTAACTACTAAAATGTAGAGGGACGCCTGGGTGGCTCAGTAGGTTAAGCATCTGACTTCAGCTCAGGTCATGATCTCACAGCTGGTCAGTTCGAGCCCCATGTCGCGCTGTGTCATGATCTCACAGCTGGTCAGTTCGAGCCCCACGTCGCGCTGTGTGCTGTGACAGCTCAGAGCCTGGAGCCTGTTTCTGTTTCCATGTTTCCCTCTCTCTCTGGCCCCCTTCCGCTTGCGTTGTTTCTCTCTCTCAAAAATAACTAAACATTTAAAAAAAATATTAAAATGTCGAGGAAATAAATAAATAAATAACTATGTGTAAAAGCATGCAAGCTGTCCAGGTCCCACCTTCAGAGAATCTGATTCAGGTCCGGGATGAGGTCCAGAAACCTGCATTTTTAACCAAAACCCTGATGGAGTCTGAGATCTTCATATCATGTTAGGAAAATATATGTATCTACGGAAGCTGAAGCCCAGAGTAAGCAACTAGCTAGCAGCAGCTATATATATATAGCCACACACACACACACACACACACACACACACACATATTTTTTAAGTGCTTACTATGTGCCAGATATATATAGTGCCAGACACCTTTTAAGGTCATTTTTATTATTATTCCCACTTTACAGAGGAGGAAACTGAGACACAAAGAGATTTACTAACTTGCCAAGAATACATATCTGCTAAGTGGCAGAGCCAGGATTCAAAGCCAGCTAGACAACCTGGCTCCAGAGCCTGTGTTCTCAACTACTATGATATAAAAGCTGTGCTTTACAATCAGGATGAACAGTCCAGCCAGGAAACAAAAATCCAGATATGAAGCTAAAAGGGTCTGAATATGCTTCTAAAAAACAGTTTAATAGCCAAAATAATTTTAAAAGCCTAAACAAATCCAGCCAGGAGACAGAAATCTATGGACAAGGCTAAAAGGATCTGGGCATAGTTCTGGAAAGCATGGTTTAATACTATATATCAATTTTAATAGCTAAAACAAGCAAGCAATTTTTCTTTACAGCCTCCCATGCAGAACAAAATGTGTTGATGTACTTTGGGCAAAAAATCTCACTGCAATAATCTAAGTTATTCTGTGATAAAGGTTGAAAAATTTGCATACCTATTTTTAAGATCAGGAAAGTAGAATTGCTTTGTTCTCAGTTTCATAGGAGCAGAAATTCACATCTGCTTAGAGAAAGCTATAGGCACATTTGTGTCTCTTTATTACGTTTCTTTATGGGAAGTAAAACTACAGCTGCAGGTAATAAAAATAAAAACCTTTCAAAAAAAATCAAGACAAATAAAATTAAAGAGGCTGTAAGGAAACAGCCTCTCAGTCCCACAGAGCAAAAACTTCTCTATTCAGATCCTGCTCCACTAAGAATATTTCTCTCCATGTTTCTCTTCCATAGTATCCTCAGTTTTCAGACAATTAGAGGCACCATCTTTAAGGCATTTTCTGATATGAGAGGGGGGCAGATCTGAGGGCTTTTTTGTCTGCTAAATTCAATGCTGTATTTATTCTGTGTTGATCACATCAGAGAACTGTAAGAACCTTTCATGGGAAACTGGACAAATACATACTGGTAGAAAAATACAAAACAGTAGATCATATTAAGTGATAGTTTAATTCCCATGTGGAATAAATGCTAGAGAATTCAGAGGAACAACCTGATATAAAGCTAAAGTAAAGTTTTCTTGACACTGAGATACCACCTCACACCAGTCAGAGTGGCTAAAATTAGCAAATCAGAGAACACGAGATGCTGGTGAGGATGTGGAGAAACGGGCACCCTCTTACACTGTTGGTGGGAATGTAAACTGGTACAGCCCCTCTGGAAAACAGTGTGGAGGTTCCTCAAAAAATTAACAGTAGAACTCCCCTATGACCCAGCAATAGCACTGCTAGGAATTTACCCAAGGGATACAGAAATGCTGAGGCATAGGAGCACATGTACCCCAATGTTCATAGCAGCACTCTCCACAATAGCCAAAACATGGAAAGAGCCTAAGTGTCCATCAACGGACGAATGGATCAAGAAGATGTGGTTTATCTATACGATGGAATACTACATGGCAATGAGAAACAATGAAATCTGGCCATGTGTAGCAACATGGATGGACCTTGAGGGTGTTATGCTGAGTGAAATAAGTCAGGCAGAGAAGGACAAATATCACATGTTTGCACGTATAGGAGGATTAGGAGGAACTTAACTGAGGAACAAGGGGGAGAAGAAGGGCGGAAATGGTGGGGGAAAGGGAGAGAGGCAAACCATGAGAGACTCTTGAATGCTGACAAAAACTGAGAACTGACGGATGTAGGGGGGAGGGGAGAGATGAGCATGGAGGAGGGCACTCGTGGGGATGAGCATTGGGTGTTATGTGGAAACTAATTTGACAATAAACTATTTGTAAAATAAATAAATAAAGTTTTCTGAGAAAAAGCACCTCAACAGATCTTGACTTATTTTCTCTCCTGTATCTCCCTCATTTCTTGGTTAATTCTGCCAAGTGCTCCTTTGTGAGGCCTCTTCTCTTCTTCTGCTGCTCAAGTTGGGTTCTCATCACCTGGTCATTCTGTTTTTACAGCCATGAACAAAAACATTTACCAATATTGTACAATTTAATATTAACAACAAGCCTATAATACATATGGGAATCCACACTGTTTACATAAGGAAATTCAAATTCAGTAGTACCATGTAACTTATTTAAGGCCATGTGGCTTTTAACACGCTGCACTAGAACTCAAACTTGTCTTTCTTTTTAAATAAACCCTATACACTAGTTAGGGATAAGGCCTTATCAGAAGACTTAATTTCTACTTCACCAAGTTATCTAATTTTCCGAAAACCACTTTATATAGTTTCAAAAACCTTCTACAGCTTCCTACTCTTAACTCCAGCAATCTATTTCCTCTTCAATCTGATTCTACCTGCATGTCACTACAGGTCTCCTACGACAGTCCAGTCAACTCACTACCCAAAACATCAGGCACCATCTGCACCAGCATTTGCTCAAAGATATTCTTACCTAGTATGCTGTCCTCTCTCAAAATAAGGTCCTAGCTCCATTCTCAGACATGAATGAAGTCCTCCCCTGGGGCCCTCACCCCCTTATCAAGTAGATCTCAGGGATCATTCTCTCTTGCATTTGAACTTTTGTAAAAAGCACACATTTGAATACACCAAATACTTTTACTATATTGGGTACCTCCATGTCCTATAGTCAGCTATACTGAGTTACTTTCTTAAGTTTATTTATTTTGAGAGAAAGAATCCAGGCTCCACACAGTCAGCACAGAGCCTGATGTGGGGCTCCAACCTACAAACCACTATATCATAACCTGAATGGAAATCAAGAGTCAGACACTTAACTAAGCCACCCAGATGCCCACTGAGTACTGAGAGTAGAATTCTTGATTTTTTTTCCTTTGCCATTGCACATATGTATTAGACACTATAGGTCAAAGAGACCATTCATGTGTACCATCTCATTTGATTCTCCCCAAAACTGTATTATTTTGATAAAGAAAGGTAAGCTTAGTGAGGTTAACTGACTTGCCAGTCTTCACACAGTGTGAAAGTAATAAAGCTACCTGAAAGCCTAAATCTTATGATCCTCAAATCAGGTTCTGCCCATGTGATTATGTCACATACTTTTCAGTAATCGTTACTGTAACAGAACACCCACCCATAATGTTTGCTGGTGATGATCTAAACAGAGGGAAAACAAAAGCACTCAATGGGACAGGATACACATAGGTTGTTGAGATGCTCACCAGCAGAAAGGCAGGATTTGTGTATGAAAATGACCATCAATTCCCAACACTCTCACATGTCTTGGTGCAACTTACCATCCCAATTCCCAGAATATGTTCCCCTCTCTTAAAAATGGTTAAGACTGGGGCGCCTGGGTGGCTCAGTTGGTTGAGCCTACAACTTAGGCTCAGGTCACAATCTCACAGTTCGTGAGTTCAAGCCCTTGGCTCTGCACGGACAGCTCACAGCCTGGAACCTGCTTCGAATTTTGTGTCTCCCTTTCTCTCTGCTCCTCCCCCACTTGCGCTCAGTCTCTCTCTCTCATAAATAAATAAAAAACAGTAAAAAAAAAAAAATGGTTAAGACTGTGAGAACCATGTGATTCAAAACCACCGACACCTAAAATCAGAAGCAAAAAAACCCTGGATCTGAACCCCTCAATAAGACCACATATTCATTTCTTAGGCACCTACCATCTGTTAGGCACAAGGAAGTATAGCAAAAGCTGTTTCTGATTAAAGCAAGAAATCCCATCTACTATATTAAAAGCTCCATACTTAATATTTCTCATCAAACTGATCCAGGGCCCCACAATGAGAGAACTGGAAGGGACTAACAGTACTTTAGGCTAAGTCCCTCATTTAACAGATGAAGGAATACAGGGAGAACAAACATATTTCAAGGTCACACAGCTAATTGGAAGAACCAGTACTAGGACCTAGATCTCCTTGCAATGGTTTCTAACAAGAGGCTCTGCAAAAGGCAAGAAGGCCCAACAGAGGGGCAGTTTTCCCTTTTTTCTTTTAAGCCCTTGTTGCTAGTACCGCAGTTTTAAAAAAAAAAAAATGGATTGGCGGAGAGGGAAGAAGCAACCTAGAGCATGCAGCAAACTCACAAATCCGACTCGCTGCAATTAGTGGCAGGCAGAGGGGTAAAAAGAGGGGGGAGCGTGAAGAAAGCGAGAGAAAAAACAAATCTCAAAGGTTTCCTGTCATCCCAATAAGGGAAGTTCAGTAATAGTGGTATCGTGACAAAACACCTAGAAACTTCAGTAAGCAAAAGGTCAAGGAGCACTTAGAACCTGCAGCAGCACCCAAGTGTGGTGACCGTGATGGGGAGTTTGGGACTACTGACTTCGAGTAGCTGATTTCATTCCTTCGGGCTTCAGTTTACCCAATGAAATGGGCACATCAACTGTGGTCGCCAGCACCTCCGAGGAAAAGCGATGGCTGCATTGAAATGTGGGAACAATCAAATTATCCCAAGAAGCTGTGGTGGCCAGCGTTAAGGACCAGGCACACTTCCAAGAAGGAAAGAAGACCTGAAGGGAAAGAGCCGTGGTTCGAGTTGTGGAGATCATGCTACAAGCGTCCATAAGGTTCCCAAGATGGGCCAGGAGGGGACAACCCGATGAAAAGCCATAGAAGAAAAGGGGGGCGGGGATGGGAAGGTGGAATAGCTGCCTCCCGGGCCCCCCCAAGGTCTCGGCTGCCCCCCAAAAGCGGCTCCTTACCTTATCCAACAAGCCGCTGCGGCCACTGCCTGTCCCGCAGCCGGAACCACCGCCAGCCCCACTACTGCCTCCTCCACCACCAGCCCTCCCGCCCTGTGCAGCCGCCGCCGCCATCTTGTCTGCCTCGGCGTCTCCCTCCCCTCCTACTTGTCCGAAGCCGATTGGCTAAAACTGACGGCGTGTCGGGCCGCCAAGAGCCCCTCGGGATCCGTAGTTCGGGGCTGGCTGACGCGAGGTGGCCAGCGGAAGCGGCCGCGGGGTTTGCCGGGACTTATAGTAGTTAGAAGCTCCGCCCACCGGTTGTAGCCTAGCCGGCCTGCCGCAGAGAGGCGGTTACTACGGAGTGGAGAAGGTTGTGGTAGGCGCCACCGTGGAGAGGCTCCGAGATTCCCGGGAGGCTAGCAGGCGCAAAGCCTGTCCTGTCCAGCCGCTGCCTCCGCGGAGGCCTCGGAGGCGGAAGCGACGACGGAGGCAGGTGCGACTGGAAACTTCGTTCGCGTGAGGAGTGTCTCCTCTGCTCCAGAAGAGTTTCCGAAGGGGCGGCAGGAACCCTGCCTTGGTCCTTCCGAGCCCCGTTACAGCGCTTACCGGTTATTCTCTCTGGTGACTGCCCTCTTAGATGTTAGTAACGTTTTCGTGTTATAGGGAAGTCACATTCGCTGAATGTCTGCCGTCTGCCAGGCTTTGTACTGTGTGCATTTATTATATCCGTCCTCTCACGTAAGTCCATTAACAGCCCGGTCAGTTGAGGAAACTAAGAAACTTTTCCAAGGCCAAATAGCAGGTATCCGAACCTGGTTTAGAATCCAGGGGTTTTGGACGTCAAAACGAGTTGTATCTTCCTTCTGCCACTCTACTTTTAATAGTTTTAGGCTGTAAGAGTATTCTACACTTTTTATTGATTTTTATTCACTTTTTTCATAAATATTTATTGAGTACCAACACTGTTCAGAAGTGTACTACGGGATACTGGAGGATCAAGACAGACCTGTTCCCTACCCTCTTGGAACATCTACTCTGGTGACCTAGAGTTATCACATAATGGGATTATATTATACTACGATCTCTTACGTTGCATCACTTGTTTTTGTTTTTGTTTTAATCTTCATTAATCCTTCCTAAGTGTCCAAATAATTGAACAAGTGCTTACTGAGTGTTTACTATTTAGCAGTCACTGTTTTCTGTCACTGGGGATACATTCCTAAATAGTGGGCAAAATACGTGGCATGGTGAAGCGAACATGTGATAATAATTATCGCTAAATAACATGAGGTGGGATTTCTTCACCTCTGTGAAACAATCTAGTCAGATACTCCTGTGGCTTTTTACTGCTTCTCTTTACATCTTCTCATTTTTCAAGACTCCGCTCTTAATGTCACTTTCTCTGTGAAACCTTTCCTGATCCTATGTTTTCCTTTGCAGACGGAATGAAGAACTCCATGGCATTGTGTTTATGGTTCAGTTTAGTTCAGTACACACTCATTGAACCTCTTCAATGGGCCAGACCCTGTATGAAGTGCTGGGGATAAAGATATAGGTAGGACCTAGGCCTTGCCTTTGAGGGGCTCACAGCCTGGGATTGAGGTTGTGAGGGGGAACAGATAGGTAAGCAGGCCACTATACCAGAGCATGGCTGAGTGTTTCCATGAAGAGGTAGACTGAGGTGGTAGCACACAGAAGGGTCATCTGAGGAGGGGGCGATACAGTTCACCTGCGTCTATGAGCCAGGCAAAGAAGAGGAGCAGAAGTGTCATAGGCCAAAGGAATGGAACGGCACATATAGCAAATGAGCACCGGAGCTGGGAGGCACAATTAGACTGAGATTAGCTGCTTCAAGTTTGAGGCCTGAGGTAGCTGAAGCTAACGATGCAGGCAGCCTCTAAGTCTGGAATTTGGACTTTTCTTTTTTCCACCGTCCAGATAAAATTCATAGTTGCTTTAGGGTTACTTTCTAGACAATGTAATGTGGGGATTGTGTGCCCTTCCTGGCCCACTGGTTGTAAATCCACACCTCCTCACCTGGTATTCCTAATGGAGAACTGGAATTTTTAGGATTAGTTTTGTCCCAAGTCTGAATGCCCTCCACAAGTCTGAGTCTGATTCATCCTTTGTATATGTATGCCAAATATCTTTTCCCAAACAGTGTCTTGTCTTTCAACTCTGTTTTTGTTGTTTTTATTATATGTAAATTTATTTTGTGTTAGTGATTATATAAATCCTTCCTGATTCGTGATTTGCACAACTTATTTAAACACTCTGGCTCCACCCCATCGTCATAAAATTACTCTCTTGTTTCATCTTCCCATCCATGTTTCTGTCTTTTTGTATTTCTGGAATCTTTAGTTTTGTGGTATCTTTTTAGGCCACAGCTGAGACATATTTTAGAGCAAAGGGTCACATTAAGATGTAATTAAAGAGAAAGTACAAGAGCTCTGAATGACAGGCTAAGAAAGAGTGTAATATCTATTTTACAGGTGAAGAAACAAAAAAGAAAAGAAGTCAAAGAGTATTTCCCAAGATCAAAGATCAAGTAAGTACCCTGCATATCAGAAACAAGGTTCTCATATTTTGTAAGTTACCGGAGACTTCTCCCAACAGTCATCATCTCTAACATCTCCCAGCCAGCTATTCACTCATTCATTCATTCACCTATGTAGCAGATAGGTGTAGTTGGTCACAAGAGAGGTTTCTGAAAGATCGACTGAATGACTATTGATCTTTTTCCATCCATCAGTCCATTCATCTTCCCAACACATTTTTCATAATTCTAGGTTCTATGCCAGGGTCTGGAATTACATAGGTGAATAAGGTATCATAGGCCCCACAGCAGGTGAGAAGTTGGCAAGGGGAGCAAACAATTATAATAAAGTAATAAGCACCATACTAGAAGTATAAGATATCGTGTTAACACATCAGAAGAGCATCCAACCCTTTTTGGGTGGTAATGGATCAGGAAGTTCAGTGCCCTGTATTGAACCAAAGGAGATACCAACAACAGTCACTCATTTCCACAGATAATTGTGGAATCTATTATGTGCCAGATGCTGTGTTAGGTAGTGGGAATAAAGAAATGGACACCATAGGTGCTCTCCTACCTCTAAATGAATTTAGAGTCTTGCTGGGGAAATCAGAAATATGTATAAAAACTCTTGGGCCTTGGGAGTATATCCTATCCTTCTTAGGGCTCACACATATTTATTGGGCATTTCCTATGAGCATTCCAAAGGTGGAAGAGAGACCGTGAATTGGAGATGTTTCCAGACTTGGAGGTTCACAGACCATTTAAGGAACCCCTTCATGATTGTTAGTAACCTTATGGGGTAGAAACGGCTCCAGCCATGAAAGAGAGAAGGAATACTCTAGTGTTTAGTCAAAGCATCAGCTACTTCTCTCTGTAAGGTTCAATGAAGGCATTGTAGAAAGGGTAGCATCTGGACTGGGTCTAGAAAAAAGCTTTTTAAAAATTTATTCATTTAATTCTTACAGTAATTCTCCAAGGCACAGGTTTTTATCTTCAGTTACTTGTGAGAAATTTGATATACAAAGAGGTAAAGGTATTACCAAAGGTCACTCAGCTTAGTGGTAGAAACTAGACTCAAATTTAAGCCTCCGATCTCTAAAATTGTTGCCCTTCCTACTGCATCACTCTACCTTGCATATTTGTCACTTCCCAGAAACATTTTCTCAGGACACCTGATCCTATCTCTTCACTCTACTCCTTCCTTTTACTGAATTTTGTCCCAGACCCTCCATCTCAGGGACCATACCTTTGCCCTAGTCAGGGATGTACAGGTTCCCAAACCTCTGCTACCCCAAGTTATCTGAAGCTGTTCCAAGGCAGATCTGGGAATGGCTGGATCTCTTTATTTTTTTATGATTTTATTTTTAAGTAATCTCTGTACCCAACATGGGGCTCAAACCTACACCCTGAGATCAGGTGTCACACACTCTATTGACTGAGCCAGCCAGGTGCTCCTGGCTGGCTTTCTTTAAAGAAAAATCTCTAATCTCTAAGAGCTCAAGGTTTAAGAAATTTAGGTCTTTGATTAGAGGTTGTTTCCTAACAGAAGTAGTATTTGAACTGAATCTTAAAGCATGAGATTAACCAGATGAACAAGATGGAGAAGGCTATTTCAGGCCAAAGGAACACAGCTAGGGAAGAATGAATGTGTTTGGAAAATAGAAAATAATTCTATGATGGGGTGAAGCTAATGCATATTGTAAGAACTTGTATCTCCTGGAGCTGGGCCACCAATTTGATCTTCACTAGTAATATACTCTTTGAAAGAACTTTTAACCAAAAATCTTGTTCTCAGAAAAATATGAATCTCAATGATTGCAATTAGCATCTTACGTCTAAAAAGGCATCCTCATTTAAAACTGTTCATTGGTAAGCTACTGGTAGAGTTTCCAGAAGTGTTAGGTCTCTGGGAAGGGCCTATCTAGAATTCCCTCCCCCAAATGCATCAGGACCACCGGTGATATTTCTTTTAAATGAAAATATGATGTTTAATGGCCCATGTATGTTATAAGGCAATTATTGCTGATATGGAAAATAATAAGACGGTCATGTTGTGTACAGAAGATGCATTCGCTTGAGAATTGTGAGAAATGAGCTTTGAACCTGTCCTGTCCAAATACTAGTCATTGGCTATAATGTGGTACTGAGTATCTGCAATGTTGCTGTCCAAAAGGAGATGTTCTACAAATGTAAAATATGTAAGTGGCTACTAAAAAACTTAAAATCACATATAAGAAAAAAAAAGAAAATTATTCTGTGAGCCTGATAGGGTTGACTGGAACTGGAAAGGTTAGGACATGGGACTCCAGGGACCTTCAAGAGCAGACTCAGGTTTGCGCAATGGGAATCTAGTCAAGAAGACTAGTAACGAAGACTGTTACAGTACTCTAGGTGGGAGATAGTGAAAGATTTAACGAAAACAAAGAGAAGTACAATGGAACAGTCTTTCTGAGCTAGAATTGTCTTGACTCAGTGACCAGTTAATGGAATCCCATCTTAGCTAGCATTATTTTTGTCAGACCTTTCTTTCTAAACCACAGGTTAGGTCATGACTTTCCCCAGCTAAGGTACCATCCATAGCTCTTGGTTCCCTACACAAGGGGAAGCCTGAGCTCCTAGCCTGGCACTGAAGCCTTCAAGAGCAGGCAGCATCCTTTCTGTCCTGCCTTATTGTCCAAAACTCCCAAACACCTCCTCCTCCTTTCTAGGTCAGGTTGTTTCTTTACTGAGCCAGAAGTGCCCAATACTGTGTATTCAGTCCTGTGGCCCTTTTTGTTTGGAATGCTTATCCTTTTTTCTATTAGCAATCTCAGTTCATCTCTCAAAACCTATTTATGCAGTTCAGATTTCATTACTTGCACATCATCTTGCCTAAAATGTGAGCCCCCTATTCCTGAAGTCTGTCAAAACAAAGAACATTTCTAGTGAGCACTTAAAATGTACTAGGCATTNAAGGTTAGGACATGGGACTCCAGGGACCTTCAAGAGCAGACTCAGGTTTGCGCAATGGGAATCTAGTCAAGAAGACTAGTAACGAAGACTGTTACAGTACTCTAGGTGGGAGATAGTGAAAGATTTAACGAAAACAAAGAGAAGTACAATGGAACAGTCTTTCTGAGCTAGAATTGTCTTGACTCAGTGACCAGTTAATGGAATCCCATCTTAGCTAGCATTATTTTTGTCAGACCTTTCTTTCTAAACCACAGGTTAGGTCATGACTTTCCCCAGCTAAGGTACCATCCATAGCTCTTGGTTCCCTACACAAGGGGAAGCCTGAGCTCCTAGCCTGGCACTGAAGCCTTCAAGAGCAGGCAGCATCCTTTCTGTCCTGCCTTATTGTCCAAAACTCCCAAACACCTCCTCCTCCTTTCTAGGTCAGGTTGTTTCTTTACTGAGCCAGAAGTGCCCAATACTGTGTATTCAGTCCTGTGGCCCTTTTTGTTTGGAATGCTTATCCTTTTTTCTATTAGCAATCTCAGTTCATCTCTATTGATGAACCTATTTATGCAGTTCAGATTTCATTACTTGCACATCATCTTGCCTAAAATGTGAGCCCCCTATTCCTGAAGTCTGTCAAAACAAAGAACATTTCTAGTGAGCACTTAAAATGTACTAGGCATTACCTTTTTTTTTTTTTTTTTAATTCTCAAGGTAGTTAACATACAGTGTAGTCTTGGCTTCAGGAGTAGAATTCAGTAATTCATTACTTACATATGACACCCAGTACTCATGCCAACATAGGCACTACCTTTCTAACTTGATCCTCCCTTTTGTCTGTTAAGGTAGGTGTTATTACTTCGATTTTATGGTGAGGAAACTGAGGCTCAGAGGGTAGAGTCACAGGATGAGGAAAGACAGGATTCAGACCAGGTCTTTCTGAGCCCAAAGGTATTCTTTTTAGTGTTCCACTGAGTTAGGATTGATGTGAAACAAAAATCCCAAGGCCTTGGTCTCCCTTTCCATTCGAAGGACCAGTCCATTTTTCTTAAAAAGGTTGGGGAGGGGTTGCCTGGGTGGCTCAGTTGGTTTAGCATCTGACCCTTGATCTCAGCTCAGGTCTTGATCTCAGAGTCATGAATTGGAGCCCCGCATCAAGGCCTACATTGGGCTCCTTGCTGGGCCTGAAGCCTACCTAAAAAAAAAAAAAAAAAAAAAAAAAAAGGACCAGCCCATTATAGGAGAGAGGCCCTCTTGGGCCTCAGGGATAGCATATGTAGGGTATGGCGGTACTGGTGGGCTCACAAGCTGTGTTTGGTGAGAAAGCTGTGTTGCCCCTTCTCATGCTTCTTCCTCACTTTCCTTGCTTAACTCTTAGGGAGATGGCCTTCTCAGGAATCTATAAGCTGGATAACGGGAATCCTTATCTGAACAACTGCTTTCCAGCCAAAAATCTCCTTCGGATGCCAGAAGGAGGTCAGGTGACTTTTCTAATTGATACTTTTACCTGAATTAATATCCATCTCCTACTTCAGAGTGTCTCTCATATTCACTCCTTTCTCTCCAACTTATTTACTCCTTTCCCCTGCTCTACCCAACCCGATCCCTTCCCTTCCATTTTCTCTCTGAAGCTTCAGGGAGCTCTCTAAAGTGCACATCTAACCATAATGTTCCCTTCTGTTCAGTTACTTCTCATTGCTGGCTCCTTGAACGGATATTCTGTATTCAGAGTCTGACCTTCCCTTATCCTTTGCTATAACCCCATTCCTTTACCTATGCCCTATTCTGTAGTGCTTTCTTTATACATAGCTTGTTTTATTTGCCCAGAATATTCCAGCTATAATTCTTGTTATCCAGTCTCTTCCCATCCCACAAAACCCAGCTCTTCCAGTAAGCCGTGTCTGGCTACTCCAGCCTTAGTGCCCATCACCTCATGTGAGCTGTCTTTCTCTCTGGGTTTATTAGTGTTGAGTAATCATATTCTGCCAAGCTCCTAAATAAAACAGCTAAATAAAATGACTCTGCTAAGTAGTTTTTCACACATTCATCTAGTTAAAAATTCCCATGGGGCAGGGACTGAGCAGAACCCTACAGATGGAACACTGCCGAGAAGTATGAGTTGACTGGATTGGATTTGTTACTTTGAAAGGTAGAGCAAGGAGGAAATACCCCTTATTTACTCCAGATGAAATGACTTGCTGGTTATTCTGTACGTGGAATACTGGAAGAACTTTCTCTTCCAGTCCGCCCTCTCCACTTTTCTGGAGTGATTTCTTTTTTCATTTAGAGACCTTTTTTTGGCCCTTACAAACCCTCCCATGGAACTCTGAGTATGGGCTCATGATTTCATACCCACACTCCCTTACACACACAGAGGGATAGATAGAGAAATAAATATAGCCATGTGCATCTGCGTGTGTTAGTACGTGTGTGTATATTTCCTAGGCTACTGAGAGCAGTGACATCTCAGTCGCCAAGAGCATACCAGGTGCCCAGATCTTGGTTTCTGAATATGATTCTCCAATAAAAAGAGACAGAGCTTCTCAGAGAAAACATTGTTTCCAGCTGGGGCCAGAAAAATACAAATTGCACCTGGAACATTGCATGGTTGTGTATCAGTCAGGATTCTCCAGAGAAATAGAACCTATAGGATCTGTATTTATATCCTACTCATTCTGTTTCCATACGCATATGTGTGTACCCTTAAGGAATTGGCTTATGAAATTATGCTGGCATAGTTATGAATAATATGCTGGCAAGACTGAAATCTGCAGGGCAGATCTGATGGTTCAGGCTTAAGGCAACAGTTTTTCCTTTGGAAAACCTCAGGTTTTCCTTTTAAGTTTTTTCAACTGATTGGGTGAGGCCCATGTACATTATTGAGGATAGTCCCCTTAAAGTCAACTGATTGCAGATGTTAGCCACATCTAAATACCTTCACAGCAACACCTAGATTAGTGTTTGATTGAATAACTGTTTGCTGTGTCCTAGCCTAGGTGACATATAAAATTAGCCATCACAAATGCTAGAATTAGTGGGTCAAAGTATGATGAGAAACAGGATATTTGCATAGTCTCAAGGTATCTTTATTAATTACAAAGGGAAAAATAATAACTTCTC
The DNA here is from genome assembly GCF_008692635.1 of Crocuta crocuta. Taxonomy (NCBI): domain Eukaryota; kingdom Metazoa; phylum Chordata; class Mammalia; order Carnivora; family Hyaenidae; genus Crocuta; species Crocuta crocuta. Next base: position 1,695,822 of record NW_027527824.1, read on the forward strand.
AGTAAGGAAAGTAGAAACTACCACCCTAACCAAGTGATCAAAATTAACATCACCAGTAATCAGACATATTGACATCATCTGCCATCTGATATGTGCTGAGAAGGGCACAGCATCAATTTTGTGCTAGTTTTGCCAAAGCACAGAGCCTTAATCTAATTATAGGAAAGCAAACAAATTGAAATTGAGGGACATTCCATAAAATAATTGACTAGTCCTCTTCAAAAGTGTCAAGATCATATAGGAAAAAAGAAGACTGAAGAACTGTCATAGATTGGGGGATTCTAAGATGACATGACAGCTAAATGAAATGTGAGATCCCCCAGAAACAGAAAGAGGACATTAGTGAGAAAACTGGCAAAATTCAAAGAAGAGGTATGGATTAGTTACTAATATTGTACCAGTGTTAATTTTTTGCCTTCAATCATTATGATTAGAGTAAATAAACTGTTGTAGGAGGGCACAGATTCTAGAATGTTGTCATGATTTGTTAGGTGAGCTTACTAGAACCTCATATTCTTTTTTGCTTACACAAATTTTTGAGTTCCTAACACAGTAAACATGCATTGATGTTTTTAAAGTGCCAGGTGTCCTATAATTTTCTTTTGGTGTGCAGCCCAACGGAGGGCTTAAACTCACAACCCTGAAATCAGGGCCTGAGCTGAGATCAAGAGTTGGACACATAATTGACTGAGCTATTCAGGCATCCAGTCCTGTCATTTTCTTATCCTGAGCTCCTATTACAACCTTTCTCCTATAATGATGGGATCCAAAGAAAAGCCTAGCAAAATGGAGCCCGATGAGATGACTCCACTCATTTAGCTTTAGCCAAGAGATAACAAATGGGAGAGTAACTAGCCAGTGTAGGAAAGAATAATAAGGACTGCTGAGGAGAGTCAGAGAAGGCTTTGTAAAACAGGAAATACTTGATCTGGGGTCTTGAAGGAAAATTAGCGTTTGGAGACAAAATTGTGGAGGAAGGAATTGGGCAGGTCATTCTACCTCTTTGAGTCTTAGCCTTTTCATCTGTAAAACTGGGATAGTAACATGTCTTTCAGTGGGTTTTGGGGCCAATTAAATGAGACAGGCATGCAGACACACCCAACCAGCAGCAGCACAGTATCTGCTGTGTATCCTCAAGTAATGAGGAGCTATTTTTGGGTTTGATATTGTAGGTAAATATTCTGTAAGCGTACTAGTTGTAACTTTTAGGGGAGTTTATTCCTTCTCACTGTTCTGATCTTCTCAACAGGCCGAGGACACTGGTTAGTGACTCAGAAATGTAACCTCAAGAAGAAGCCCAAGAATGTGCTTGAGGCACCAGCTGAAGGTCAGGAAAGCCAGAAGAAGGTTTCTTTTGAGGTCAGAGGGAAGAAGGGGTCTCTACAGGAAAAACAAGAGGCTGTTCCTGGATACACACTGGACCAGGCTTTTCTGGTGAGAGTAAATGTATCCTGGAGTGGCTGGCAGCATCAGCTGATGACTGTCTTGGTGGGAGACAAGGACTTGCCCTGTTTCACTCTGGTACAACAACCCCAACCCCACTATTAGAGTGATTGTGGCTGAGTACAGTTAGGATGATGAAGGGACCCAAAGCTTTCTTTACATCCACGTTGTGAGATAGGTATTACTGTCCCTATTATGTTGTCGCCATTGTGCAGATGGGAAAACTGAGACCCGAAGAGGTAATATGCTTTGGCCATGGTCCCACAGCTAATCATTAGAACTCTGGTCTATTCAGGATTAGAGCTACTCAGGATGAGAATTCTGGTCTACTGACTCCAAAGCCTGTGCCTTTATAGTATATCAGGTAACACCTCTTAATTGAGTTGGAGAGATAAAGGAGTAGGTCAGGGGAACAGTACATTGAAAACCCCATTCCTATGCCTGGTAGAGGGTAGAGATTCCTGTTCTCCTCTGGGGAGATTTTTCCAGAAATGTGGGGACTGGGGAAATTCCACATTCCACCAACTTTGTCCTTTGGGTTTAGTATCTCACTGAAGTCTAGGGGAGCTGATCAGATAGTACCCAGGGCAGCCTAGGGCAGGCTTTACGAACAAGACAGGGGTGGCTGTATTGGAGACCAGCCAGGTAAATTAGATCTTCTCTGTGCAGTGCCTCAGTGGCTTGGCAAAGAAAAACAAATTTTGTAAACCAGTGTTAATGTTTAGTCCAGTTGGCCTAACTCCCTGTGAAGAACTCTCCGGCATTCTACTTTGTTCTCAGACTTTACTTATGGTTCTCAACAGGTGGCTTTCTACACAGATCAGATGTTGAAAGAAAGCTTTGAGGAGGCAGCTTTGAAGTTGCATCTCACCTCAAGTGGGTAGTGTAAGCTTTTTGCAGAGTCCTGTGGTATTTCCTTCATTGCAATGTCCACTTCTCACTGCGGGTGTGGAGGACTGAGACGACAGTACTGAGGAAGGGCGGAAACACTATAGTAGTCTTCTTTTCCTTTTTCTCACAACGTATGTATTCCCACGTTAATTGACATGGTTTGTTACCCATGTTGCTCCTTTGTATGGCAGAAGCAATAGGGTGTTTTTTAGAGTAACGGGATGCTTACCTACCTGCCGGATAGTTTTACCTGAATGTTTCACTGGCACCTCATACTGAACTACTGTGCCAGTCTCCTTACTCCAAGTCCCAATATCTACCTCTTTTCTCTTCACTATACTGCCTCAGTAATGGCACCAAGCCAGTACCCTGGGGTTAGCCTTGACATTTGCCTCTCCCTCACCACCCTACTCCTGCCACTACCAAGCCCTGGCACTTTTATTAAATAGTTGTTGTCAAATCTGCATTCTCCTCATCTCCACTGCCTCTACTCTAAGCTGGACCACCATCATTTTTTATTAGATTAATTCAATGACTTCCTAACTAGTTTGAACCAATAGGATGCTTTTATTTCACATAAAAAGAAGCCAGGGGCATTGCTATTCCAGGATAGGTGAATTTACTGTTAAAGGCCCAGATTCCTTCATATTTCTGCTCTTGTTTTCTTAGCATGTTAACTTGTCCTCTTGGGCTGATTGCCTTCATGATCCCAAGATGGCTGCAGCAACTCCAGTCATCACATATAAAGAATGATATCCAGAGGAACAAAAGGGATTGTCACTGTCTTATGTCTATTTTCAAAAGTAAGAAAGAGCTCCCCAGAACTGGCCTCCCATCCCCAGCAGCCAGTGTCTGTTTCATTGGCCAGATCTATATCATAGGTCTCAACAGTCATTAGTTAGGGGAACGTGACCTCCAAGATTGGATTAGATAGTCAGGACTTATCCTTGGGGCTTGGGCCTAAGGACACATCCACTCAGAGAAGTGTGAATAACTTTGGGATTCTTTAATAAGGAAGTAGTAGAGAACTAGCTCTAAGGAAGGTAATTAACAATGTCTGGTGTCTTGGTCTCTCCTCATCTTTTCTGTGTGTGTCAGACAAAGCCATTTTTATAAAATTTCTGTCAGCTCTTGCCAAAAAAAGAGTCTGTTAGCTTTCTACTGACTAGAACAAAATCCACACTCCTTTCCACAGCCAGTATGGACCCAGATGATCCAGTGGCTGCCTCCCTTCCCTTATTGTTTTTCATCCTCTCAAAAGCTTCTGTCTGTTTCTTGCCTTGATAGTTTTGACAGGCCTGCCACCCACTTTCATGGGACCAACTCCTACATAGTTTTTGGGTCTTACCTGAAATATTACTTCCTCAACTAAATATTTCCTCACTTTCATGCTGAGGTTATTTCATGCTGAAGGCCTTCTGTTATTGTCTCCTTGTAGCATCTTGAATTTCTCCTTTAAAATACTTATCACATTAAGGGGTGCCTGGCTGGCTCAGTTAGTAGAGCATCTGACTCTTGATCTCAGGGTTGTGAGTTCGAATGCCATGTTGTGTTTAGAAATTACTTAAATAAATCTGAAAAAAAAATAGTATTGCATTTATAAATACTTGCTACTTGGTTTCCATGCTATTACAAGTTCTGTGACTAGAATATTATAAATTCTTAATTCCATGTGTAAACACAATAGATGTCCTAACAAAATTATTAACAGGAAAAAAGAATGAGGTCTGGCCAAACAGAAATAGAAGCTCTAACGTTGAGATTTTCTTCAAATTTTTTTACTCATGAGGGGCAACATATGGTAGTTAAAAGAGCACAGAATGGATTCAAATCATCTATCACTTTCTAGCTGTGGGACCTTAGGCAAGGCACTTTATCTCTCTTAACCTCATTTCTCTCATTTAAAGGAAAATGATCATACTTATGTCAAAGGGTTTAGTTAGGATTAGAAGAAAGTGTATTGATGTATTTAGCACAATACATGGCTCAAAGTAATGCTTAGTAAATATTTAATGAATTAAAGAATGAACAAACAAATGACCAAATTATTATACATGTAATGAGACTGATAAAGCCTTAGAAATACAGATTTTTTTTTTAAAGAGCCGGGTAGAAAAAGTGGGGCTCAGAAAAGACAGAGAAGGAATAGAGAGGAAGGGATCCTCCTAAGAACGCTATAAAGTCAGTGTGACTACCCCCATGTTGCAAATGGGAAACTGAGAGGGAGAAGGGCTGAGTTGGCAGCTCTGTTCAGAGCAACTCCCAAAGCCCATGCTCTTTGCACTGTACCAGGCCACCTTTCTCAACAGGGAGTCATTTGTTGTTTTGGCCAATTATATAAGCTTTGTTGGGGCCTTGAGAGCTGACTCTTTGCACTGTGTTCCAGCTGAAGCATCATCGTGTAAGGAAGCCATCAGACCTGTGCAACATTAACGTGAGCGGCCTGAAGTTGTCTAAGGTAGGGCCAGCCAGCAGAGATGGGATTGGGATGAGCCAGACCTGAGGTGGCTCCTGGTTGTTTGTCCACTGTACCACCAGAGTCTCTGGGGGACTGAGTGGTGGGGAGGGCCAAAGACTCACAGTGTAGAAACAACATTCAGACACAATCTTTTGCTGTAAGCCATTGGCCTGTGTGAGGTGAATTAAAGGAAGCAGTAACATGGGAGTTGGTTTGAATTTGTCATAGAATTCTGTTGGGGTGACACTGAGTTCCCATCAGAAGAAATTTTTTTCAAGTTTTAATGCCAGGAGTAGTAATAGTTCTCCCAAGATGCTGGTTTGCTTTTAACTTAAACACACTGTGACTCATGTAATGCCTCTTGTTTCTTTCTTAAAATTGGCTAATAGGTAGCCTGGAACCACATTTGTGGCCCCCCATTAGCCAATGTATTTGCAATTATGGCAAATTTTTTTTGGTTTGTAGGCCTTCCATGGCATATAAAGAGCGATTGGGGGTATAAAACAATACAGCAATTAAAATAAATAAGTAACATAAGTAAATCTCAAAAGATCTATGTGTATCAACACAAGTAAATCTTAAAAACATAGTGTTGAGTGAAAAAGGCAGGTTGTAGAATGATACCTACAGTATGATTTGCATATAATAAAGTGTTTTAAAACATGTAAATAATATTATATATGGTTTATGGATTCTACACATATGTAGAATACAAATATAAAACAAGTATGAGATTGATAATCACCAGTTCAGGATAGCTGTTATCTCTGAGAGAGAGAGAAGAATACAGCTGGGGAGGAATATGGGGGTGGAGGGCGTGGTCAACTCTATAGTATTTTATTTCTTTAAGGAAATTTGAAGCAAAGACAGCATAATCTTCATATTTATTAAAGGTAGATAGTGGTTACATGGGTCTTCAGAGTTTCGTTCTCTAAACTTTTCTGTAGATTTGAACTATTTCATAAGAGAAAAAAAGAAGCGGATAAGTCATTCTGGCCCTCAGCAAGTGGGTGCTCTTTGCTAAGAATATAGCTTATCCCTGTATGTCTTTGCTCCTTCTGAGAGCAGATAGCAGTTCTGGAGCTTTAGCAAGGCCTCCAGGCAGGGAACAAATCTTGTCTTCTTTTGAAATGCTTTCCCACAGGCTAAGGAAAAGGACTTCAAGCATTTTCACTCGGTGATTTACATCAATGCCTCAGAAAACCTGCTGTCTTTAGGTAAGCTTTTCTTCCTGAAAACTACCTTCTGCATCTTAGCCTGCACAGCCAGTGACTCCATCCATGACTGGCTGCTCATCTCTTTTTTGGAGTGCGACAGACTGGGTTCTGGAGAACCCCTGGACTGGGATTTCAGCCTAGAGCTGGCACTACCTACTTAGAGCGTTTCTCTGTGAACTGCTGCTTCTCTTTCTGTAAATGGAGACAGTTCCATTCCTTTCTTCCTCCCCAAGGCAGGATGCCTTGTAGGGTGAGATGAGATGGGTATATAAAAATGTTTTTAAGCCTGTAAGAATTTCTATAGGAGCATAAAGGCTTCTCTTTTAGTCAGCAAGTCCACAGCGACCCCTGCTGGGTGTCAGGACTATGCGAGTGCTTGGCCTTTATTATTATTTTTTTAGTTTATTGTCAAGTTGGTTTCCATATAACACCCAATGCTCATCCACACAAGTGCCCTCCTCCGTGCTCGTCACCCCCCTTCCCCTCTCCCCCACTCCCATTAGCCCTCAGTTCTCGGTATTCAAGAATCTCTCATGGTTTGTCTCCGTCCCTCTCCCCAACAGTTTTTCCCATTCTTCTCCCCCATGGTCCTCTGTTAACTTCCTCCTAATCCTCCTATACGTGCAAACATATGGTATCTGTCCTTCTCTGCCTGACTTATTTCGCTCAGCATAACACCTTCAAGTTCCATCCATGTTGCTACAAATGGCCAGATTTCATTCTTTCTCCTTGCCATGTAGTATTCCATGGTATAGATAAACCACATCTTCTTGATCCATTCGTCCGTGGATGGACATTTAGGCTCTTTCCATGTTTTGGCTATTGTTGAGAGTGCTGCTGTGAACATTGGGGTCCATGTGCCCCTGTGCATCAGCACTCCTGTATCCCTTGGGTAAATTCCTAGCAGTGCTATTGCTGGGTCATAGGGGAGTTCTGTTAATTTTTTGAGGAACCTCCACACTGTTTTCCAGAGGGGCTGTACCAGTTTACATTCCCACCAACAGTGCTTTAGAAATGAATGGATCCAGTTCCTGTTCTGGTGAGCTTATAGTTTGTTGGGGAAAATAGATTCAGACGCAGACAATTATAGCAGGGTATGCTAAGTGCAGTGATAGAGGGAATCAGAAAATCATATGTAAGCATATAAGCAGGACATCAACTCAGACCAGAGTGTCCGGAGAAACTTCTGAGGAGGGGAATATTTAGCAGAGACCTAAAAAATGAACAGGAGCACCTCAGGAATTAGAAGGTATTTCAGGCCATTGGAGCAGACGTGGGACAGCAATGCCTGATCCCGACCCTGAAGAGGTTTTGTATGTTTGCAAGGTATGTACGTAGGGGAGTATGGATTCTAGAAAGGTTGGCAGGGGCTAGAGTATCAAGAGCCTTGAGTTGTCACTAATCCTGCAGGCAGAAAGGAGCCTTGGAACCCCTGTAAGTAGAAAGGTTCTGTGGTGGCCTTGAGGAAAGTAAATGATAAGAGAAGAAGATAGGGACCAGGAAATCTGGGAAATGATTGCACTTTTTCCAAGGGAGGAGTGGGGAGGCCTGAGCTAGGCAGTAGGGGTGAGGAGGATTGCAAGAGAGATTCAGGAGAAGGTAGAAATAACAGGACTTGGTAGCTAATGGGCACGTGGAATGAGGGAGGAACCAAAGGAGTTCACTGAGACAGAACACTAGAGGAGAGGCAAGTTTAGGGAAAAATATGATGAGGTCAATTTTTAATGGTTGAGTTTGAGGGATGTTTTTAAAGAAGCATGTGACACAGTCCCTGCCCTTGAGGAAACAGTGTGTTCTGTTAGGAACATGGGCTTGAAGTACGAAAGCCAGTAGGCATATGAAAAGATGCTCAACCTCACTAATAATTAAAATGAAATAAAAATCCTATATTTTGCCTACCAAATATTCGCAAAAACAAGAAGGACTGATTGATGACAGCCAGTGCTGATGGGGACATGGATACTCTTGTATTCACTGGCAGAAGTGTAATAAATTGGTACAACATCTTTGGAAGACAGTTTGGCAGTGTCTCTTAAAATAGTCATTGCCTTTAATCAAGTATTTTCACTTTCAGGAATTTAACCTACAGAAACACATGTGTACAAGGATGTTTATTGGAAACATCTTGAAATACCTTCCAAGCAGTGTTTTCCTTAGGCTCTACCGAACATTCTGACTCACACCACCACCATAGGCCCCCATTGACACCAGAAGTCTCTAAGTCATTCCATGTAGTGTACCAGCAGCACAGCATCTGCAGGTGCTCTTTGGTGCATTCCTCACAGCAGTTCGCATAGCAGTCTGTGCTGCCATCCATGGGCCATTCTCTGCAGCCCCCTGCTCAGGTCCAAGATAATAAGACTCTCATTGGGTAGACGTAGGAGCCACTCTGGCTTAGATGCCTCATTCCCCACAAAAGCAAATAGCTATTATAATACTCAATAGACATGACTCCTAGTATTCTTGCAAAGGACATGACTAATTATGGGAGTCATCACACACGGGGAAGCCCAAAGTTTTGGTGCCCTCTTCAGATGTTTATAGTTCATTTCCAGTTTCTCCTAGTCTAGATGTGATTTACCAGTCTGGCATCATTTTTACCACAGTAATATTGCCTAACTATGTTACCATACCATTTGTTTCAGGTCATTTGTTTCAGGTTATCAGGGAACAGGGCTAGAAAGTTAACCTAAAGTCCAATTCTCATACAGAAAGGAAAAAGTTTTCTAACTTTTTTTTTTAAATTTTTTAATGTTTTATTTATTTCTAGGAGAGAGAGAGAGAGAGAGACAGCGTGAGCAGGGGAGGGTCAGAGAGAGAGGGAGTCACAGACTGAAACAGACTCCAGGCTCTGAGCTGGCAGTCAGCACAGTGCCCGACGCGGGGCTCGAACCCACGAACCGCGAGATCATGACCTAAGTGAAAGTCGGACGCTCAACTGACTAAGCCACCCAGGCGCCCCAAGGGTTTTCTAACTTTTTAACTAAAGGCTATCAATAAGGGAATGGTCAAATAAGTTAAGACGTCTATAATATAGAACATAACTCAGACACTATGCAGATCTACCTGTTTTGATGTGGAACAATCTTTAAGTCATATTGTTAGGGGAAAAGGCAAGTCACAGTATACTGTGTATGGTATGATTCTATTTGGGTAACAAGGTGTGTGTGTTTCACTGTACATATGAGAAGAATTCTGAAGTATTGTACATGAAACATTCAATGGTTATCTCTGTATGTTGAGATTCAAGAGAACTTTTGTTTTTCTGTATTTTTAAACTTTTTTTGGTAGGCATGTTTTACTTTTATAATAAGTAAAAAAGATAATTTTTTTCTTATAGAAATAGAAAAAACTATTTTTTTCTTAAATAGTTTATTGTCAAGTTGGTTTCTATATAATAATCAGTGCTCATCCCTGCAAGTGCCCTCCTCCATGCCCATCACCATGATGGACAAAGATAGCCTTATGTGGGCTTTGGAGTTAGATAGACTTAGATTCGATTCTTGGCCCTTTTATTTCCATTCCTAGCAAATTTCATTTCTAGCAAATCACTTATCCGAGCTTTGATTTCCTCAGCAGTAGAATGAGAGTAGTAATTCCTATTGTTCAGGGTTGTGAGAGATTTAAAGGATGTGTGTACAAAGCCCCTGACCACAAGCCTTAGCCTAACCCAGTGAGAACCGGGTAAATGATCACTATTAACTCTGTTTCTTAAGTCCTTCACAAGTAGCTGATTCTCTCTTTCTCCTTTCCCTGTAGAGGCATTTCATACATTTCCAGCCTTAAAGGAACTGGAGCTCGCATTTAATGGAATCAAAACCATCTATGTGAAATATGGAGACTTTAAGTTCTTAGAAGTAAGTTGGAAGTAGGGAGTTTTTGGTGCCCACCTGTTTCCTTGTAAGGAATGGATATAGAGGTCTCTACTGATTATAATTGCTGGGAAGGAGCTCTCTGGGCCTTTACAGTCAGACCCTTGCTTGATAGCAGTCCTCTGGTGAGGGTGGTAGAGTTGGTGGTGGTGATGAGGGTAGTGGTAATGACAGCAGATGGTATATAGGTGACACTGTATCGTACCTATGGCCATTGTGCATGGTCCAGGAAAATAAATGCCAAACATCATGCCAAAGGAGTCTGTGCAAAAAAAATGAGTTTAAATAGAGTACTATAGGAAGTTGTGTTTGAGGGGAGATCTGGATCCAGTGGCAGCTGAGGAGCCTTAGGTTAAGTGCCAGACATAGCAGATTGGACCAGCTGAACTAGAGGCATTATGGACTGATTCCAGAGACCAATCCTGGTCTGAATGAGCCAATTTGGCCCTAGTGGGGTCGGATAAAGGAGGCTAAACGCCTAGTCTTATAGGCCCAGAGGTGACTGTGAAATAAAACAGGAATCCTATGAGTTCTACAGCATGTCTTGACATTTATACATCCATAGCTGTTCTCCAAACCTCAGATTCAAAATTACAGAAAAATTAGTTTGCATTCTTGTCTTTTTCCTAAATGAAGTTTCCTGTAGCAATATATTTTCTATGCATGTTCTCATACTTCAAGTTAATCACTTCTTCAACTTCCATGAAAACTTTAGAGCCATTTTCCACAAAGAAACAAAGGCACTACCTGAGAATCACTGCATGCATGGAGATTAGAGAACAACAGAGTTGGAGCAAAGCGTGGGGCTGGGCATCTGGCTAGGCTCCTTCACTGAATAATGGACTCTTCCCCACATGTTGGCCTTGTAGTAGAAGTGTTTCAGATTCAAATCTCAGCAGATTCAAATGTCTGTGTGTCATAAACCTTGGGGTTGACCCTAAAGAGTTGCTAAATTATTTAATCTGCCAACGTGAAGGGTCAGCCACTCTTCACAAAAGCCTCACTAAACTTAGTCTTGCTAAAAAGAGAGAGAGAGTCCTTCCATTAGAGTGAATATTTCAGAATTGATGCCCTTTGTATGCCAAAGTTTTAAAAGCTTTAACTGCTTGGGATGGAAATCTTCCTAAAACGGACTATATATCCTTCTGTTCTTTTTTTCTTTTTATGTTTTTTATTTATTTTTGAGAGACAGAGCACGAATGGGGGAGGGGCAGAGAGAGAGGGAGACAGAATCTGAAGCAGGCTTCAAGCTGTAAGCACAGAGCCTGACACAGGACTCCAGCTCATGAACTAAGAGATCATGCATGACCTGAGCCAAAGTCGGATGCTCAACCAACTGAGCCATCCAGGCGCCCCTCTCCTTTTGTTCTTAAAACATGTTATTCTGAATGTAATGGTACTTTTTTCCCTTGGTTTTAAGTCATATTGAGGATAGCAGTGATTTACTATGATTTGGAACGGGCGTAGTCCCAAGATTTGTCCAGGAAGCAAAGCTCTTGAAAATCCAATAAAACAGTGAGTGTAAATTGACAACAACTGGTGTAATTTTGTATTATGTTAAAAAAAACAACAACACATTGTATACAAGATTTTAGTAAAACAATGGAAAACAGATTCCAGATGTTAGAGATACAGGTAGCCATTTCCGTGATATACAGACCTGGGAGCTTCTTATGAACTTCCATTTTGGGGGTTATTTTACTTTTTAAAAGAGCAGTTATTTGAGTTATTGAGTGTGTCATGCATTGTGCCAGGCATCTTGTCTTCCTTAAGCCTACTATTTCAAACCCCTATTTCAAGTGCCAGTGGGCCATAGGAAGGGGACAGGACTATAGTCAGCCACAGCTGACTAGCTTGGTTCTAATGGTTGATCATGATTGACTCTTAGATGTCCCACTTCATAGTTTGGTAGCTTCTGATAAAGATTATTTATCCAGCAGACCCAGCCTTACCCAGGGGAATTTATTTACATAAGAGAGGAGACCAAAGTCAAGATGCCGAATATAAATGAGAAGAGGAAATCTCTTAGCTAATCATTTGTTTCTGTCTCTGTGATTTGCAAGGTCTCTCTAAGAAAAAGCATAAAGCTGTCAAAAGTCCTGAATTTGAGGGCACCTGGGTGGCTCAGTCAGTTGGGAGGCCAACTTTGGCTCAGGTCATGATCTCACAGTTCGTGGGTTCGAGCCCTGCATCAGGCTCTGTGCTGACAGCTGGCTCAGCCTAGAGCCTGTTTCAGATTCTGTGTCTTCCTCTCTCTCTGACCCTCCCCTGCTCATGCTGTCTCTATCTCTCAGAAATAAATAAAAAATGTTAAAAAAAAAAAAAGTCCTGAATTTGAAATTCACAGTAATGAATACTTTGAAGTGTGATAAAACTTGATGTGACTCAGCAGGTGCAGGAGATTAGGAATCTTCTGTTCTTGTTTGCCAGAAAGGCTCCCAACAGAAGACTAGAATTCTTCAGCTGTCAATTTAGAAAAACTTAACTTTGCCCTGATTTGATTTTCTGCATACAGGTCTGAAAAAGGCTCAGTTGGAGCCCTGCCCTGAGAGTCAGGACACCTTGTTTCTTATCTTGATTCTGCCACTACTCTGACATAGATCCTTGGCCAACTCACTTTCCTACTCTGGGACTTAAATTTCCCCCTCTGTAAATTCTGGACCAGCTATGAAGTTCTGTAGTCTGTGATTCTAAGACTATTCATTTCTTTGAGCTGCCCTTAATTCTATGGAAAGCATATTTGGACCCAATATTGAATAGCCAAATCAACTAGGTCAGGAGATAGGAAACTTTTTCTGTAAGAGGCCAGACAGTGAACGTTTTAAGGTTTGTAGTCTGTATGATCATAACTAGTCACAACTGTCATAATTAGTTTTGCTGTTACAAAGGAAAGCAGTAATAGATAACAGTGTAAACAAATGAGCATGGCTGTGCTCCAATAAAACTTAATGATGCTGAGATTTGAATTGCACATAATTTTCACACATTAGTCTTTGATCTTTTTTCAACCATTTAAAAGTGTAAAAATTATTCTTAGCTCAGAGGCCCTACGAAACAGGCAACAGAATGGATGTGGCTCAGGGGCATTAGTTTACCAACCCCTGAGCTACAACACTGATGAAACACCTCAGTGTGGTTGGAATGGAGAGTGAAGCACAGTAGAGTGTAGTGACAGATGAGCCTGGAGAGAGAGCAGAAGAGAGACCATGGGAAGCCTTGGAAACCTTCCTAAGGAGTTCGAAGTATCCAGTAGATGATAGGTAGGGTTGCTGCATGACGAATGAGTTGGAAGGAACAATAATGAGAGATATTGAGATAGAATCCATAGGTTTTATTGACTGCCCACATACGGGTACAAGGGAGAGGATTTCCCCACCTTTACCTGTGATTATCTGAGCCAGTTTTCCAAGTCTTCCTCCTTGAAAGCTTCTTACTGCCCCTGCCAGGTGGAATCACCCTTTTGTGTGAATTCTCAAAACTTGGGATTTGCTGATGGTGGCATGAACTCAGCACTCTTTTGGTGCTTGGCGCCTTTCATGGCCTCCCCAGCCTTATCAAGCCCCCTGTTATACCACAGACTCTAGTCATACCCAAACTGTTCGCAGTTCTCAGAACAAGCTAGGCTACCTCTTGCCTCCTGGCTCATGTACTGAATGTCGTTTTGCCCTTAACAATTTGGTGACTACCAACTAGTTTCTGAAGATAACTCAAGCGTCACCCACCCTGTGAAGCCTGTTGCATCCTCTAGTAGAGCTGACTCTTCCTTCCTTTGTGCTTCCATTGGTCTGTGTTCAGACCTGTATCCCAGCAGCATTGCTACTTAGTAGATACATATATGTATCTAGCTGCCCAACTAGGTTGTGAGCTAGCAGAGGACAGAGACTGGTACAAAGCAACTTTAGCGTGCAGTCCTTGAATGAAGGGTTGGTTATAATGATGACAGCCAACATTAATTAAGTTCTTAAAATGTGGCAAACTCATGCTAAAGGTTTTATTTACATAATTCCTCATAAGGACTCGTTATTAAAGTTTATTTATTTATTTTGAGAGAGAGAGAGACAGAGCAGGGTAGGGGCAGAGAGAGAGGGAGAAAGAGAATCCCAAGCTGTCAGCGCAGAGCCCGATGTAGGGCTCTAACTCACAAACTGTGAGATCATGACCTGAGCTGAAATCAAGAGTCAGACGCTTAACTGACTGAGCCGCACAGGCACCCCAAGTACTTACTATTATTTCTACTTCGTAGATAAGCTCAGGTTAAGTAATTTGCCCAAATCACACATGTGGCCAGTCCTCAAACTCTAGTCTACAGAGACAGTAAATTATTACAGTGAAATCAGATCAAACCCAGTCCTCCTTTGGCAGTGACCTGCAGTCAGTTGTTTATATGTCTGACTGTGTAACACTGATGTTGTTTGTCAACCAAAGACCTTGCTCCTTCACCAGCTGAGTAAGATGCTGAAATTGCTCTCATATTTTTCAATAGGCTTCAAAGGGTGTGTGTGGATGGAGGGGGAGGAGAGGAAGGAGATTTATACATAAGCACTAAAGTGAATGTCTAGAGAGGCCCAAAAGAGAGAGAACAAAGACTGGTTGATATCATCTATCCCAAGTGCATTTGTCTTTGCACATAGAAACTCAGTTTACTGTCCGGCCCCTGACCCAGTCAATTATTTCATGAGTCTAGGTGGCCAGTTAGAAGGTGGTTGGTAATGAGGTGAAAGTTTGGGTCATTGCCTTCATAATCCAGTTCATTTCAGCTGGATTTTTTATATGTACTTACTTTGTGCCAGGTCCTATGCTAGATTACAAGGATATAGCGATAGAGTATCATGGCCCTTGACCTAACAGCTTATGGTCTAGTCCACCACTGTGTGCCAGGAGTATGCTAGGCACATCCATGTACCAATATCCCTATTCCCAAGATGTGTATCTAACTATCAGCTACCTGGTTAACTGTGAGAAGTACCCCTAGATAAAGTACTCAGAGTCAGGGGAGAGAGAGATTCTATCTGGCCGGGGAATTAGGAAAGGTTTTATAAGGAGGCAGCTTTTGAGTTGCCCTTTTGGGGTTGGATTCAGACGCATGGAGAAAGGGCATTCTTGGTTGAGTGAAAAGCTCAAGCAGTCATTTCTAGGTGGGTGATGCAGGGAATGGGAAAGATGTCACGTTGGTCAGCACCACAGGACAAGTCAAGATTTGCAGTGGGAGCTAAAGCTAGAAAATAGGCTGGGAAAGGACTATAGTAGGCCTTGAATGTTAATTCAGAGAGCCCAGAGGGTTTTAGGCTTGTGAGTGATGGGGCTGCCCAGAAGGTTAAAAAAAAAAAAAAAAAAAAAAAAAGTAGTTTTCTCCCACCTCATATATGAGCATCATTGTCATGCGTAGTGCTTCCATTCTCCCATCTTTTATCTTTGTACCATAGTTCCTGGACCTTTCCTTTAACAGCCTGACCGCAGAGGCCATTTGTGATCTGGGGATTCTGCCACGCCTCCGTGTCCTGCTCCTCACAGGCAATGGGCTCACCTCCCTGCCACTCAATTTGGCTGTCACAGAACAGTAAGTTCTACATTCTAGGGTCCATGCCACATGTTCCCTCATGAATCTTGGGTGCAAGTTATGCAAAGAAATAGCCCAGAGCAGCTCAGAAGTGCTATAAAGACAGTCTATAAGTGCTCAAAGCAGGGAAAATGCTACTGACTGAAGGTCCTAGGAAAGACCGTCATGGGGACAGGGACCCAAAGAATGACTAGGCCACAGATGGGTGGCCTCACGCTCCTCTATGCTATTAGGAGATGCTCAGGTATCTAACAAGTCCCTTTCCCTGCCTCTGATTGGTCATTGGTAAATTGTGGATATTGCTCTTGTCAGACTATTCCCCTTCACAAATCTATGCTTTGTATGTTCCCATTCTACACCTTTGTTCAGGCCATGCTTTCTGACCAGAATGTACCAGTCCTTTCTCTATTCATAATAGTGCCATATTCATTGTACTTACTATGTTCCAGACATGGTTCTCAGCACATATACCTATTAACTCATTTGATCTTCACAACAATCCTATTAAGTGGGTGTCCTATTATTATCCCTCTTTTATAGATAAGGAAATTGAGGCACAGATACATTAAATAAGAATTTAAGCATTGTCCAGAAACCATGCTTTTGACCATTATGTTCTCCTCTTCTGTAGATTCTGCATGTATTTCAAGGGCCTGATCAGCCCTCCTCCTTTCCTTACCAGAAGACTCCCCTGCCTGCTTTAGACCATACTTCTTCCTCCCTTCTCTAAGCATCTGTTGAATTTAATGCTTTTCTTCTTACTTTAGAACTTAGTATATTCTTTCGTGACTTATGCCTCATAAATATGTATGTATATGTATAATTGATAGATAAATGAATGATATACATATAGTCTCCCAAATAGATTGTGAGCACTTTGAGGGCAGAGGCTCTGTCTTACTCGTATCTTTGATCTGAAGCATCTAGATGATGATCCAGTGCTTTTGCACAAGTAGGTATTCAGTGAATGTTAATTCAGAGATGGTGAAGGTGAAAGTTATGGTGATAATGTTTATTGTGATGATGGCAGAGGTGATGGAGATTATAGTGATGAAAGTGGTTGGTCAGTTTCTCAAGGGGTTAGGATAATGATAGTGATCATTATATTAGGGATTTCATTAGGCGCCTTTTGTTTGCAAGTGACAGAAATCAACTCAAACTAGCTTTAAAAAAGGGGGAATTTATTGGCTCATGTACCTATAAGTCCTAAGGGGAGCGCTGGATTCGCTTATGGCTGGATACAGGTGCGCAGGATGTTGTCAGGGCTCCACATGCATCTCGGTGTATTTCTTGGCCATGTGTGTAACCTCTGTCTCATCTTTCTCTCTCTCACTTTCCCAGGCACATGTACACATCTTTTTTTCCCTCGGTGTTGGTTTTACCTTAAAGCAGACTTTCTTTATGACCAGACACATATCAGTCAGGAATATGAAAAGCACTTGAGATATTGCAAATGGAGAGGAGCTAATTGCTTTTAGTGGGGAGAGATAATAGGTGGCATTTTATTATGTAAAATTCCAAACACACATATAAGTAGAGTCAATGGCAAAATGAACCTCCATGTACCCATCACCCAACAATTATTGCCTGACAGTTCTGAGGTAATAGCCAATCATGTTTCACCTCTATCCCCACCACACCCAACCTTAAGAGTATTCTTAAGAAATATCTCAAATGGTGCGCCTGGGTGGCTTAGTCGGCTAAGCGACCGACTTTCGCTTAGGTCACGATCTCACGGTTCGTGGGTTCGAGCCCCGCGTCGGGCTCTGTGCTGACTGCCAGCTCAGAGCCTGGAGCCTGTTTCAGAGTCTGTGACTCCCTCTCTCTCTGACCCTCCCCTGCTCACGCTGTCTCTCTCTCTCTTAGAAATAAATAAAACATTAAAAAAAAAAAATCTCAAATGTATCTAGCCATAAATGAGAACAGATTTATGTTTCATAAATTTATGGTTTCATCTGTAAATCCAGTGTACACCTCTAAAAGATTAAGGACTCTTGAAAAATCACAGAGTACCTTTATTACATCTAAATATTAGCAATAATAAATGGAGGGAATTGATTACATAGGTGGTGGAAGAGCTGGAAGAGCAAAATGGAGAAGAGGGGTATAGAAAGAGCAAAAAGGACAAAGGTTGATACTCAGATCAAAAGCTGTTCACACTGCTGGACTGGGACCCACAAGCCTATCCCTGCTGTTGGGCTTTTAATTTTTTTTCAATGTTTATTTTTGAGAGAGAGACAGTATGAGTGGGGAGTGGCAGAGAGAGAGAGGGAGACACAGAATCCAAAGCAGGTTCCAGACTCTGTGCTGTCAGCCCTGACATGGGGCTCAAACTCACGAATCGTGAGATCGTGACCTGAGCTGAAGTCAGACACTTAACTGACTGAGCCACCCAGGCACCCCATCCTTGCTGCTGGGCTTTTAGAGAGTTCTAAAAGTTCTAAAAGTGCTGTAGTTCTAGGTCTGCTGCAGATGTGCTGCCTCAGTCAGGGCTGGACCCTCTGCCAGCACTGATGCCGCTGTCAGTACCACCTGTTGCCGTACTGCCGCTGCCAGCAAGCTGTCTGAAACTAAATAAGACAGTTGCTGTTCCACTTGTTTTGGCCTTCCAGTCTCACCAGACTCTCCCTTGGCTGTATCTCACTGGAAGCCAGTTGGGAAGGTGACCTGGGAAGTGTAGTTTAAGGGTGGTTCTGGCCCCTTACAATACATAGCAGAACACAGAGGAAAGGAGTAAAGGTGAAGAGCAAGTAGGCAGATGACTGATGTCACCCACCCCTTGGAAACCCAACATCTACTCTCCTCCTTCTGTCCATATTTAGTTTCCATACAACATTAGCAACCACAGTATACCTTCACCTTACATCAAGGAACTTTTCCTCTTATGTGAAGACACTTTTACCCTCTTCTCTAAAAGGATGAGACAGTTTCATCATTCACTTTATCCATCTCTGGATGATATTACTGTCTTTTCTAAAGCAATCACAGTGCCACCTGAATATTTTATAAATTAAAAACTAAGCTGCAAAGTCATTCACCCCCCCCACACACACACATACACACACCAGCCAAGAAAGAAAATACACATATTTGCTAAATATTCTTTCCTTAATTTGTCAGGAGGCCATAGTATGTATTTATGAATCCTTATTTCATCACCTGTTTAATGTCCCCTTCTCCCTTATCCAGCATCTTGGCTGTTTGGGCTCTTTAAGTAGTATGGTATCCTAAACGTCCATTCCTGAAGGATCAGAATTATTAATGCTTTTTTATGGGGTTGTAGTCTTCTATTAATGCTTTTTTTAAAATTGTGGTAACATACACATATCATAAAATTGACCATCTTAACCATTTTCAAATGTACAGTGGTGTTCACGTAAGTACGTTCACATCGTTAAACGATATCCCCACCACCATCTGTTTTCAGAACTCTTTTCATCTTGCAAAAATTCCATTTACTTTGACTAATGGAGAGGACACTTCTAAGAGGAAAACCTTATAGTTCCCTGGATTCAAATATTATTTTATTCTGTCCTCAGGGTATAACAGCAATCATACCTACTTTTGATCATCAGTATCAGTCACTCAGCCAATATAGTAAACTCCTCATTTCCTGCCTTTTGGTTTAGCAGAATGAGGAACCCAAGTGGCCAGCAGCAGTGTCAGCTTCTAGTTATGAGAAACTGTTCTTTGTCTTCCTGTAAAAGCATTCCTCCCTAGGCAACTAAGATTCTAGTTGCAGGAATGGAGGCAACAATTCTGGAAGTGGATCATTGTAAGAGAATCTGTTCTCATTTCCTTCCATTAATTCCTAGGTCCTATGTTCTGGTTATGAAAAAAAAAAAACCCAAAACATCAGTATTGGTTGCTAGTTTATATGAAACCCCTTCCTGTAAGTTAGAGTGCCCACTTCACAGGCAGTAGTCTCCTAGCTGGTGCAATAAATTGTAAAAAAAAAAAAAAAAAAAAAAAAAAAAAAAAAAATTTTATTTTTTTTTTTTTTTTTTTTAAACATTTCAC